>NW_009646843.1:585949-637405 GCF_000708025.1 Charadrius vociferus
GGAAAGAGTTGGCTTGGAGCAACATAGGGCTGGGTCTTCCTGGGCTTCTTAGCTTGGCCACATAATGGTTGGCTCTACCATGAGGGTCTGCTGCTCCTCTCCCATCTCTTTGCAACTTTCCTGCTGGGGATGCTGACACTTTTCACCTCTGGAAGGAGCCTCTTTGAGATGATGCACCAATGTACCCCTTGCCCCGTGAGATGGGAAAGCTGGTGTGGCCGCTGTGGGAAGCCAGGAAGCAGCAGCCGAAGCAGAGCTGTTCTGAAATAAGTGCTTAGGAATGCTCTGACCTCTTGCTTCACTGAAGCACCATCCTTTTTTTTTTTTCTTCTCAGAGAGCACATTAAAAGAGCTGTTTGTACATAGCTTTAATCTGTGTGCACACATACACAGATTCAGCCTGGGCGGGGGAGAGGAAAAGGGATCACGGTTCTGCCAGTTGTAGGCGTTCGAGGCTCTAGACAGCTGTGACAAACTGCAGCCTTTTTACTACCTTAAAAAACATAATGGACCACTTTTGTAATTTTAGCTGTAAATGCACTTCTGCTGTATCACAGGACAGTGCTGGAGTATGAGAAAAGAGAGAGAAATACAAGAAGTGCAGAAATAATGTGGTGACAGGCCAAAGAACAGAGCTTATAACACACCCACAGAGTGTTTCCTGTGAAAACAATATTCTCCCGGTTCTGTCTGAGATGCTGTTGCTTCCCTGCTTTAAGGAGTAATTTCTCAGAGCTATATTTTAGATGTTCAGCTCTTGTAAACTCTTCACAGTTTAATATATTGCAACTTTGCTGCTTGCTGAGTTTGAGTCACTGGATTAAAATTGCACCCACTACCACAGTCATCAATATTACTGTTAACTTCCCGTCTTCTCTCATCCCAGGCTCTACCTAATGATCAGAACCTGTGATCCTAGTTTGTGCTGCGTAGATGACTAAAGCAGCTCATAGTTCTCAGTCTTTCCATGATTTGGACAAAGCAGATAAATAAGGTGAATGGTATGTGTGTAAAAGTGAACTGAGGTGAAGTCTCATGAAGTAGCAGAAGTCCTTGTGGCGTGTGGTCATGGCCTGAGAAGAAAGATGAAGACTGTGATGGTGTCCTGAGTATGGACCTGAGGGAGGGATGGCACTCCGGCAGGGAGTCTGCTGGTGTGCTACTACCGCTCTATAGCGGGAGCAGAAACTCTGAGGCTCTGCACAGACTGCAGTGATTGCCGGATCTAGCTGGGAAGGAATTGTCTGCTGGATGAAGTTGCCAGTCTTGATGTCATTAGGGATGTAGCAGGCAGTATAGTTCACAGGGTACGACCTCCTGAGGAGGTGTCACTCACTGAATACCTGCCCTGACTAGGGCTTAACGTGTTGCTGGCACTCAATCTCCTGTTGCAATCGCAACCCACCAGTGGTGGACATAGCACTGCTGGCGGCATACCATGGGGTGGGGTGCAGGCCCTGTGGGGTGCAAAAGCTTGAATGAGGGATGCGACGGCTCCTTCTAGTCTCAAAGTCTGTGAAATGGAAATCAAAGGAAAAATGAACTCGGACAAGAAGCTGAGAAGTTGTGGCTGTGTTGGGTTTTATGTTGTTGCTTGATGGTCAGTAGAGACTGGCTGGCAGTGAGGCCGGCTGTGTGGTGGGAAAAGGCTCGGGAAGGGCTTCATTAGCACCGACACAGTATGAGGCCCTGCTGGTAGCTAAATGCTCTGGAAATTTGTGCAGAAAGGAAGGTGGTGGTGTTAGGGGGAGCCTGAAAAGCCAGAACTGAGCTTTGAGAGGCTTTGGTGTTTGAGTAAAGCCAACTGGGGATGCACGGAATGGAGCTGGGGATGTGGGATCAGAGGAGAGGACTTGAAGGTTCTTTAAATCTTTTAACAGAAATCTCAAGGAGCAACAACTATAAACTGAAACATTTCACTCTAAGTCAATAAAACTGATCCAGTTTTTGTTAAAAAAACCCACAACCCTTCAAGCCATTAAAACTAACAGCTCAAATTCCTTAAGGGAGCCAGCTACACAGGCTTGTCTTTCCACAGGGCTTACTGGCGGATTGCACCAGTTACCTTCCCTGCTTTGTTGAAAGGGATGCTGGCTCTTCAGGCACATATTTCTGGTAAAAGTCCTCCTAAAAGTGTTTGGATCTGTGTGCAATCTGAATGGTGGTGGCTAAAGCAGTCCATATGGCTCCACATGAGGAGAATGTGGGCCTGGGCATTCTGGGAGGTCATCTTGTCCCCCACGCTGGGACACTCGTTCTCCTCCAAAGGCTGAGCAACTTGCTCGGTTGTAGATGTAATTGTGCATTACATCTGTCCCTGCTGGGCTCGCCACACACTGCTGGATGGGACAGCAAGGAAGGGCAGAGCTGCAAAGGATGGGGGGGAGGGAATATATTTCTCCTCTCCCAGTCAGTAGATGTAGGTATCTAAAGACATCTCCGCCTTCCCCCCCTTCCCTTTCTTCCCAAGCCCTGAGGTTTGGGCATAATGCTTTTATATTGCCTCAGAAATCAATCTGTTCAGTAACCTGACTGAGAATAAGTAATGCAGCTACATACTTCTGAATAGTTATATGTGCACGATCTGTTTGTACGATATGCTCCAGTCTTCCTAACATCTGGTTCTAGCCAGTTGCTATCAGCCCCTTGGTTTTATAAGCACTAAATTCACTCGGTTTTTAATGCAGGGGAAAAAAATAAAGCCCAAAGAGCATAACATTTACAAGCATTTTTTTGTGGGAGTGGAGACAGGAGGCCAAGTTCTGCTCTCAGACAGAGTCCAGCCTTTGCATTTTTGGGTGGGCCTCTAAAACCATATTTTTTCCTTAAGATGCCTCCTTTTCAGCCAGGCTAAACTGGTTCCTGTCAACTATTATCACTCCAGTATGAATGGGTTTGGCATCGAGATTCAAGGGAGGGTCAGCAAGATGGCTTTTTGGGATGCTCTTCAAATAGTAACTGAACTGTTATACATGCAGCGTGCATGTGTGCCTTGGCTTCTGGGAAGGAGGAGACAGGAATAGGGTGGTTTCATGTTCCTGCTGGCCTTGCCTGCTTGTTTTCTCACCTGGTGTCCATCAAGTACCATGTTCAGTGGAGCTCAGGGGAGATAACTTGTGACTGCCCCCACAGGCTGCAGCATCCCAGGGCCCCTCCCCAGGTGACTTTTTCAGTGAACAAGCAGGAGAAGACCTTTATGCTCCAAAGCCACCTGCTCACCATCAGCAGAGACAACTAAAGGTAGATTTTTATAGAGCACGTATGACAGTAGATGATCCAAAAGCACAAGGCAGCCTGACAGGCTCACTGAAATATCTCCATAAGAAAACCAACCATCTACAAAACCACTGCCACTGAGCCAGTTGCTGACACAAGCAGCAAACCCATCAATAATGAGATAGGCAAAAACACTCAAATCCCTGGAAAACCCAAACCCACGTTATCCACATGCAGTTTACAAGAGGGCTGACCAGCTGTTGTCTTGCTGTTGTTGCCAAATTACCTTTTTACTGTCATGTTATCCTTTGTCTTCTCATCCCAATTTGGTGTTCACCCTCTTCTCCTGTGCTAAGACTCTAAGGTGAGAGTGAGACTAAGGGATGAGAACTCTCCTTAAATAATTTGGATAACTGTTGTCAGTAATTTGAATCAGATCGTTAAAGCCACTGAAAACATCAGCAGTGCTAATTCTAGTACAAATGCCATGTACCAGTGGCCCTGTTTGCTCTGCAAGGGGAACAGAAGTGCATTTGGGGGACAAAGGGAGACAGCAAACCAGAAATTGCTCATACTTTAAGTCACTGAAGGGTTGCAATCCACATATGGAGGAAATTTGGCTCTGGAATAACATAATGTAGTTATAAGTGGAATAAATCTGGTCCACTAATTCTTTTTCTGCCTGTTTTGTTTTAAAAGACAAACTATCTTCACTTTACGTATGCACATAAAGTACGGGTAGTTGAAACAGGTAACTGCGTAAGCCTCTGAGTAGCACTTGCTGGGTTCTTTTGGCCAAGCCTCACTTTCTGGAAAGGATCAGAGTGAATAGACATATCCCCTTGTAGAGGTCCTGCCTGTCTGCTCCCAAACTGGGACTGGTAATGGTGTGGCACTAATGCAGATCCTGCGGGATTGCATATAGATTTCCACAGTTATTTTTCTGTTGTTACCAAACACTCGAAGTAAGGCTATGTTGTGGTCATATAGACAGGAAAATGACATCATGCTTAAAACCACTAATCCAAAAGCTTTGGAATCTGAAAGACAAGCTGTATTCTAATTAAGAACAAAAAGCACAATGACATTTGAAATGGAGAAATTTCTTGGATTATTACTATTTTTTAATCCTCCCCTGGCTTCCATTCCAGCCAAAGCTGTGACAAGTGCATTGGAGCTGATAATAAACATACACCTCTGAGGTCACGGCTAGGATTTTTAATTTAAATAAATAAATAAGGATGAATTTTCCAGTCTCCAGGGATCCAGCACTCAGGAACGTGCAGCACAGCCTGCTCTGCAGGGTCAGTGTGGAAGATGTGTTTTTCTTGCTACTTAGCATAGCTGTTTTTTTCCATTATTTGAAAATACAAAACAGCCTTATTCTACACTTCTCCTCCCTCCAAGGTTGGTAGGTGGTAACCGACAGGCTTTGGAATGGTGATGCTTTGTAGGGATTATTCACTGCGTGGGAAAAACCAGAATTACTCACAGCAGCCACACTGTTTTAGGAGGTCAGCAGATGTGACCAAGTCATCCAGCTATGGATGACGAGAGCTGGCTAGAGAAATGTTGAAGGAACCATATTCCACCAGCTGTTGGGTTCTGTATATCTTGGTGCCGCTGCACCTTCTGGAAATGAATCAACTTTGGTTTTGGGGGAAAATAGGGTGGAGGAATTCCAACAATGTTAAAATTGACTTATTGACACAAAAAGAGAAAAAACTATTTCTTAATCTGAAACAAATTTTCTCTTAAAATGCTTAGCATTTTGTGGGAGCAAATTGGAAATTGACTGAAACAGAAATTAAATATTTTAATGAATCCAAAAAAAAGCTGCTTTTATTTTTTCCTTAGAAACTCCTTTTGCAGAAAATTGAATTTTGGAGGAAGAGGATGGTGTAGTTATATAGAAGACAGAAACACTTTGAACTACTAATTATAAATTCTTTGAGAAATGAGCCTACTATCCTGAAGCCAGGTCACCTCATTTCCTACTTCAGTCCAAGTCACTGCTCCAATGCAACAAAGCCTGCTATCATCTTCCCCCCTCCCCAAAATGAGGTGTCCATAATTCCCAAAGATGCATTGCAGAAGCTGGTGTCTACAGAGACACTTGAACCAATGCTGTATGTCATCCCCACTCAACAAATTCTGTTTGAGTGGCCCTTTGTTTTTGCAGGATCACTTACACTGCAAGCTGGGCAAATGGGCTCTCCATCGCTATCCTCTGCCCCTGCTCGCTTTACCGCTATCCCCATCTGGAGAATAATATAATGAGAATGGTTATAGAGGTTGTTGCAAGGAATCACCTACTATCATGCACCTGCCAACACGGTGGATTAACTGTCTGGTTCTTTTAGGAACAGAATAAATCCTGACATATTTTGAAAATGCATCTTCACTTGCTTCTGAATTTCTGTTCTGCTCAGTTTCGTCTCAGTCATAGCTGGTTTTCTAAAAGTGCCACTATTCATATTGAATTTGCACCTTGCAAGCACCTGCAGGCTTATTGTTTGGCATGGACTGTTCTTTATTGATTTGATTTTTTTTTTGTGTTCTGTTTTTTTTTTTTTTTTATAACATTTTGTGGTGTAGACAGCAACTTTACGGGTACTCAGGTAGCCTACTAATTGGTTTCATATCTCTCTTTGAACATGGATTTAAGAGGGTCTTTGCTGGTTCTTGCTTATTTTTCCCACAGAAATGAAAGCAAGAAGCACCATTCATGACTTCCTATGACTGCCTCTGCGCAGACCACCGAAATTTAGTCACTGAGGGCAGATCACGTGAGGTCCTCTAGACTAAATATTCCATGTGGCAGAGGAGGTCTCTTCCAGGGTCAGTGGGGAGAGAGCAGGAGCAAGGCTGGGCCCAGTACTGGCTGGTAAATTAAGTGCACAGACACTTTTGAAGGCCAACGCAGGAACTTCAGCTGTGCCGCTATGATAAAGCAGATCCTTAGTGCCGGGTGAAGTTCATGGGAATCTTTCAGTGTGTGTTAATCCACTCTGAATCAAAATACTCATCTCACTGTTTCTTCTGTGCTTTTGCAGTCTGTGAGGTGAATTTTTGGAGGCCCTTTGCTCTGCTGTGGGAAGGGGTTCTAACAGGACCGCCCAGACTTGGGGCAGACTCCCGCCTCGTACAAGCAGCACTTCAGCGACGAGTTGTGTTCAGTCTCGTCACTTCCAGGTAAACAAGCTGTCACTCCCCAGTGATCGCTGCTCCCGTTCGGACATCAGTCTTAACTTCTTTTCTAACCTTGTCTAAAGCAGACTTTTTAAAAAGTGAAAAACAGATTTCTGCATTTATAAATTACAATTAAGTGATAAAATTATTTATACCTGTGTATTCATTTACTACAGTTACTGTTTTGGAAACTAAACATGCCCTGACAATATAATGTCTCCAGCTTTGACTTATGTGGCAAGGAAGCTTTTCTAGAAACTATTTAAGAAAATGAATGCTAGGATTTTATTGCTGGTTTACTTTTGCCATCGGATAATGACAATGGTGACTGGTTATGGGGAACAAAAGTCAGATGAAATAAGACATCCTTGTAATAGCATATGCTGTTCTTCATGGTACTTAAGACACACACGAACAACAATAAAACAACTTTAGGTGAAGGGCCAGTGAATGAGAACACTAGGCTTCATTCTTTTTCCTTCAGAATAAATTCCCTTCTGTCTGCAAGCATCTCATTTGCTGTTTGTACAGAAAGTCCTTTGTTAGTCATTTCTCATTACAGCTATTGATAAGGCTTGTCCAAAAACATGCCAAAGTGCTTTTGTAAGTTAGATATTTTACATCAAGTACCAACAGCTAGTAATCATACAGTGGGTCTCTCTTAAAAACTTTTTCACTGTTGCCTTTTTATTTAGATAACATTGCTGTGATACTTACAGCAAAGGAATGGTATGAATACCTCAGTATGGTGCTTTCAGTACAGGAAAGCAGCTGAGAATGCTTCAACTGTTAGGGAGGAAACTTCACTTTAACTTTAGTTAACATGATTTCAAATATTATTACTTGAACAATATGAATGTCTTGTATTATAATGATATTTGTTTCAAGGAAAATAGTATTGAAGACAGAAGCAACTTTTTTCTGTGTTTCTAAGATATGGTCACAGCAAAAAATATGAGTGAATAGTGTTCTCTCACATTCATACAGCCTTAAGAAATATGCCTGAAAATATAATTGTTCATTTACATATTTATCACATAAATATGCAAGGCAACTTCCCCTCTAAGTCTTGATCTTTCTTGCAAACCTTTGTGCATTTGTTTGCAATTTGCAATTTCCGTACTTTCCAGTATTGTCTGTCTATTGCCAGTCTAAAATAAGCAGTGATATGGAGATATGTTTGTTGGGAATGGTTATTAGCTATTTCTCATGATGCTAAACAGTACCAAATGAAACGATTGTGCAACAGGCTGTAAACAAACAAAATCTACTTTTTCGCACAATGCATAATTAAATTGTGGCTCTCATTGCCACAGGATGTTTTAGATATCTAAAGTTCAAGAAGCAACTAAGCAAGTGAATGGAAGCAAAGGTCTCTAAAGGGCTATTAAATGAGATGACGCAGATGTAGGCTACAGTTCAGGAAGTCCTTAAACCACAAATTGCTTGAAATAGAGAAGATATGGAGTATTTCATACTTGCATCATTTCTTATATGCTTTCTCCTAAATGCCCATTACTAGCCATTTGCAAAGGCAGGATATTGTGTTGGATGGGCCTTTGGTATGACCTGGTCCAACCTTTCTTGGATGTGCCTGTGTCCCCTGGGGAGCACAAGGAGGCACATCCTGGAGCACAGGGAGAGGAGTGGGGATTTTCTTTCGGGTTAGACACAAAGATAATTTTTTTCAGGTGTGGATACTAAAAAAAAAAATAAAAAAAAAATATCTCCTTTTAGGTATATAAGCAATCTGTGAGTCTCCGACTGCCAGATACTCTGCTAGTTCCTTTGAGCTCAACTCTTTGGGGAGACAAAACTGGGGGAAGTGTTATATCAGGCTGGAAAATGTCTATTTTCTTGGGAAAAGCCTCCAACAGCAGTGTGTGTGAACAACAAGTGGAAAAATGTGGTGTGCTGTGCTAAGAACAGGAGGAGGTGGTGGCAGCCTGGCTAAAAGACTTATCTCTGCTCATGTGGCTGTGCTGTGGCATGGAGTCCTTCAGGTCCCATTTACTTCCATAGCACATCTGTCTCCAAAGGGTTTCTGTACTTAGAAAAGCTAACCATAGGCTGAAGGAAGAGATGAGGAGACACAGATCCTTTTCCTTGCTTTAGAAATTTCACTCTGAGGCCCAGAGAAATGAAATGACTTTAAGGAGTATTGGATTTTTGGGGTGTTTTTTTTTTCTTTTTCTTCATTTTCAGGGAAAATGAGACATTTTCTTTGGCAGTAGTTGTGACGTCGAGTAATGAAGATGGTATTTGCTTTTATTTTAAAGTAAGATCACATGTCTCACTTGAAGAACCAGGATAGGTGTATCAGCCTCCATCCAGTGTGTTTTATATTGACTTTAAGGAGACCAGTTGTGGGAAGCAAAAGACTTTCTCTCCTGAAAATAAATGTTAAGCTTCCCTCATTGGATACAAAGCAAAACAGTACATTTTCAGCGTCCAGCTGCCAAAGATACCTACGAGCATTTTCCTACCACAGACATTTTGCAGGCAATGTGGAAAACATGCCACATGCCAAAGGCATTAAAAGAAGGAGCCAATCATGAATAATTCATTTGGAATTCACTATAATGGCATTAGTCATAATGAAACCTAAGCTGGTATTAACATGTGGGTAATAGGTACAGCACTTCCCGAGGAATCACTCTTTATTAGGAGCGAGTATTAAGGAGAGCTTGGAAAAGGGATACTGTTTCTACCATCATCATGCCCTGGTCTAGGGATGGTGGTGTCTGATTGTCTCCAGGAAAATACACAAGCTACGTTGGCTATGATCAGTTATGAGGTTTTCAGCCTCCTGGTTTAAAAAGAGATTGCTTACAAAATGACTATACGGCAGCTGCTTAGAGCAGCGGTAGATGTGCCAGGAGGAGTATTGGTTCAAGAGAGTAAGTGATCTGATCATATTTCTGTTCCTTTCTTGTTCTTCTTCCAACACGCTTCCGTGCAAATGAGGTGTTTTTGTCTTTGCTTCACAGCTGCTGGGGGAACGGGAGAGCCTGTTGTTGTGTGAGGGGAGAAGAGGGTTGGTGTTTTGGGCTGGTCTTTGCCCCAGCCAGTGTGCGGGAGGGTAGAGCCTGGGGTCCCCAAAGGGAGGTGAGATGCTGCTCTGGCACGCTGGGCGCTCCCATGCAGTCATTCGCAGTGTGAATAATTCACCAGGGAAGGAAAAACCTGTACTTTATATGACTTCAGTAATAAGGTGATCCAGAATCAGTCAAGCCTTTAAGGATGTGCTTATGCTCTGTTGAAAGCCTGTGATGATCAGGTTCGGGTTTTTCCCTAGACTTTGAAAGAACTGAGCAGTAGGTGTGTGTTTGGAGTTGAGTGCTCTTGAACTGCGACTGTATAAGGAGTAATCAAAGGCAGAGTCGACAAAGGCAAAGTCAAAGTAAATGGTTCACAGGCCACTCTAGTTGAAATATGTTTGCATAAAGTTGTTATCAGAGTCGAGCCGCAGAACAAGATGTGAATGATTCAGAAACAGGCGTAAGGGCTAAACCATTCATGCTAAATAATTTGCTTTGCTTTAGCCAAGACTGTTCTAAATCTCAGCTTTGTCCAGTCCTGTTAGACCAGCATGAACTCCCAGTTCACTGAAAGGGCAGGCTTACAGTACCATTTTCATCATGCCTTCTGTTGCTGTAAACCTTATACAGTGACCACCGAGCCCTTGCTAGAGATGCCCTGAACTGCGAAAGCAATCTGCTCAGCTAATGAACATCCTGCAAAGTGTAATTATGAGACCTTTGCCTCATGAGGTGGAACTAATTAACCAAAAGACTAAAATCTCAGTAAAAGTTAACAATAGTTACCTAATACAATCAAGCCCTGCAAGGTGTGCCAATGCAGACCGCTCAGCGGGCAAGGCCAGGAGGATGCCACAATGGTATGTTGGAGTCTTCTCTGCTGCATATTATTATTTGTGTTTACCGTACACCAAGCATACAGCTCTATTTCTTCAGCCTAAGAACTTGCAAAATAAAGGATGGAGGAAAGAAGAGTATTGTTCGTCTTTCCTTTATTTTCTGACACCAGAACTACAGGTCTAAAAAAAACAAAGGGCTTGACATTTACCATTCATAAATTCTGCAGAAACAGAGATCCAGGCTCTGAAGCTGCAGGAGTGAAAGAATACAAAGTTCATCACCTGCTGACACTTGTCTTGAAAGGAGAGTGTCAGAGACAAATCCTGCCGGTTAGGACTGAGTGCCCAAGAGAAGTGTCAGGTTCCAGATCTTTTGCAACATGAATAAGATAGGTCTTCTATTGTGAGCCTGCAGAGATGCCAGGACCTGCACATGTCTGGACACAAAAGGGAAAAAGCCTTTTTTTCCTCCTTGAAGATTATGACTCAGCTGGGCTTGGTAAAGACCCCGCAGTCATCACAAAGCTGCCCCTCAACCCACCCTGTCCCACACACTCCTAAGGGCCATCAGCATGAAAATTAAGCAGGTTTGTATTTGGTTTGTTATTATTATTTTTTCCAAAGAGGATCCCAGGTTATGTCTCCTGTCAGGAGACTGCTGTGCCTACAAATGGTGGAGAAGGAAGAGCTCTCCAAGAAGATAATTCAGAGCACCTCCATGAGATCCCTGCTCTAAATTGCCCACAGATGAGTTTGCTCTGATTTGTTAATCATAGTGGCAAGGTAGAGAGACAAGTCTCTTTGAAGTAAGTTATATGTCTTAGGTCTTTAATGACTTCTCCTGATTGACTTTCTGTTCACATCAGGAAACTGGACTTGCTTGGAGGTAATAGACAGATTCTGGGTGGATTTCCCACTGCTGATGAGACACTCTGACTTCATGCTTGAGGGCTCTCTGCATCAGCAGTCATGATGCTCAGGGGTGGCCTTCCATGCATCTGCAGGAACGCAGAATTTTCCAAGGAGAGCAGAAGAAATTATGTGTATCTCTTTTTATCTGGAGCATTGGCCTGAGTTACGTCGGGCAAACAAAGGTGCTTCAGGGAATTCTAGGTCAGGTGGTTAGGAAGCACCTTTGGTTTACCTTCCTCACCTTCTTTGTTAATGATACAAGCTATCCCCTGGGGACTTAAACCTATCAGTGTCAGTAAATCCAAGTAATTCCAAGAATAATTTTAAACTTTTGTTTGTCTTTGCATTGTGAGAGTTGTGGTATAATCTCTTACTAGATGGTTGTATCATACGGGCAGGGTGTGCTTTGGAAGATGTAGAACCTGGGTGGGGTTTGTTATGGAGTAAGGGCAAATGAGGATTTGTATTTCCTTTCTTCTGGATGCAAAATCTTCTTTCCATTCCCATGGGAATCGGCTAGAACTTTCTCTCTGCTACATTTGCTTTGCTTAGCTCAGATGGGACTGAGATGCTTGAGATCATTACTTATCTGTGTAGCTGAGACCCACTACTGATTACAAAAATTATATGTAGCTGTAAACATCTTTAATTCCAATAACTTTAAACAAAATAATTAGTGGTTTAACTAACTGATCTTCGCAACAACTTTTTTTACATACAAATGGCTTTCCCAATTTTACAGATGTTAATGTGTGGTGTACAGATGATGTGATTTACTGATGGTGACACAGTGACTGTGTAGTAAAGCCAGAAAATGGTTCCAAGACTCCAATGAGGACATGAGCAAGCTGTCTCAACAGAGAAATATTTGCACCAAAAATAGAGCTGAGCCAAACATTATTTTGGTGTGGGCAGGAGATTGTGTTTTATTACATTTGTCATTTCATGGGGAAAGCTGTAAGGAAAAGCAACCAAGAACATTATTTTAAAGTCAAATTTTCATTTTTAAATTTGAGAATGCTTATGTTAATATTTTCCCATTTATCCTAAAGATTTTTTACCAGTGATTATGTTACAATGAATTTTACTTTGAAAGCTGGAAACTTATTTTTTTCTTTCAAGCCCATAATTTCCAGAGACTACATTATTTGTATTTGTTTCTTGTTCTAAATTGCTGCATGCTTTCCTCTGTGTGCTTCAAGAGCTACTGTACGTCTCCCTATGATGGATGTTAAGAAAAGTTTTTTTTTAATGTTCTATTAAAGTTCTTTGAATGGAATATGATGTCTGAAGATAGTGTGATATGCATTTAAGACTAGATAATGTTTGAATAACTTTTGTGAAAATGGCCGTACAAGGTAGTGTTCTGCGTAGAATTTCCTTTACACTGGTAGGACTTGGGCTCTCTCCTGCTCCTTTCCTATGCTGTGGTAAGCTTCTGGTCTTTTTGGTCCTGGAGATCTGAATTTTGTGATGACACTTCAAAGAGGGGCTTCCTTGCTGTCCTGAGAAACTGTTTTCATTCCCAGCTTTCAAGACACCGTCCCTCTGTGTTGATCAATACAGCAGGCAGGTAGAAATTCTGAACTTTCATTCAAATGCATGCAAAGTATCCCCTTTTAAGAAAAGTTACTTTGTTAATAAAGAATGTGGCAAATCCATGATGCAATGGCTATGTCAGCTTGGGAAGAAAAATTCAGGAGCCTCACTCCACTAAAATGGAGGTGTTTCTATTTGTGGAGTGTTACTGTTATTTTTTTTTTAGCATGTGTCTTAAAAGGTGTTTTTTATATTAAGTTGTATATATTGCAGTTGGTGCCTGTAGAATATTTTTTTTTTGTACAATGGTGTACGCTAAGGAGCTGTGCTTTGTAATGCATCATGGAGTACAATTTTATACATGTACTTTGGACATCCTCATTTTATTTATACATACCCTTAGAAAAATGACACTTTCGGTGCTGCCAGCTAAGAACTGTTGGATTCCCATACTGAGGTTTGAAGAAAAGTATTAAATTATGTAGGCAGTCTGCTGAGTTCTAGTAGAACTAGTAGTGCAAATTCACACGATTTGCATGAGCATGATTAATTTTTCAGTTAGTTATCTTGTTCGTTATGCTTACGGATTCCACATATGCTTTGTATACAGCACATGAGCAAACAAAATGTACGCATGGGAGTGCTGCAAAAGCGTACATATATGAAGTATGTTTGAGCCCTTTGAATGGAATTCCTGGGAAAGTTGCTTTAATGGTAATATCATGGGCAAATACAAACTATCTGCAGGGGCCGGCTCTAAGCTAATGTAGTCCCAGGTAACTTGTCAACTGGAAGGCAGAACGGTAAAATTCCAAACTTCAGAAGCCACCTTAGGAACTGATAACCACATGGCCAAGCTGCATTCGTTTGGAATGTTACCAGAAACAGAGAAAAGTGTCTAAGCATAATCAAGTATTTCCTCTGGTGTGTGTTGTATGTTTAATGGACCACACAAGATTTTACCAGAAAATCCTATTTCACGAATGTTTTAAATCCACAAATGCCTGGTGATGACATAGTCATAAAATACAGCTTTTAAAAATCCTCCATCAAGGGGATAGGTTCTCTGATGCATTATATCAACAACATTGATTTAAACAATGAAGAATTGATTATAAAATTGGATTCCAAATTGAACTCTGTGAGTATATCCAGATCTGTGCTCAAATCTCAGTTTGAGCTGAAAGATCTGAACTGCGTTTGATTTTGGAAACAGAACCTCTAGTTCTTTGGTGAGGTCCTGCTGCCACTGTTAGAGATGCTGTTTACATAAAATTAAATGAAAACGAATCCAGGCAGGGTTTATGAGAAATCAAGTTTGACTACACGGCGCGTACAGGATATAGGTATCCTGCCAACGCTTAAACATTTTGTAACACAAGTAAGCGTTTGTAACACCTTGATGTGTATTTAACTGTTAAATTTAGGAAAATACATTTCTGTATCAGTGGAGAATGACAGCTCTGAAAACTTTACATCTCCACTGTTGCGGATACCTTCCTTCTTAGTGTTAGCCCTGACAGAGCACAGAAAGGGAAGACGTGAAAAGATCAGAGATGAAAAGACAAAACTACAACGTGCTGATAACACTTTGCCTCCCAGAGCCATGGGCTGTCTTGTAGGTGGTGAAATTCCACAAAAACCACTGGAGCTTCCCAGCTTCCGCTCCTTAAGACCACAGCACAAGTGGTCCTATTGTGTTTATTGGACAAGTGGTAGCCTGACTTTGGCTCTGGTTCTTGCACTGTTTCTGAAGAAGCTCTTCTCAAAGGTAAAGTCATCAATGTGATTCTTGGGTTCCTCCTGAGCCACGAGCTCCTCCCGTAACCTGTCATCTTTCCATGCAGAGTGCTTTGCCTGTGACAGCTGGCTGCATTGAAACCGTTTGGTGTGACATTTTGCTGCATGAATCAAGTCTCTTAACACTTGGCAGGTGGTGTTTGGTCGCAGTTATGTTTGTTGCACAACTTTTAGTTCACTACATTTAAAATGCCTTCCCTCTCTTCTTTGGACCAGTATATTCCCAGCTCCTCTGTGCATGCTCCTGTTCAAAGAGGAAAAAGTAGAAAGTCCTTTAGCTAACATGGTTTCTAGGCATGATCATGATCCCACACTTTGGGTGGGAAACCATTGTTCTGTAACACCAATAAGGCACAAGTCACCTTTCTTGGTATCTCAGGGAAGACCAGAGGTTGCAGAAATTGGCTTGCCCCACTAGAAAGGGTGGCCCTACTCCTGTGGGGAGCTGTAGTGGGGAGTCTGATCCTGCCAGCCCCTCATTTCAGTGCATCTCCAACAAATACAAGAGACCTTGGCAACCCAGATGAAAATCTGGTAATCAAAAAGTTTTTATTTGCCTCTTCTGGGCTCTGGATCAGTTGGGATGAAGCATCCCAGAGACTTGCTGTGGGGTGGTATAACCAGTCCCATGGCAGCTTGGGGATATCTGCCCTTCTCCCTGGGAAGCAACAAACCTGGTGGACCTTTTGGACTTTGGATCTCCAGGTGTGTTTTGTCACTGCTTTGCCATGCATAGTGCTTTGGTAGCAATACAAGGCTCTGCCAGTGGTGAAAGGCAGGAATTCATTCCTGACCCCATGAGTCACCCTCCTATGTCATAGAGCATGTGGTTTCATCACCCTTGCCATTATTTTACCTTTCAGCTGAGTAGTTACAGGTACCATTAATCTATAAAATAGATGCAGGCAGACAGGAGGACGTCATGTAAAGTCTGCAGAGACACAGAACCAACAGACACCAAAAAAAAAAAAAAAAGAAAAAGAAAAAAGAAAAGCCAGCTTGAAAACGACCCCAACTTTTTACTGTCGTGTGTTCCAGGAAAATGATTTATTGTTGGCATGTACCCATGTCACACTGATACTCAGGACAAAGTAAAAGTCACGGTAGTCACTCAGGCCCTTGCTTCTGTCATTGTATTTTCAGATATTTCAAGGAATGAGGTAATGACTTTAAGATCAAGGTCATTTTCAGCTGCATCAATTATTTCACTTTCTCCTGGCAAAAGCATCTGCATACCTCTGCACAATGCTAACTACCAGGCAAACATTTCACTGGAAACCCTGACTGTTCTCAGCCATACGGAGTGCCTGGTTCATACATTAAATTGGTTTAATCATTTAAACTTTTACTATGTAACTTAGAAACTGGTATGCAGCAACACCGCATGTTACCAATTTAATGCATTTAAAACAAATTTAAATGGGTTCCAATGTACTTAGTCACTGCTATACAAAGGAGAGACCCCATATTTCAAATAACAAGGCTTCAGCAGAGAGATGACGTTAGTGGTGGGTAATAAGCTGAACTATCTATCAAGATATCAAGTATGAAACAGATGGTGAGAAAAAAAAGGTCCAGATACATTTACAAGCCTTTTAACATGCTCACCCATTTAATTCGCCACAAGGTCACAACTTGATGTCTTAGACATGCAATCTCCTCTTCAGCTAGAAATGAAAGCAGAGTTTAAAAAAATAAAAGGACTGTTACAGAAGACTTTGTGGGGTTTAGCCAGCGTTTCTGGGAAGGGAAAATGGCCCATCATCAAACCTTACAGATCTTTGCTTGCCAGCACTGAGTCTTGAATACATGATTTGTAGACCTGCATCCATTGATTCCTCCAGTGGTTCAGTACATTAGGAGTGATTTGCTGTAATGATTCAGTTCTGAAAAATTCATTCCCTTCCTTTAGGACAATCATTTTGGGGGTTGGGAATGTTCTTGGTTGTACCCCTTGTGTTTTTGTGTTCATAAAGATTTGGGGTTAATCCGTCAAATATTCCTGTTTCCTAATCTGGTAAACCACTGCAACTCAGTCACATATTTGAGTGTTTATCAGCCGGCCATGAAGGCCATCCCTCTCTTTGATTTGTGGGGTTATCTCTCTTACACCCCATTCTTGAATTCTGACACAGTATAACCTGACTATGTACATACTTTCTTATAGCATAGATTAAAATGTTAAAGAACCTCTAGAAAAAGTTATACTTTTAGTTGAAACCTTCATTCTAGTAGCTGGGGAATTGATGTCAGATGGAAAATGATTTCCCAATGGTTTGGTTTTGTAGCAAAAGTCTTCAACTTTTATGTAGATAGTCTTTGAAGTCAGAAATTGTTGTTAGACTATCAAATATTGTTTGAGGTGTCACTCATTTTTTTTTCCCCCTCTTTCTATTATGGGAATGGGATCTTAGCAAAGAATTATTGTGGTAGAAAATGAATGTATGACTGACACTGGAAAGAAAGGTGTTTATGGGGCATATACAAGGGGAATTGTTGTGGAACCTAGACCTGTCAATATAATCTCTGTTAATTCTCCAAGTGCCTGGTTTCTCACTCAAAGAAGGCAGAGTTAAATCTCTGAAGACGTTATACTTGAATATGGCATCCATGGTGTGGAATATTTTCTAAAATATCTTTCTGCTGGTGTAATTTCATGTTGCCGGTTTATCTGAGTCACACCCATAGTTTGAAACAGGGGGTGTGACTGCCTTTTGGGCTGCAGTTGGCTCGACCTGCCTAGAAAAATACACTTCCTTTCCCTGTTTTCTGGACAGCTTTGCCATATGCGATCTCTGGCCTCCTGTTTTCTGGCCCTGCACAACTCTTCCACCACTGTTTTTGTCTGAAGAAGAACTGAGCATGGGTTGGACCGATAGGTGGCACACAGGGAGCTCTTAATTTTTTTCAGCCTACTTATACAAAGAGAAAATGAAAATAATAATACTCCAAATACCACAGAAAAGATTCCAGTTAGATTCTGGGTTAGTTGGTTTCTTTCCCATCCTCTAGCTTTTTATTTTTCCTTTGCTTTTGAAATTCCAACCAGGTCTGGCTATCCAAATGAGTCATTAACACTATACTGCCTGTCCAAAAGCGAATATGATCCTTCTTTGCCCATCTACATGACACAGCTAGTGCCCTAAGTATTTCTCTGTCACATGCATTGCTTTAGCATCTCAGGCCAGACACCAAAATCCCTCTCTGCAAGGAGCTGTAGAAACACACAGCAAAATCCTCCTGTCCTAAAGAGTTCACCAGCAAAGTAGGAAATGAGGAATTGGATGGTACAGGCAAGCGGAAGAGTACAAGGAGAAATTGGAACAGTGGTAATCAGCAGGATTTGGTCTAAACAACAACAACAGAAAACCCTCAAAACTGAGTTTTAGAGGGCTATAAGTTAGCCTATTGCAGCAAGCGTTTGGAGATTTGCCAGCTCTAGGAAACACTGGCCTGTAGTCCCACAGGGAACAGTGGTTTGGATTTTTACCAGCATATCAAAGTATCTCCAACACCGTCAGCCTTCCTAGATAGAACTGGAGCTTAAAGCGGTGCCTCCAGGAACAGAGGGTTTGATTGCTTTTCCTCTGACTCTGGTTGGACTTGGATGGTCAGTGAAAAATGCACAAGCCAGTCAGCCACACAGAGGAGATGCGAGAGCCAAATTCAGACTGGCCAGGTCACAACTGGTGAGACATATAGAGGCTCGACTAAATAGGAAAGAAAATCTGGGTCCAGGTAATACCATCCCCATAGAACTTGTATCACAAATCTTCAAGAGCACGGCTGCAGTTTTCACGCCATCCTCTGTGAGCCTCCTTGGGAAGGAGTGCAGTCAGGCTCTGTGTATTTTCACATCTCTAAAAGCACAGGAGACAGTCAATAAAAAAGGGATGGCTGTCTTGAGATTACCCCCCCTCCTCTATGTTCTGAAGGCGACAGAATGGAGTGGATAGCGAGCAACCTGCTTGCCTTGGGTGCAGATGGCTTTAATTGTCATTCCCAGATGTTCTGCCTCTTGAAGGTCAAATTCACCTTGTATAAATCGGGCTGGAACCATCCAGAGAAAGCACAGACATTTTATTTGAAAAAATGTAATAAAAGAATGTCCTTCTTTCTTGTTATTTCCTTCCTTGTAAATTTAAAGGGAACAGATTGAGAGGGAGGCCTGGCTGGCACAGGTCATGGTAGTGGAATATAGAAGCTTTTGTCTGGAAGATGCGTGTTCAAATCCAGCTCTATATCACTGTGGTTAAAACACTGTTATATTTAGGCTGTTGTAGCTCAGCCGTAGGTGTTAGTCCAGGACTCTGGCTGCCGCATTTGACACTGTCACTTTTTAAACATGGCAATACAAAAGCCAGGCTCAAAAAAGAATTGCTAGATGGAACAGCTGTTTTATCAGGAGAGCACACGTGTCATTAAGGCCAGAGGCATCAGGAACCGGATGATGCTTTCACCTAGTCTCTACCTGTTTTGTAGTGGAGGTCACTTTGGTCTCCAAACCGGTCTGTTGTGCATCTCTTCTAAGCAGGAGACTTGTGTTAGTATGAACATCAGAACAACCCAGATTTCTGCCAGTCTCTCACAGATCTCACTACTTGATCAAAAATTGCCCTCCCCATGCACTGAATTATGTCGTTACTGCTGCGTCTGTTTTCATCTGAAATCATCAAACTTTGTGCTGCTTTTAAAGTAGTAGTTCTGCAAATTCTGTCTTGTGATTATTCCTTCTTGGTGCAGGTGGTTGTACTAACTATGGTACAACTACTTGGCTGACTAAAGCTTTTGTAGTGTCTTACATTTTCAAATATTAGTTTTGATGTTAACTAATCAATACTGAGGACATCTGTAAGCGGTTTGTATGATCTCCCGTTCTTTACAAGTACTGTTGTCTGTATCTCTCTATAGATCGTATGATTTTAGAGACTACTAATGAAACATATATGGGGCAGTAGGAATAGTGTATTTATTTTCTTTTTCAGACTGAAAATTTTGTCCTGTGCTCTCCCCTCAATGACTCAGTTTTTTTTCAAGCCGGTATTTCAAGTATCAAGAGACTTATCCAATTTTGTTAACTATAATAATGTATGCATAAAATACTTAGACTACAGGAACAAGAGTCACATGGACCATCAAGTACATTCCTTTGCTGTATTACCACATCATATAATCCTATTCGCAAACGTACCAATCTCCATAGTAAAACTACTTTGTTCATTTCTCCTCCCTCTCCTACTCCTGTAGGAAGTCTGGTTCATCAACTCACTCCATTGGGGCTGGAAACATTTTTCTTCTGTCCAGTGTAATTTATTAGCAGACAGATATATATTCACTTGTTTTTGTGTCAATAATGCACAGTGTATTTTTTAAGTGTACTGTAATTAGGTGGAAACATACTGTTATGTCAGGCAGCACCAGATGGGGCTTTTACACGTAGTCTGCAAAGCTTTTTTTTTTAAGCACATGTGGAAGCTTTGGCTCTGGGGAGGACGTGCTGCAGAGTTGTTTTCAGTTATTTAGGCGTCTGTAGAGGCAGCTTTGGAAGCAAGACTGTTGAGTGAGCATTAAGGCGTTATTTTTCTGGAGCTTGGATTAGAATCAGTTATTGAGACAGCAACCAAACTTCAGATTTAGATGTCCTCAGATGTCTCAAACAGAACCAAGAATTGAGAAGCAGCCAGAATTCCTATACATCTTTTAAAATCTCAGACAAACCCTATATTTTTCCAAGATGACTGTGTATTCCCATATCGTCTTACTGCAGATACAAAAGAAATGAATTTTTAGAATTGCAGCCTTATCCTTTGATGGTTTCTCTGGGCAATTTTGGAAGAAAGGAATGAAGATTATACATGTGATAAATGTGGATTTTAATGGAGAAACAGCTAGAAATTCTAAAGGTGATTAATTAAAGGAAAATTAAGATGCCATTAAGCAACTGTTCAGGGCAATTTCACACTGGAAAATTTACAGATTCAAACACAGCACTTTGTAAATATAAGCCATGAGATGAATAGAGAATTTTTATATGTGACATTTATTCCCTTACTTTTCTTGTGGACTGAAATATTTTGCCTCCGTGATCTCAGTAGTTCTGAAATCCCAAATATCTTTGATTCATATTCCCATACTTTATGCTGCTAGCACAGAGCATTGGGATGAGGCATTTGGTGGATAATTCAAGATACTGAGAAAATATATCAAAGGTCTGTTGTGCGCACCAGGTCCTGTACCATAAGTTCGTAAGTTGTGTTCAGAGCCAGAATAGTCATTGTTTGCTGCATACACAGATCTTGAAGTGCTGCCTGGACCCAGAAGTAGGAGAGTAGCATGAAAAGCCATGCAAATAAATGTCGAAAATCTGGAGGAAACACCAATCTGCAGAAAAAGGGGGCTTATGCAATTTAATGAGCATGGAGTTATCTGTACAGGAGAGTAACTGAAACTGGGGCCAAGGTGAGAGTTGAGAGAGATGCCTTTGGATGTCTAGCAACTAGAAAAATTGGGGTTTGTCATTCCAGTACTTGCTGCTTATCCATGCACCACCCTTGGCTTATTGATTGCGTTGGCGAACGATTATTTGTGCAGGTTATTTGCTGGGAGGGGTTGGTTTGGCTACTATTGGAGGTCAAATCATGGGTCTGTGCGGTGCAGTGGATACCTGTGAGTGCGGTCAGTGTAGATGAGATTTGGATTAGAGTATGGGAAGAAAAAAATGGAAAGAAACCCAACTGTTGTCTTACTGCTCCTTTATGCATTCATGAGGTGAACTCTAATGCTTGGGGTGGAAGTTCTTGTTCATGCTGGTTTGCCCTCAGAGCAGAGCATTCACCATGGAGCCCTTGGTTCCTTTTCTTCCTAAGCCTTAAACCATATGAGGCAGCCTACAGTCCCCTGGCCTTTATCGGGAGAAGTGTCGTGAGTAGAAATGTCTGTGCATACGGTAATACCGGAGTGCTGGGGACTGCCTAAACCAGAGTCACTGCGTGCACACTGCACACCACGGTTCTTATGTTCACCAACGCTTTGCAGAGTTGTGCAGGGCACAGGTTTATTCTTATCACTGCTTGGGTCTTTGCTAAGCTATCAGTACTTATATGTCTGTTTTAAAACTGCACTGGAAATGAACTTGCAACTTTGAAAATTTTTAAACCCCAAGCAACCAGACTAGCAGAGTGGTCATGAACATCAACAGAAAGGAGTTCACCTTTTTTGCACGGTCCCCAAATTTCCCCAACATCTTGGCACAATAATGGTGAAGCCACCATGCAGATACTTTAAACAAGAAAGTAGGAAAAGCCAGGATAGAAGGAACTAATAAGTACACAACAAAACTGTTCTGCTCTGCAGTGTGTTTGAGGGGGAGAAAAAAAAAGATACAAAAAATAAAAAACCCAGAAGAAACAGATGTATCTGCCAGAAGTTAAATACACATCTGTTAAGGATGCTCTTCTCATATTTGGGGTCAGAAAAATATGTACAAATGTAGCACCTCGCTGATTGACAGAAAATCCTCAGTTCTGGCACTGAGAATCTTGTTTTCTTGACAGCACTTTGTTTTAAGGCTAGAGGCAGAAAAATGTCTTATGCTTGTCCTTAAACTGGAAGGCCCTTTGTTCAGGATACTTATACCATTTGCAGATAATGATGTGCATTGCAGTTTCAGCTGTCTGCATATGCATTTTTATGTTTTTTTATGACAGCTCTGCGTACTGAACTAAAAGGCCATTTAGAGCTGTCAGGAAGTGACAAGCATTACCCTTTACATTTACAATTCTGTTAGCATGCGTTGTCAGGTGGGCTCTCCATTCCACAGACATACGATTTTCTTTGAAACCTATGTATGACTTTAATTTAATACAGCAGTCTCCAAAAAATAGGAAAAGAAAAAAGAACCTTATTAAGATTTCCTTTTCCATTTATCTACTTTTTTCCTTTCATGTAGTTCTTTTTTCCACTCTTTCTTTCTTTCTACTGTTTTCTTAAGCAAGAAACAGGGAAAGAGACAAAAAAGAACCAGGAAAAGAGACAAAAGTAGCTGTCTAGCCTGGAATCCTGCAGCAAGCTCCTCCATTCCAGCCTGTGATGTTACATAGAAAAGAGTTGATTTTTAGTCCATTGACTTAGGAAAAAGATGCTACCAGCATATGCTAAATATTGAACCAACTTATGAAAGTAGAAAGATCAGAACACCTGTAACTTACAGTCTTGACATGAACTGCAATGAATACATGTGATATTTTTTCTTAGCTAGCAATTTAACAATCCAGCTGAGACCAGTCTCCATCCCTATGGGTCAATTTTGAATGCATTCAAAATGCGTTATCCCCCAGTCTATTTTCTGTTGGTTCACATTGCTTTCTAGTAGCTCCACTGTAGCTAACCTTCAAAGGTCCTCTTTAGCTTCCAAAAATTCACTGTTCCCCAACTGCTTTTTTAGCAGGAACTGGTTTATTAATGGAGTTAATACAATTCCACCTGAGAAAGGCCCACCGTTCGGAGCACCAACCATCAGAGCCAGTCTCTCCTCTGCTGAGCATGCAGTCCGAGTAGATGCACACTGAAAGTAAGGGAGGGAAACGGAGGCACAGAGCTGTGAGGAAGGTTCAGCTTTATTCTTAGCTGGAGCGAAACTGGTTAGGAGCATCCAAGTGACAATTAAAGCAGAAATCTCTGTGTGAACAGATTTCTGGCTCTATTTTTTATATGGTGATGATATGGGTATATTATTTAACTGCTGTCAGTATGTTCAGTCTCTCACAAGCCCCAGCAGAAGATGCATCCCCAAAGAGCTTGTAGTCCGGGCAGTGGCAACTGTCTAAATCGCAATCGCTGGACTGCACAGGTTGGTGTGATGGTTGTTGAGAGTTGTGTTTGACTGACTCATACCACTTCAGATTGAGTCATCAGTATTGTGTGGCTGGAAGGACTGGGTCATATTAAAAATAAGAGGAGTATTTTTCACACCAGGATCTCTGATTGCCTGTTGGATTTGTCCTGAGGTTTTTTTGGATGTTATATGCAGGCCAGCCCAAATGGCTGGGTCATTAGCTCAGCAAATCCATTTGTAATTGGTAGGTAGTGTGGAGAGATCTGTATGGATGGTTTTGTAGTTCAGGAAGGCATCATAAGAATTAAGGATCAGAGCACAGTGTGCTTTGGAGTAAAATAACACATGTGGCTAAATGCTTAGGCAACTTTGACACTGAATTCCTTTCCTGTCATTGCATAAAGGCAAACCCTAAACATTATTTTTAAGCAGCTGTTTTTATGCATACTAGCTGACACATCTGAATCCATGTTTCTATGCTTCCTAAGCTCTTCATCTGTCTTAAATATATGCTACTGACGTGTTGCATACCCGGGCAAACACAGACTCACTGAGGTCATCTTGAATGTAAGCCATCCTCCATTTCTTCTGAGGACCTTCACTTACAGTCCCCTCAGGTAATTTTTCCTCTTGTAGTTTGTGAGCGTGCGCATTTATTTGGGTAGTTTGTGAGCGTGCGCATTTATTTGGGAAGTTTAGATAGGTGACGTGATACTGATTCACCTCAAGTCAGTGACAGTATCTAAACTTCAGTGGAAGAAAGCCACATCCTTCAGGATTGAAGAATAAATGGCAATAAATATCCAACAGCCTAATTGAAATAGAGATTGGTGATGTAATATACTGAAAGAAATGCTCCAAAAGGTCTGGCACGGAAAGTGAGAGCTGTTATTTTACAGCAGATCCTCAAAGACACAGGGTCACAATCTGAGCTTTTGCAACACCCCTGGAACCGCTGTGCACTTCCCATTGACCTGCAATGAGATCCCCACATGTTGTCCTTTGAACGCAGGAGGAAATTAGGTAGTGCTTTAAAATTTCCGACTCTTAGTTTGGTCCCTCCTTGCAAGAAGAGGCAAGAACTCCTTGAACCAGCCTCCCCTGCTCCTGCCTGGGCTGAGACTTGCTGTTCTTAAAAGAAAGGGGGAAATCCCCATGTATTCGTACCTTCTCCTCCTTTGTCACTATCTAACATTTTGCCCTAACCTGTAATACTCTGCAGGGACCAATTACATTATTCCAACATAGACATTTTCCATTAACTGCCTTTACAAGGTTTTCTTATTCTCTTCATCGACATTCTGACTTTATATCAAATTTCAGCTCTTTGCTAGTAAAGAAATAGGAGTCTGTATGTGCACATAATCCTGTGTCTGCATAGAAATGCGTATATTGTAGGCAAATATTTGCCTTTACAAGGTACCCTTGAATATGGACCAGATTCCTTCTTTGCAGGTGTCCATTCCTCAAGGCCATGAAGCACTTAATGTTTTTCTTCCTCCTATATTTTCCTGTGCATTTTCCTATAGCTAATTCTTATACTTTATTTATTGCTTTTCAAGAGGTACTTAGCCTGGTCCTTACCAAAGTCCTGAAGTAATTAAATCTTGACTGTACTCACTACTTTTTTACTTTAGAAACTGGAAATTCCCGACTGGACCTTCCTCTACACACAATTTTCCAAAACTAGCTCAGAAGTGGGACCTCGAGCCGTATTTTCAGAGGTGCTCCAGTGACATTCTTCCTTTTTAGTACAAGCTCCAAGCTTCAGAATAACTTTTTTTAATTGTTTCATGCTTTTATTTCTCAGAAGCAGTTTGGAGTTAAAACATTCCCCCAATACTTTGGTGGATATTCTAATACGATCTTGAAGATGTGAGCAACTACCATGCAACAGGTCGCAGAGGAGCATGAGAGGCACCGAGCAGCTCCCTCTCTCTCTCTACATGAATATGTATGTGGGGAAGGAAAGGGAAGAAGGGGCTGCGAGAATAGCTCTGACATGAGAAGACTCATAAAACCATTATCAGGTTAAGCCAATTACAAACTCCGAATGGTTCAGCTCCTTAGGAGTACTGAAGGCATAACTGTAAGTTGTCATGTTTACTTTTTCCATAAGGCACTGGCATGGTCTAGAGATGAGAACACTGTAGGAAACATATGGTATTTTGGACCACAGCAAAGAGTCCCTTCACAGAAATGAGGGGAACAAAAATCTGGTTCACTGGTGAACTTCCCTGCAGCCTCTCTGAAGGTGTGACAGGCCCAGGGTGATGTCTACAAATATTTGAGCAGTTTTGGATTAGTTGTTTGGATTGCAACAGAAAACACCTTAGAATTCACCACTATTCACCCTGCTTTTGTATGAGCCTGCAGAAGCAGGAGGTCCATGTTCTCAGAGGCTTCACAGACTATCAGAGGATAGTGGAATAGTGGAAACCCAGGAACAGAGAGCAGATGTGACTTGTTCATAGCTGTGCGAGCAGTCAGGAGCAAGGCTAGAAGCAGAGCCTGCATCTTGAAACCCCAAGTGTCAAACCATTACTCCTCCTTGTCGCTCTGGTGTATCTATACCCCCTTGGGTGACAGACCAGTGGTGTGTATTCGTATATTTATCCCCAGAATAGGTGGGATCATTCAGCAGAGGTCCCAAAGCAGGTTGCATGAGATAAGGATCAGGAGTGAGAGATGCTCCTAGAAGGCTTCACTCAGACCAAACTGAAGTCCCAGAGAGAGCCACAAATTGAAGAGGACCCCCCCAGTGCTTCCCTTCTTGATTCTTCCTGCGGACACTGCAGCCTGGTGTAGTCCTAAGTGTGCGTTTTGCAAGGATGAGGACATCTTCCAAGTAAGAATGATACTGAAATAATTAACATTTCATGCAAGTTCACTAAAAGCCAGGGTTCTCTTGTATTGCTGACCCACCAAAGAGTCTGGTTAAGGCTTTCTGTGACTGGGCCCTCTGTGACATCTAAATCTATTAAAGATAAGTAGTAATTTTAATTACATCTTATTTTAACAGCCTGTGCAGGGAGGCACTCATAAAGTGTGAAATACACACGTAAATAGTGATGATGACACAGTTATAAAGAGGTTATATGATCTTTTGTCTTGGAGACACCAGTTAACTTGCATGAAGTGTGGGGGATTTTTTGCAGCAAATCTGAATTATTCATAGCATGTCTATGGGATCATAAGAATTGCCACGGTGGATCAGATTGCTTGTCCGTCTAGTTCAGTACCCTGTCTCTCACAGTGAAGAGTACAAAACAAGACATTTCAGAGGAGCATCCAAGAAACCTCAGGGACAGCAGCCATGGGATGACCTGCCTATGGGGAAAATTTCTTCCTCCCTACCTTGCCCTCAGGCAGCTGGTGGGTTGGATATGCCCTGCGGCATGATGGCTTATATCACGTATTCAGATTTAATCCCATTATTTTTATTTGTTATTTGGATTGCAGCAGTTTCTAGAGGAAGTCAGCTGGGTCAGGTCCCCTGATTGTAGGCACTGTACAAACACAGGGAAAATGACAGTCCTTGCATAATGCCATTGTAGGTGCTCTCATTACCCATATCGCCATCTCTACATATTCATCATTTAAGCTTCCTCTGGAGTTGCCTCAGCAGTTCAGAGAAATTCATCTTGCTATTTCTCTGGGACTCCTTAAGTCTTGATGTAGTTTGTTAGTTAACCGCTCTGATTACAGATTTCCTTACAGAAGTTTGAACAGAAGAAGCAGAGCACCAGTGGTGGAAGTACATCAGTGTTTCTGAAAGTTTATTAGTCTGAGTGAAAGAAGGAATACATCCAACCCCAAAACCTGTGATGACATTCGCTCTGTCCAGGAGCCTCCTTTCTTCTCTGTAATGTGTGCTGAATTCTAAAGCTGAAGTGATATTTGCTATAATAGTCCCTCCCCCTCAAGCAGTGGGACTGCATTAAGCTCTGAACTCAATCTTGTAGTTTTGTTTCTGCAACTTCTTTTGCGTAAAACTTATAACTTTGTTGTAAAACTACTATCCAACATTTTAACACCACCATCTAGGAAAAGATAATTTAGTTCATCTTGGCTGCAGGCATTGTCCAAGTATTCTGCAAAAGAATCCTAATGGGGGCTCTGGAAATCTGTAGTAAATTGTCTACAGGTAAAGCTTTCTGAGAAGGCAGTAGCTATATGGCACTGCCAGTTTCTTGAAAGAAAATCACAGTGCAGCACGTTTCCTAAGGGTATGTGCTTCTACTTCCAGAATAGGGCTTGAAGTGGACATTGATCAGATTAATTTTTCTTGTTGGGTTTGGGGGATTTTTAATTATTTATTTATTTTACAATTTAGCTAAGTATTTCATTTTAATGTAAGACCAAACCACAGAAGCTGAAGTAAAACTGGCTAAACAAAACCCAAAGGACTTTCTCTGCTTGGGTTTTTAGCTTTTCAATGAGCTGAAATGCGATTTTTTTTTAAAAAGAAGGAAACAAATCTGTCATGTTTGAGAAATATTTTTTTTTCAAAACCACTAAAAGGGTTTTTTTAGCATCTTTCAAGCACTTCTATCTACAGGTATTTTGCTGGGATTTCTTTTGCAGGAAACTTATGTCTCAGGTGTTTCATCCTGCAGCTTTCAGCATTACAGATTTCTATTGGCCTCCTGTTGTCTCCATTCAAGGTTATGCAGTTATGAGAGGATGGGACTTTTATTGCTTAAATAATATGAGTGCAGAGACCTGGTGAAGTGGTTGATGTGCTGGAGGGGAAAGATGTCATCCAGAGGGACCTGGACAAGCTTGAGAAGTGGGCCTGTGTGAACCTCATGAAGTTCAACAGGCCCAAGTGCAAGGTCCTGCACATGGGTTGGGGCAATCCCAAGCACAAATACAGGCTGGGCAGAGAATGGATTGAGAACAGCCCTGGGGTGTTGGTTGCTGAGAAGCTCAACATGAGCTGACAATGTGCTTTTGCAGCCCAAAAAGCCAACTGCATCCTGGACCACATCAAAAGCAGCATGGCCAGCAGGGCAAGGATTCTGCCCCTCTACTCCCCCCTGGTGAGACCCCACCTGGAGTACTGCATCCACCTCTAGGGCCCCCAACATAAGAAGGACATGGACCTGTTGCAGCGAGGCTGAGAAAGTTGGTGGCGTTCAGCCTGCAGAAGAGAAGGCTCCGGGAAGACCTTATAGCCCCTTCCAGTCCCTAAAGGGGGCCTACAGGAAAGCTGGAGAGGGACTCTAGCGGAGACAGTAGTGATAGGACGAGGGTTAACGGTTTTAAACTGAAAGAGGGTAGATTTAGGTTAGATATTAGGAAGAAATTCTTTACTCTGAGGGTGGTAAGACACAAGAACAGGTTGCCAGAGAAGCTGTGGCTGCCTCATCCCTGGAGGTGTTCAAGGCCAGGTTGGATGGGGCTTTGAGCAACGTGGTCTAGTGGGAGGTGTCCCTGCCCAGGGCAGGGGGGTGGAACTAGATGATCTTTAAGGTCCCTTCCAACCCAAACCATTCTCTGATTGTCGCTGTCATTACTTGTCTTATAAGTAGCAAGCATTTGCAACCCTTTATTCTGTATCTGAATTTCAACTCAGCTATCAAAAGAAAGTCATTAAACTCAAAACTTTAAATCATAACAAGTACAAACAAGACCCCAAATATTTTAGATGCAATTTGTACAGGGAGGGAGGGTTTTAGAAAATAGGGATGGACACTTGAAGTCTGAGAGACGGGAACTCCTATAGTAGCTGTAAAATTCCCTTTCAGAGAAAAAGGGGGAAATGAAAAAGTCATTCTTTCAAGCCCAGTGGAGCTTCTTCTCACATGAAATTTCAGCAGATTCTGAGCATCAAGCGCACAGACAGCAAATGATTATTTTATAGGTTTACACATTAAATGACGTGTATTTCCACAGCTTGTCAGAGCAATTAGAGTAACAGATAAGATGGCTGAAGACCCCTTGATGTTAAAACAAAAGGTTGGCATGATGCTCAGAGAGCAACTTTGGAGTGTCTCCTGAGGGACTCTATCCAGGAGCGTACGAGGATGCTCGGGATTGCAGCAGTGGGGCACAGCTTCCCGGGGATAATGTGGTCACGGGAACACGCGCTTCCGCCCAATTACTACGCTTTAGGTCAACCTGAACTTAGGCAGAACAATGGCTCAACTTTACTGCACAAAGTGGCCGTGTCCAGCCTCACTTACATGTCACGGGAGCTGGGGTAGAAGGGTACAGAAAGAAAGTGCATTGCCTGATGGGTCTGGTACACTCCGTTTGGGGACAAATATAGTAAAACCTTTATTTGCTTTAGAAGACTCTCTGTTTGCATTTGTATTTCATTTCTGCCTGCTCATTTTCAGGCACTGTTCTATTTATATCCACATCTTTTGGGAACCAGAAAATTGCTTTACTTGGACCTTTCAATCATGATCTTTTCCATATGGGTTGATCTTTGCAATTTTCCGAGCGCAGGTAACTCCTCCTGCAACAGCCAGAACTTCTGTCTGATGGCATTTTGTTGTAAGGAGAGATCTGAAGGTCTGCTGCAAACAGTGGCCAAGCACAGGCTTCAGTAGTCTCTCTTCTTGTCCTCTGGAAAAACTGATTGGCACACTAAATTTATTATATGGGGTGTTCATAATGAGTCCCATGCGCACAGATTGCCTGGCTGATGTAGAACAGAAATTTCTAAACCGTGATCTAAGAATTAGCACTATTTATTTGTACGCTGCAGCAGCCTCAGCCCTGGGCTAAATTCAAGGTCCCACTGTGATAAGGGCCAGGCAAACACTGTCAGCCTGATTTGCCCCAAGGATCTGCAGCCTAACAGGAGAAGATGGAGCCAGGGCTGGAGGAAGGCTTGCTGGTGGTCTCGAGAGCACTTGCTGGAGTTCCTCAAAGCTGATTGATCACTCGGTGCTGGCAGGCCTCCTCCTTTCCAGCTGGTAAATGTCATTAAAAGACAGCTATAAATACATTAAATACTTTCCTAATATTACTTTTCCATGTGATCCGCTGCTGCTGTTGCCACAGGGAAGCTGATCAAGAATGTGAGAGGAGGTGATCTCCGCAGCTCTGGAAACGAGGGGAGGGCTGCGCAGCGCAGCCTCTCTGTTAAGACGGGATCCATGCGGTGCAATAACCTGTGAAGGCAGAAGAGAATTAGTGAAGGAACATTTGTCTGTTGGTTACTACTCATTGATTACTTAAGACAAAAAAGCTTGGCTCTGGGTCTTTGCTCAGCAAATTATGTCATTCTTGTTCACAAAAGGGAGAGCTTACAGTACAGTTTCTAAATTAAAGCTGGTGTTTCAAAATTAAAAGCAGACAGGGCAGATGTGCCTTGGAGAAATTTATATCCATATCTTTTGGGAATCAGCTAATCGCTCTGCCAGGACTTCAAATCAGCCTTTCCTGTGTAGGACTCAATTGCACCACACCTATACAAGCCACATTGAATAACGTGGAATTAAAATGTTACCAGATATTTCCTCAACTTTGCCATGTAAAAAATGAGGGCAAATGTTGATGAAACCCAGAAATTCCAAGGCTCCAACAACATGATTTAATATTACTCAAGATGATTTTACAAAGAAAGAGAGAGTTCAGAGTCCAAGTGATCATCTCTAGCTTAATAGGCAGACATGTAAGATACTAAAAGATTGATTAGAACCATCTGAAACAGGAACATATAGTATTACTGATAATTCCTGTAGAGATATTGCAAGACAGACACATTTATTTTGGATTCCAGGTACATTATAGCAATGCTATATTATTTTACAGTGAAACTTGGCCTGAGCAGGTCAAAGAAAAATCATTCTTCTCCTCTCTTCCCCCAAAACAGCCATTTTATGGAAGATGTTAAAAATGGGTATCTGCTATAAATTTGTAGAGTTCAGAATGGACTCATTTGGCATTTCAGTTATATTTTTTCCCATATTTTCCCCTTTAAGAATAGCCTAATCAAATTCAGGGTTCATTAGTGAATTGGGATATAAGCGTGATAAAAATATTAATAAAAAAAACCCCGAAACATTCACTAAAATAGATTTTTTAATAAGGTCAAATATATTTGGAAAATGTTTCACTTTCTATAAATGACGTGCTATATTCTAAGAAAAAAAAATGAGGTTCTCAAAATTTTACCAGCGTCTCCTGCCTGGAGATGTTATGAGTCAATGTATAAGTAAATATACAGTAAATATCATGTAGGTAGGCATTTGTTGGCTTCTGATGTTAAACTTCTTGCCAGTCCACTCTGATCACTCTGTCACTGAAGCCGACTGCTGGGCTCTTTCAAGGGGAGAGTGTGGTAGGAGTTTTATACCAGCCTCCAGAGCCCGTTGGCGGGGGGAAGAAGTGATTTATCAGTGATAAATGTCCCCTCTACCACCGATCTGTGCCTTCAGGCCCTTCAACTCCTCCGTGCTGTGGGTGGCTGCTGGTTGGAGATGGTGGGGTCTGGACTACCTCGTTGGTAGCCTTCATGACAGACCCCAGCATGTCTGACCTGCAGCCCCCTGGCAAAGGAGGAGGCTTTGTCCCCCTTTTTGAGCATGTACTGCATATACATCCTAGGCTGGGCTGAAACATACTCTTCAGAAATGCTTTGATTTTAAAAAAGTTTTTTTTTTTTTTAATGTGTTTTAAAAATTATTCAGATTGTTTTTCAAGTCTCTCCTTAAAAGTTGTGAGGTCTTAGCTGTCTGTCAGGGCACAAATGATGAAGAAAAGCGCTAATACATTTTAAACACATCTGAAAGATGGCATAAAGTAGCTTCTTTATACAGTAAAGATATCAGAGCTTTAAAGGCAGTTAGTTCAGATCCTTTCTGGGAATGTCTTCTTTCCAATAATATAAAGTTTGATAAAGTTTCTAGCCCTGCCGTTTCATGAGAATTTGAATTGTAAATCTGTTCCTGCTTCAGGAGTCAGACTAAATAATCCAGCCGTGGGCCCCCAGCCAGTGTGAATGCTGGGAGGGAAATGTTACTGTTAGAGGATGAAAAAAAGGAAATATTTCTCCTGTGGGTTTTTTTTATTATTTATTTTATTTTATTTTATTTTATTTTTAAATAGCAGCTGTGTGAATCTGCTGATGGGTTTGGAAAGTTGGAAGTGGCCCTTGGGAAATGGGTTTTGTGGGCAGTGTGCAGGTGGAGTTGGGGGCTGTGGAGCTGTGTGTGCTCCCAGCACCCAAAATCACAGTCTGCCGTGTGGGTGCCATGCACCTATGCGTGCCTCTCCCTTCTGCCTCCACCCCTAGATCTGCACCAAGGTCTTTGGTACACATGTTCCTTCCACAGCACCCTGTGCTGCCACAGAGCAAGCAGCTGTGATTGAGCTGCGTGTACTTGGTTACAGCTTCTGGCAGTGCGTGGTGCCTCAGATGGGGCTTTTCTTGGCAGTGTGGGGTCTGGTCCTGCTCCTATTTTTTCTGGGTGTGCAGCTGCCCATGAGCAGCCCAGACTGTATGGGAGCCCCTGCCATCTTCTCCAGGGCTTTGAAAGCATGAGGTCCTGGCCCATGCCGGCAGTGGTGTGTGTTCAGAGCGGGAACACCAGCCCAGCACGGTTTGTGCTCTTTGGGTTGTTGCCCACCAGCAGCTCCAGCGTGAGAAGTGTCCACGCTCCCTTGCAATAGGTGTCAGGATGCTGCAGGCAGCGTCGCTGGGCTAGTGGAAGGGCAGGTGACAAGCGGGGTCCCGGCTCACTGTGTCTCCAGTAGAGACAGCGTGCAGATGTGCTTATGGCATGGATCCTGGGCAGCCTGACCCCACCAGTGGGTGGACCTGCACTTCATTGGCAGCATAGGGAGGTCCATAGTGGTGAAGATGCCCAAAAGTCCAGGAGCTAAGAGCACCTTCAAGCCCAGGCAGCAACAGTTCCTCCATAGTATCAATCTGCTGATGCTGCTGAAGTACATCCACAGAGCCACAGCTGGTTTTTGTTTGGCTTTGGTTTGTTTTTAAGGGCTTTTCATCACCAGGAGAACTGTCAGTAGGGCTGCTGTGAATGCAGGAGAAGTGCAGTCACCCAGCTCTACAGCGTGAGCACTGACTGCTCATGCTGGCAGCAAGACAGGCTTCAGAAGCCACAGCATGCAAACCCCGGGGCACTGTGCCTCCTGTTTCATCCTTCAGTCTAGGAGACTAGAAACGTCTGACTGAAGTCTGACGGGAAGAATGCACATGCCCTTTGAGCAGGCAACGTAACCCTGCCAAGCCTTGCAGACTCGAGAGGAACCGGGTAGAACACAGACAGTGGAGGGGAAAAAAACCCCAACCTTCCCAAGCCCAGTGTGTCTGGAGCACACAAAGCTGGGACCAAAATGAAACTATCGGGCTGAACTCAAGGGGCAGTTTATATTCTGGTGAGTGTGATGTTGCAAGTTCCCCTGTGGGGTAATTGTATGGCAACGGTCTGTTAAGCAAATAACCCTTCACAGTCCATAATAACCAGGAGAGGAACCGGGTAGAACAGACAGTGGAGGGGAAAAAAACCCCAACCTTCCCAAGCCCAGTGTGTCTGGAGCACACAAAGCTGGGACCAAAATGAAACTATCGGGCTGAACTCAAGGGGCAGTTTATATTCTGGTGAGTGTGATGTTGCAAGTTCCCCTGTGGCCCCTTTGCTCCTCCGGCAGCGTAGCGTGCCGTCCAGGTAAGGCTGGTTGGGGTACCCGGGGCAGAGCAAACACCTCTGCCTGAGGATGCTGTGCCAAACCTGCTCTCAACCTCCACCCTCCAAGAAGATCAGGTGTGACAAAGTGGTTGATCACAGCCTGCTCATTCATTACCTGGGGGACCTGAGGCACAATATAAATCAAAGCAGCCCTGAGGGACCCCTACCTTACGGTGGGACTACAACTGTCCCTTGCGTGGGCCAAGAAGTAGGGAGTTTAAAGGCTGTTCAGGGTTTTGGGATCATGCCCTTCATCTCCCAGGGGTTGTCTCCAGAAAGTAGGGTTTGGACAGCGGAAGGGTGATTTTAGACAAGACAGACTTCTCCAAACTTGTAGGACCCTGCTGCTTCCCTGGTCATGTTAGTTGTTTTCTGATAACAATGTTATTTGCCATTGGTCTTCTGGGAGTGCCACCAACATCATTAATCAAAACCCCACGCTGCTTACCGGTACTGAAGTATCCGTACTGCATCATCAATCATAAATGCAGCGAAGGGTGCGCTCTGGATATCTGAAGAGAGCGAGCTATAACATGGGGGGGTGAGGGGATGGAAAAGGAGAGAGGCTTAATTATCCAGTGGTCTTTGGTCCATCGCTCACATTGGAAACATCTCTACAGCTCTATTTTGGTTGTATCTCCCTTTTAAATCCTTGTAAACAGCAGTTAAGATAGAAAGCTTCATTCCGCCGCGCAGGGTACCCCACTGCTTCTCGAGCTATTATTTTAATAAGGCCTATTTTACAATTAAGGCACCATGGGCTTTAAATTACATATAAAATAAAATGTGGAAATTGAAGCATTAAGCGCACGGCTGCTGTCGGAGGCTCGGCAGCCTTGTATTAAGCGGCTGCCTGTTCTTAAACAGAGCGACAGAAGGTAGAGGGTTTGTGCTACAGAGGGAGACGAACAATAACAGCCCCTTCCCTCCAGGGAAGGCACAGCCGCGGGTTTCGCTCGGGGCTGTGCTTCCCTCCGGACTGGGCTGGGTGGGGGGACCTCAGCGGTGGGTGCTGGCCGCGGACCCCACAGAAGGGTTTTTTCCCTTCGCCCTCCTCCTCCAGCTTGAGACATGGTGCCTGGCACAGCCTCATAAAGCCCGGTGGTTTCGGTTACGCTTGTTGCCATTGCTGCGGTCCGCTGTGATATGAGGAGCGACTCTCGCTCCAGATGGTTGTAAAGGTTAACGAGGAATTTATGCAGAGCTATATACAAATCAGGCTGAATCTTCTGGCTGGGAACAACGAGCCACCGACATAAATTCAGTTTTCTGAACATATGTAGCTTGGTCACTAAGGGAAACTGGAGAATGGCAAGCTGCTCTGCAGAACGTCACCTCTCGCTGCTGCCGGTGGCAGGGAGGGAACCGCACTGCCCGTGGCACAGGAGGGGCCCTGGGGCTGGGGGGCTGCTGCAAAACAGTCACCTCACCTGGAGCCCTGGGACCCAGCCTCGGGTGCGAGATGTACAGGGACCAGGAGAGGTTGGTGTTTCATGAGCATCCCTCCACATGGCACTGCTCTTGAATCAATGCAGCCAAAGGAGCCTCTTTGCTCAGGGCAGGATGCGGCCCTTGCACGAAGGGGGAAGGAGCTGGGTCAGAGAGTGAGCTGCTGCCTTTCACCCTCTGGCATCTCCTGTGAGAGAACACGGGAGCCACTTTCTCGTCCCATGTGTGCACAGACCCATTAGAAAGGTAACAGCTGGTTATGCAAAGATAAAATTTGAAAACTTAAAGAATTTAAATCTCCAGTGGGCATCCGGGAAATGCCGTGTTAATGTTCAGGTCTGTGGCAAGCAGGCACAACCATTCACAGTGATATCCCCCTGCCAGTCCTTACAAACTCTATTTGCCCCTCCTTATACACAGTGCACAAATGCTCAGGGAACCTCCCTCCGCCACCTCTGTAAGGTGGCTCAGGTCCCACACATCTCTTCTGATCATACTTTACCTTCTCTTCACTACGTACATTAGCTCAGGGCATGTGTCTTCTACTCCACTGTGCCGAAAGCTCTCTCCCTCCTCCCAGGAACAGTGGTCATGATGGCATGTTTTCATTTATTTGTCTATTTTTGAAGTTATAAACAGATCAAAGTGAGATGTGGCAGAGGCAGCTGAAGAGTTTCCCTGTTGGCTTGTTGCGTTCAGGAGCTGATGAGCTCCTCTGATGAGTTGGTTGTGTTGGGGACAGGGAAGCCGGCTGGAATTTAACCTCAGGATCGTGTCTCTTCTGCAAGAGCAGGGAAAGGAGAGACAAGACTCTGCTTTGCCTCCTTAGGATTCACCCAGGTCATAGCAGTGTTGGCAAACAATCCTCCCACTGAAAAAGAAATGCATAGGTTGATGTGCCTAGTGATATGTAACAGGAGATAAATAGTGGTTCATTTTTTTAAATGTTTCTCAATTTAGTGGAGTGTACTTATTAATTTTCCTGAGTATTTTAACTCTTTGCCTCAAGTGCTTTACTGAATTAATCTCTTTGCTTATTTAGGATCATTTGTTCACAATTGTCCCCCTTGCCTTGCACACAGCAGAACGGGGATGTCAGTATTTTCTTGTGCGGGTCTTTCTGGGGGCACAGAGTGTTGACTTGCTGCTGGCTGGGCCTGCGGGAGAGACCAAAATGTGAATTGTTGCTGCTCTGTGTTGGTGGGATGATGGCTGGTGACTCTACCCGTAACTTGGAAGCAATGAAAACATTCCGTGCAAGATTGCCCTCCTCATCTATTTTACCTCCTGCAATAATGTGTACAAGCAAGAATACTCTGAGGCCGTTTTTGAGCTCATGTTCCCAGTACACCAACCTGCTTCACGTACCTTTGGGCTTTTTCAACCCCTCTGTTGTTCCCCACCAGCTCTCCCCGTGCAGCGTTTCTCCCTGCTGTGCAGTCCCACCTACAGAGTGACCTTGACATCAAGTATCGCTGAAGTCTGTGGGCACAGGTGGGACTGACATGATTATAGATCCAGCACTGACCATCAGCACAGGAAATAATTTCAATCTTTGTGTCTGAGACTGGGAAAAGCCTCCTGCGACCACACAAGCTGCTCATTGTACAATGCTCTGGGCCACAAACCAGATTCATAAAAAGCCCAGCTCCACCCTGTCTGGGCTCACAAGGCTTTTTTGGCAGCATCTCTGTCATTTGAAGATGGGCTAGGGGCAGCCTGGAGAAGACTCCAAGCTCTCAAAGAGGCATCTCCAGTGGGAGTCCCTTCTTGAGGAGTGGATGGCTGACCACAGGTAGCTCTGCTCCCGCTTTCTCTGCCAGTTTTCCTCTTTGCCGTCTGAAGGAAACAACAAATTCCATAAAATACCCGACAGCCCTGGCTCCCTCCCCTGCAGCGGTAAGCCCAGGCAGATGTCCAGTGGTTAGCATTTCCATGCATACTACAGTTTACCAGGCTTGAGGCTTGTCAACCCAAACAAGACTGAGGCTTTCCTTCTGCAATATTAAAAAAGCAAAAAAAAAAAATCATAAATCCTCCTGGCACTGCTGGCTCACGCCACTAAGTTATTCCATGCCAGTCCTATTGTTAAACTGTAAGCATCAGTTTCAATACTGTAATAAAATACTGCATTTGAAATTTTACTGTTCCCCATTAACCTCCTTTCTCCCTCTCTCCCCCACCTATTACATCATCCCTCTCTCTCCAGCCTGACATTGCTCTGACATAAAACTTGAAGCTTCCCCACCTTTCACTTTTCCATTCTTCCCCTCTTTTTCAGAGCCTTTAGCTGTCACTTGTGCAATAGAACAGCTGAGCCAAAGCAATAAAGCGCTGCATACTGTCCCCAAACAGCCTGAGCAATTTTTTTAATACGTTCATGCCAAATACCACTGCTTCCCACACGCGCGCGTGCACATACCCCATCTTGTCCCCAGCTTTGATTCTACCCAGTACATTTACTTGAAAAATGGATTTTTCTCCCTGTGCGAGCACTATCAGTCTGACAACTGTCCTGCTTTCACAACTCTTCCTGCCAGGGCAGTGTTTTGTTTTCTTTCTATTTTGTTGTTCTTTCTGCATGAACTTAGGAATAGGCACCAGACTTTGTATTCCCAGGAACACACTGTATGAGGTGGTCCCCCAGGACCTGGGGCAACAAGCAACTTCCTCAAGTGCCACCTGGGTCCATCACAGTGTTGTGCGCCGGATCCCTCCATCCTGCAGTCTTCTTCTTCAACACAAAGGTAACCTATCTCTGAAATCAGTGAAGCCACCCTAGCAGAGGACCTAGGCCAGTATCTGATGGCTGTGATCTCCATGAATTGTCTTGTTTCACATGTTGTCTCTTTCTCCCTACTCCCCTAATTTGTCTAATATGAGCCTGGTATAAGGGTAGGCAGGGGGTAGCACTGCAGCCCCGAGCCAAGAGAAGATTTTTCCAGTCCCAGCATAATGATCCAGTTGGCCAATTTGAGTGGAAATATTGCCATTGACTTTGCTGCTTTTTGTGCGATGAGAGTCTCCTTTGCAGTTTCAGCTACTGAGAAATATGGGGGAAATAATAGAAGTGGTCTGTGAAGAACAGAAAGTGGTTTTGATTGAATGATGGTCAAGTGGCATTTTTATGTTCAAAGAACCATGTGGATGTTCGCTGCTTGGAGCTAGCAGGACTGTGGGGTAGCCCACCCGCGTGGATCAGCGCCCACCCTTTTCTTACAGACACGAGACCAGGGAGAGGATGAGGAGCAGCAGCGTGTCATGGGGTGGGGGTACCCGTGCTGAGGTTGTCACTCCACCGCAGGCTGCCACCAGCCTCCTGCCCTCCTCATTCAGCCTGGCCGCCATTTCCACCTTATAAAAAAAACTCAAACCATAAAACTACCTGAGACTATGCTCTGACATTGACTTGTGAAAGTACTGAAATGAGTCTATTTCTATTTTTTGTGGAGGGTGGTTGTTTGGTTGTTGTTGTGTTGTTTGTTTGTTTTGTTTTGTTTTTTCTAACTTTACCTCCTCTGTTTGGTTCTGTGTCACATAGGAAGAAATTTTTAAGCTGCTGCTATTTGAGTTTTGTTTGTCCTGCATGATAATGTGAATTTCTGATTTTTTTTCCTTGTGTAAGGGCCGGGAATATTGAGGACTGGCTGTATTGTGAGCTCTCCCCACTCCTGCTTTTTACACACACACACACACATACACACACATACACACACACAGAGTCTCACTGATCCGCCGGTGATCTCAAGCCTACCTAGACGGACCGCTCTCTCTAGGGACCTGTCTGCTGCATCCGCCTCAGGCTTTTCCTGAAGAGAGACAACTAATTGGGAAAAATTATGTTTTGCATTACGTGTGGTGGCTCTGTGATGTGGACTCTCGTCGGAGCCCTCCCAAACTCGCTGCAGGCTTATGGCTCCGTAACGCCGCGAGGGCTCGCGAGCCGCTGAGCATCGGGGCAGATGTTTGTGCTTTCCATCCTGAGGTGGAGGATTTTAAAGATTTGGGCTGATGGTTCCAATCCTGCTTCATGATTAATTAATGAATGAGCCCAGTATGGGGGCTGAACTGTTAACGTTAGATCTGACAACAGACGTCCAGCCTTTTCAAATGCTCTAATTGATGAGTTTACTTTTAGAGGCTCAAGGGTCTTATTTACCTTTCAGAGTTTCAGTCTACACATTGTTTTTATTTTGGGTGGAAAAAAGTGTTTTGACATATACGGTGAACTCGGCTACCTGCACGCTCGTGTTTAGCTTACTTTCCTTCCAAAGCTCCCCAAGGGTGCAGAAAGGAGAGAGGGAGAAGATGAAGGAGGCAGTGACTATCAGATTAATTACAGATGCTGGGTTAACTGCAAAAAAATAGCAGAGAAGGAGGAAGCGGGGGAATAAAGTCTGACCTCATCCACTCTTTTCTCTAAAAGAAATTAGCAGGTAGACTGTCGCAGAGAGGCTGTGAGCGAGACCCCAGCACCGCTCTGCTGATTTCAGTGGAGGATGCCAATTCGCACGAGCTGAGGCTTAGCCCGCAAAGGTTTCATAGCCTGTAAATATAATTTAAGGCAATGGAGGAAGAACCATATGTTTGGGAAAGGGAGAGCTTCCCCCAAACAAATAAATACTGCGACTAAGCTAAAAATAGCAAAATAGGTTATGTGACTCCCCAGTTGCTTTGAATTATGTGGCAGGATGATACTTGTCCTCACGTGGAGCTTGTCCCGCGTCTCTGACCGGTTGTGGCTGAACGAGGGGACATTTCAGTATTTATTTTCTTTCTGTTGATTTCAACCAGATTGCTCGTGTTCTGCTTAATGTAGTGCCTGCTGTAGAAGTGGGACGAATATTCAGTCACATTAAAAATAAATCCAGAAATAGCAGCTTATAAATTTGGATTTTTCTCCTATTATTATTTATGGGTGAATCCTGTCAGATGTATAAATGCAATATCTTTGTAGGCCGACGCTGGGATTTATATCAAAGGGGTTCTAACATATACTTCATGTACTCAGCTGCAACTATTATAAGCTATTTCATGTACAACTAGAGACAAATGATCTCTCCCATGTTTGTCTTAACTTAAAATGCAGTTGGGTTGCTTGAATTCACTTCCAAACCTCCTGCATGGGGGAGGGGGGGAGGAGATTTATGCCCCTTTAGTATAATCAATTCTAAGCATATCTTTAGACAAATAGTTTAGAAATCTATGCATCAAGAAACACCTCTATTAATTTCAGGATACACCGTTTTATGCATTTTTATATGCATTAAAAAAGGATTAAAATTTAAAAAATAAAAGCCCTTACTCTGTTACGAAAGCAAATTCTAACAAGAACATTTTGAAATAAAATCCCAGAAGGCAACAATCCCTCCAACAATTAAACTGGGAGAAGGTCCCCCGAGGGCAGACCAACAAAATTTAGTAAAAATAATTGCCGTGCTGGGTCCTTGCTCTATTTTAGCTGAGTATAAGCAGACACACAAAAAATAACCTACTGAGAGCAAGAACATTCCTACATGAAACAAGCTAACAACAGAGCCATGTAACTACCTGGCCACACCACTCGGCTTTTGCTGGCACGCAACACAGATTTTTATACTTCAGCCAATATAAAATAACAATCAGGCTATTTACAAGGCTCTGCCAAATATTAACCTTATATCCAATTCTCTTCAAACCTTTCAAAGTCTCTAATGTGAACCATGCAAGTTCCTCATTACTTGATAATATTCTGTAACTGCGATGTTATGGGCTAGTTAGAGTTTTTAAAAGACGGTGTGTTTATGCAAAGATAATGATGCGGTGCATTTTATGCTGAAAAACTCAATAATTAATTAATTTATAAACCCCCTTACTCTTCACCCCCCCTCCCTCAAAAAAGAATAAAATAAAAGATTAATTTGCTGCAGAAAACAGGTTCATGTTTGCCCTTAAGACAGAGGACAAAATTACTTTAGCATGTGTACCGTGGTTAAAACAAGTTAGCTGCACGCACGTTCACAGCCAGGTGAGAGCTATTGTAAAGGGGAGTTGAGACTGAAGAAAGCACAGAGCTAGCTCTTAAACACTGAAGGTTACCTCCAAAAAGCAACATCGGGCATGCAAGGAGCTCTCAGGGTTACTAATTGCGAAACAAAGGCTTTGTCTCTGCCTGTGGGTAGCACTGCGCAGAAGAGGGAGCAGGAGCGGAAGAGAGGTGGGAAGGAGGAGGAGGAGGCACGGAGCGATCCTCTCTTCTCTGTCAGACACACATCCCTGGATTTTTTTAATTTTTTTTTTCCTTGCCGGATTTTCTGACACAGTCCCTCGGATCTCTTTAATTACTTAAGGTGACTGTTTGCAAGTGCAGAAGGGACAGCGGGGCCACGGGAAGCGCTTGCCCATCCATGGCAGGTCTGGGCGCTCAGAGGTGACCGGGATGGTGCACGGCCTCAGCCGGCCGCACGCCGCCCCAGCAGCCCAAACGCCGGTGCTGCAGCCACGCAGGTGCCCACGCAGCCACCCTGGCCCACCGCGGCCACTCGTGGGCTGATGCTGTGCTCTCCCGGCACTGCCTGAAAGTGGGACCCGTCCCCCTGCGGAGGAAGTGCTTCTTCCCACAGCTCAGTGAGATCTTTCTAATTGGGCTCCTCTTTTCTCTCTAAACATCTGTGAATATCATTTTGGAAATAGGCTGTATCAAATATTGGGTTTCTTATTTTAAAGGGAGCCCTTAAGTCTATTTTTTTTAGACACGTTTTTACCAGCAGTACTTTTAACAATAGGTTACCAGATCCATCACACAATCTGACTAAAAGCCCGTATTTATTTCCCTAATTTTATAAACATTTAATAGGTCCTTATTAAACACATCAGCCAGCATGATTTAATAACACAATCAGTCTAGAAGTTTAAGAAAATTGAAAACAGGATTTGAATGTAATACAGCCACAATTACCGGAGATTATAGGCAATCATTTCCATATGTCTGCAATGGGGAGCTGCTAATCTTTGTTTGCGTGGAGGTGATTTCCTCTGGAACACTTCCCAGCCTTCAACAGTGCTAGTGCTGAACAAATTAGATTTGAAAGTCCCCAATTTTATGACTAAGGTAATATACTCTGTGTATTTAGAGAAACACTGATTTCCTATTTTAACTGGCTTCCAAATGCTGGACAGAGACCTCAGCTTCATTTAGTTTGGCTCTGCTAGGTATACGGTAAAAGATTTATTTTTTTTTAAGGGTCAGCGCATGTATTTTTGGGTGTCTCAGAGATACACCACAAGTTCCCTCCATCCATAGGAGGAAAAGAGTTAGCATCGTGATCCAGTGACATCACGGCTGAGGAATGTGCAGCAATTAGCCCTGCAGTACTGCAGGCAGCCTGTGGCCAGGGGACAAGCAGCTCCCTCCTGCTAAACTTTAGGAGTCCTAACACCTTATTCCCTGACCTACCGCTTATGAGGTCCTGAATAGCGTCACTTGTGTTTTGTGGGAATTCATCTGGTAAACTAGGCTTTTTGTGCATGGCCTTGGCTCGGCTTTGGCAGTTACTGTTGAAAATAGGACTGCTGTTGGGAAAGGTTTCCTGTGCGGAGCAGCCAGGAGCTGGGCTGGTTTCAATAGGAGCCAGTGACGAGTGGAGATGGGAGAGCTGCAGGGAGCTTCACAGCTTGCGGACGTGCCAGCGCCTCCGGGGGACATCGGGGGGCCGCCTGGCCTGATGGCGTCCACAGCATTTTTAGAATTTATTTTGTCAGATGATTCACATTTATGAAGTGCTTATGGCAGATTCATAGCAGAGAACCCAAATAAGAGAGTAAGACGGAAAGGAAATCTGCGCTACCCCGTAACGAGGGAAGAGCAAAGGAACGAGTGGATTCCTTGTGTGTGGGCACACGTTTGTTAATGGCACCACTCATTTCACCTCTCTGGTGCTTGGCCACGGTGCTGGTGAGCTCCTTGAATGAGTCTCAAAAAATAGACAGAGACAGGCTGTGCTGGGGAGGGAAGGAAGCTGAATATCTGGTGCTCTTATCTTTTGAGCGCTTATATTTGTGAAGCTCATAGCATTCTTGCGCTGTTACAAAGAGCCTTTCTTCGTGGGATCTGGCCCTGCAGACTGAGAGTGACCCTCTGCTATTGCACTAAATCAGAAAGCTGATACTTGTGCGCTGGACTAGGAAATGATAAAGCAGATGCCTGAGCTGGAAAGGCTCGTTTGTGGCTGGATGATCTCCTTTCTCAGCTGAAGGAGGGAAAAGTGGCCCTTAACAGCCCCAAGTCAGGACTTCAGCACGTGCTTAACTCCATCATTGTTCGAGAAAGTGCTTAAGCACATATCTGATTTTGAACACGTGCTTAATTCACCTTGACTTCAATTCATTCAAGGTGCAGAAGAGCACGTGATGTCTGGACACTGACTTTGCTAAAACTGGCATGTGGTTTTTCAGTCAAGCACGTGATTAAGGACTTTCCCAAATCAGAACCCTAATCTGAAATTAAGAATTTTATTTTACTGGTTTTGGTCTTATCAAGAGTTAGTGCACTTGGGCTGAAAATCTGAAACACTTAAAGAAAGTTCTCTCTCACACAAACTAAAACATCCCACCAAAAAACCCACCCAGAATAAATCAACACATAGTATGGAAATGCACTTTGATTAAAAGCCTTGCAGCAATCATGAGCAAACTCTTAAAGTGACCAGAGCCAGCACTTTTCAACTGCAATGACACTAGGGAAGTCACTAAAGTGAATTTTCTTACCTGTTGTTGCAATATAACTGTAATGGAAGTTACAAATGCTGAGGTACCAGGGTGACACATGGCATAAAACCTGCCATAGACCAACCTTGGACATAACAGCTCACCCAGACTGAAATTCTATATAATGAATTAAAAAAACAGTGGCAGGATTAACTAGATGAAGATATTAGGTGTGTCCTGTTCATTTCCAGAGAGCACATGTATCATAGTACTATACCATAGTGTGTATATATATACCATATATATACACCATAGTATTCATTTGCAAAGCTTTCTTCTATGATCTGTCTTCAGCTTGGTTAGACCAAAAGGAAAAGAACACATTGGTTCTTGTAATAAAATAAATGTACAATCTCTGCACATTACTGCCTTTGTAGTTGCTTTTACCCTAAAAAAGCTCAGCTCTAGTGCACAGTATATTTTTCATCATAAACTTGCTCATGTATGCATTCCAGATGGCGTGAAGAAGGGGTTCAGGAATTCTAGTGGCAACCGCTAGTATTACGAAAATAAAGGTAGGGCCCAGTTTTATGATGAACCTTGATCTTAAGGAGTTTATAACTAGACTGGCTCCAAGTTATACTTGGAATACACGGATAAATTTATTACATCAGTGGATTCCTTCACCCACTTAAAAAAAAAAAAAATCTGCCTTGTTCTTTTTTGAGTGACGAGGTTGCTTGCAGTTTTAAGATGTTTCATGGCCTTCATTCCATATAAAAAAAGAGTTGATTAAAAGGAAGTTGGCAAGACAACCACCCCGCTATATTGTAATCATTCTCCATTTGGAAACAAAACATTCTCCCACATTCCAACTATCTAGGTTGATTAACTTTGCAAAACATTATGTTGTACAACCGTGCAACCTCATTTTGAATGTATTTTTGATATGAAATATAAACTTTTCCTTAAAAAGGTCCATTAATAAGTATTTGCATCAATACACAAAAACATGGCAATTAAGGATGCTAGAGTGGTCTATTAAGTTCAGGTTTTATGGGAAAGGGTTTTTTTCCTTCTTTTTGTTTTTAAGTTCTTGCCAACAAGAAATATGAGCTCAACCGAAATAGGTTTTAGGAAGAGGGAGGCAATAGGCCCCCGTGAAGGAAAGGCTTTCAGCACATGCTTATGTTCCATTGCTTTCACTGGGATTTAAGCACATTCTTAATGTATTTGTGAACAGAGTTGGTTTTTTTATGAGGAAATCTTTACAGTGGACACTTTTTTATGATAACATGTTTGAGGCCACAGCCTTGTAAACTGGAATAAGGGTGGCACGGTGTGAGGCAGGAACCAAACCTGGGAGACAGAAACGGGGACACGAGGCTGGGCATGCTGGGGGGACGCACTGTCCATCTGGAGTGAAATCACGGATATGGCCAGGAGCAAGGACCACCGTGGGGGCAAACAAGCCATGTTACAGAGGCACCAAAGGTAAAAGTAATTTATTGTAGTTTTTGCTAAAGGAAGTCTACTGCAGTTGTCTAGACTATGTGTAATCCAGAGGGAACTCACCCCATGTGAAGGTGATCATGTCACCTTTCCAAGATGCACCTGTGGTTGCAACAGGTTGCTTTCAGAGATGCTGTCCCCTTGTTCATAATGGAGGGGAAGCCCAGGTGATGGCTCCGGCTGGATGGATCCTATCCCAGCTCTCTGACTTCATAGCTCTTCTTTTCTGTTTTCATGAAAAAAGGAATCCATCAAAAATGTTTGTTTACCCCTCCAGCAGTAACTAGAACAGGGTTAGGAATGGCCTTATTTAGTAAATTATTTTTTGTTAAGTAATGAAGTGTATTACCTTGAAACCAGCTCCTAACATACCCATGCTACTGAGCATGAAGGAACCAGAAGCCGGTCTGTCTGTCTGCAGTGCTTCCTTGATTTCTGATTTGTCTTCTGGGCTGTGGCTTAAAGACTCAAGCACATCTTGGAGTAAGACACAAGCGAGTGAGCTCAACATGAGGCAGAAGCCTTTGCAGTAAATATCCTGGCTTGTGTTATTTTTTTGCTCTTTGAACTGTAAAAGCAGTTATTTGTCATTTATTTGATATCCCTTGACAATAAACATGATGTCTGTGAAGAACTAGTTACTGATAAGCTATCCAATAAGGTCAAAACATGCAAACAAATGACAGCAACAATAATATAGATGTTAACCACTGCATCCTCCTTTTTTTCATAACTTTTTAGATTGTGCACTACTGTATTTTTGTTGGAAGCATGTGGTACTGTTGCTTCTGCAATAATTCGCCTTCCTGCACAGCAAACAGAAAGGATTTCAGGCATTTTATTTCCTTGTCAGCTTCAATAAATGCAAAACAATTTACCTAAAAGAGCAAAATATCAGGACCAAATTTTTCAAAGCTTTTTTCTTGTGTTTTTTTTTTTTTTTGTCATTCAGAAAGCAAACTGTAACTTTATAAGCAGACAAACAAAAGAAGGTTTTTTATGCATAACTTATATGCTCATTTCCTTTGATTCCTATAAGTGATGTCATGGAGCCCAGCTGTTGTGTTTCTGCGATGATTTCCCTTACTCATGTTTCACCCAGTCATTTCAGGCCCTAATGGAATTACTTTGAGTGAAACCTGTTTTTTTCATGGTTCACCTCCCACGTCAGCTGATACCAGGAACTCTTCTCTGGGATGCATGGAGAGTAGGTACAGGCAATTAAGGAGATTTTAAATAATGCTTTTCTGTTTTGTTTATAATCAACCCCTCACCCCAATACAGATCAGCACGCTGTGGGCATGAGGGACGATAAGGGATGCAGACATTAAATTTCATGTTGTCCAGTTTTCATATGCTTGGTTTCTGCGGTGGAGTCAGTCCAGCAGCCTGGACATACATGTTGGCTCCTCAGCTGATGCTGGGGAGAGTTAGGTCCCTCCTGTTGATATTTGGTGTGAGGGAGGAAATTTTGATAATTAGTTTTGACCAGTTTTATTGGCTTTTCTTTAATGAAAAACACTATGCCCAGGGCTGATTCTTGATTCCTAGCACCCTGGCACCTCTCTGGACTTCGGTGTAGCACCTTTGCCTACTTGTGCAGAGACTTTTCATCTGGCAAATGCTTTTTTTTTTTTAAATGGATGATGGATGATGGATCCTTCCACACCACCACCTAAAGGTGACAGCACTCCCTGGGTTAGGGGGAATAACAGTTCAGTGTCTTTTTTTGAGTGGTTCAAATCCATGTGTCCCTTCTTCCAGGAGATTGTCCAATGCACTCAGGTGCAGAGTTATCTGACCCAGGGAGCAGCAGACAGGTAGCAAATAACAGGATTATCTGCCAGGTAGCAGATAACAGGATTAGGGACCTGCAGAGCTGTTTTAGACTCAGTGATTTTGGAGCTTGAGACATCATTCATGGAAAAATTAGGCTTCTCTTCTAAGCTGCCTGTGCTTTCTCATGGAGTAATTGCATGAGCAGTGCCTTGATTAAATGCTTGTGTCCTTTATGTCCCTTATGTCCATCTTTGGCTGATCTGGAGTGTGAATTGTGTGGACTTCTAAGAGCTTAAATTTGTAACACCTCTAGTGTCTTCATGGAGCCATTTCAGATGGAATATTCAATCTTGTATGAGTGGTTGTGTCTGTATAAATGTATATGAGAAAGTGTCTTGTTTTCTTTGCAGTTGGGGTTTTTTAGGCTTTTTAATATTGCTGTCATTCTTTATCTGCTGCTAAGATGTTTTTATTTTGTCATTATTTTTATTCCCATAACAATTGGCGGAACCGGCGAAGGCTGAGTGAACATGTTGAAGTGAAGAGACAAAAAGCGGAGGAAGGGGGCCACTGGCATGGGGAGATGCAGGGACAAGCCAGCAAGGATGGAAGCCACTCCTCCCACCTTCAGTGCTTTACCTGAGGTACCTGCATTAAGGACACAGTTATGCTGTGGTTCCTGGAAAGCCAGGAGGAAGATGAGCAGCTCCAGAGTGACGTAGCCCCATCAGTAGACTGGAATCGGAGATGCTTCTCTTTCACCCCATTAGCATCTATAGTGATTGTGTCTGACCTATGGAGCCCAACCTGCTCTAACACCCTCTTCCACCAGGCTTAGAGACGGCTGCATTGTGTGCTTCCCATTTGCTGCTTCCGGGGGGGGCCCTCCCCTGCTGCCCTTTTTGGAAAAAAAAAAAAAAAAAAAAAAAAAAAAATTACTATTAGAAAAAGATGGAGCATGAAGAATTCCAGCCTGAGAGGGGAATGTAAGTGAATTAATCTCTCCTGGTGAGGAGGAAATTATTTTTGTTACTAGCAAAGGTTGTTTTTTCATTGGAATTTTTCTCCCAAAGCTTTCAGGCATCCATCAAAAACCCAACAGCTTAATTTCTGTAGATACAATGTTTCACTTTTTAGTTGCCAAATAACCTCATATATTTAATTTTCCAGATTCTTTAGATGCTTTCAGGAAGTTGTCAGGAGAGACCCTCCCTGGATAAATTTCCTTTTCCAAGAAAGCCACTTGTAACAAAAATTGTAACAAAGATGATTCAAGCCGTTTTGTCCTACCCAGAAACAATGCTGCAGCTAAGCTTTGACCGCCTTTATTAAACACAGTCAGAATCTCTCTGGGCCTTTTCATGTGCCGAGGGTGGGGGCCATTGATCTGCTCTGCTTCTGCTGCAGCCTGGCAGCCTGCTCTGGCCCGAGCGGGGACCCAAACTCGCTGCTTTTCAGCTGTGCCTGTCCTCTTCTCCCCCTTTCTTTTTTGTTAAATGGAAGTTGACGTAACAGAAGAGAGGAGCCTGCCAGGAGGGTGTCAGAGTCAGCAATGATCACAATCAGACATTGCAATCAGATTGCTCTTCCAACTCTGAGGAAGAAATAACCATCTGTTTCAATGGTTGGGGGGTGGGGTAAGAGAAAAAAAAGATGGACCCATGTCCACGATTTTGCATTGCAAAGAGTGCCTCATTGCCTCTCAGGAAGTGTTGAAATAGAGTTTGATAGTGGTGTGAGTTTAGGACCTTTTGCACCAGAGGCAAACATCCAGCACTCAGCTAATATGCAGTAAAATCGGGTTTGGTGCATATGACACTTTAAGTATTTCCATTTTCCTTCTGGGACCCGAGTTGGACAGTAGCCTGGGACATCTATGGAGTGGCCTTAACCCATCTGGTCAATGGATTTCCACCCCCTTTTTTTTTCTCCAGCGTACACTGAGAAAAGCCTGTTGCCGTAATTGGAAGTGGCTTGGTCTGCTGGGGCAAGCGGGGGTCTGCAGTCCTCCCCCTCGCCCATACCCCATCCTGCACAGGTGGCTGCCCGGCGGTGGCTGCACATTGGCCTCGCTGCGTGATGTCCTCCAAGCCCAGTAAATATTCCAGGCCACAGAGTGCTACCATGCATGCAACAAAGGCAAAATTCATTTATTCACTCAGGCAGGTGATGGATAGTCTGTCAATGTTTATACAGTAGACACAAGCCTAATTTTCAGGTATTAGTTGATTAACACTTGAGTCATAGTGTGTGTCCTGTGTCCAGTAATGTGGAACATCAAATGTGTGAAAAAGATTAATAGTGTGCACAGATGTTACTCAGAGGATCAATTTGTCTGGAGTTTGAAGAGGTGGTACCCTGCAGATCAATAGGAAAGGAGAAAATTAGAGTAATATGTTGAAAGAAATCACAGCCGAGTCTATGCATGGCTGGGTTATCTGCTCCAAATACTCAACTTCTCGTAAAGACTTTCAAAGACTGCAACAAAATGTTAAGCACGTTCTCCTGTAAATTTTTTTGTTGTTGTTTTTTCTTACAGAACTACACCTTCCCCAAATGGCAAGCCCTTAGCAAGGGACACAAAGCAGCCCTTGTGCGATGGGCTGAGCAGCCCAGGAAAACTTTTCCCTGGCATTTTGTATGAAAAACGCTTCCCTATATTATAAATAGCAACAGGCAGGAGGGCAATAGAAATAAATGTTGCTCTGTAAATAAGAGAACCGAAGTTGGACAGCAGAAGGGCTCTTTCTGGACAAGCTCAAGTTTTCCTCAGTTTTAAAGGAGAAATGTTATGGTACCTCTTTTCCCTGCTGTCTCCAAGCTCTGCCCGATGGGAGCCACATCGCAGCAGAGTACCAGGAAGGCTGGAGCAGGTTCAGGCACTCACACCCCCATAACGGCTACTGCAGTGCAACACCCCCTGGGCTCCCCACCCCCCGACCTGCCTGGGCAGAGGGGGTATAAGCACCGAATGTGCCCAGACCAACCCGTAGAGAACTTTTTTCTGCAGTGGCAGAGCAACGTCTCTTGAATTTAATGCTCATTTTCCATAGCAAAGTGCTCCCATCCCATCACTCCTCGCAGCAGTGGGTTACAAAGCTGCTGGTGTGTTACAGCCCCGTTTCCCATCACGATGTTACACAGCCTTTTGCAGGAGAGTGCTTTGAGGCCTGGGAGTCTGTGGGAAGTTCCCTCATGGAGAGGGACACATCCCTCTTATCTTCAGGAGCTAAACCGTGGCTAGGCAAAGCTCTGGAGGGGACACTCCACCAAAGAGCCTCACATCTTCTGGCAGAAGGACACAGTGCCCCCGCTTGTTCTCTCCTCCGTCTTCCTCGCTGTGCTTGTGCGTGATGCCAAGCTGTAAAGGTCTGAAAGGAGGGAGGAATTGTACGGGGTGGGTTCTCCTGTGAGCAACGCCAGCCCCGTGCCCTGCCCAGCCCGTGCGAGGCGCGGAGGCTGCGCCTCCCTCCCGAGGCGTCGCGGGAGAGCTGCCGAGCGAAGAGCAGCCGGCCGGCGGCCGACTCACACGTACTGCCAAATAGCAGCGCAGAGGTTCTGCGTATCTGTTTATCTCTGCTATTCAGAAATGGTTCCTTGCCACTGAGATAGAAAGCAGCTTTGGACAGAAATTTCAGCATATGATGGGAATGTCAGCAGTGTTATGCTCTTTCATATTTTTTTTTAAAGCCTGGCTTTCTGCAAACTGACATATTTACATGCTTGCTTTATAACATTGGCATGGGATTTATGAAATCTCCTTAAAATTAATGTCTATTTCTAACAAATTTAAATTAAAAATGACCGTACCCACATGAGGAATAGGATAGGAAATTTAATTTAAGGGAAAGCTGGGAATGTGTATATTTCAGTCGCATATATTTCAGACTATTTCTGTTGCAACCTAATAGCATGTGTGAATGAGTGCCTGATCCTTTAAACATAACCTATGGAGGGTTGTACTTATACAAGTAGTTGCTTTGTGA
>NW_009646843.1:637415-690120 GCF_000708025.1 Charadrius vociferus
AGAAAGTGAGAATTACTTTAGTCACAGATTTTTGCAGGAATCCAAATTCATCTGTCCGGAGGCCCACTCACCCAAAAGAGGAGTAAGGAGGGGGGAAAGGAGGGTGAAGAGAGGGGCTGAGGGCGGGGGCAGGTGCTGGGCTGCGAACACCCAGAGGAAGAGGCAGGGTTAACAACGGGCCAGACAGAAATACCTTTTTCCTTCCCTGCACCAGGTCCAGGGCAGCCACTCCGTGTAATTAGGAGCCCTTCATATATACCCTCTGCTTTGGGAAACAACCATAGCTTCCTTGCTGAGGCTCTGAACCATCATAAAAATAGTATATTCTCATTTTCTCAGCGCAGGCAGTAGCAGCTGAGCTTACATGCCCCAGACCAAAGTCCAGAAGCCAGGCTTGGCGATATGTTTCCTGCACAATATATTTATATAGACAGCTAACCCGTCGCTAGTCTGCTGGCAGTTTTGCGTTCTCCTTGTAAACTGTGCTTATGTGCTACAACACATCTGGGCATTCTTAATTCTGCCTCTCACTTCATTACCTTTCATAGGGGACTCTGGGTTTACAGCCATAGAATCAATAGTTTGAAAGTTTTAAAAAGTGCAATATTAAAAATTTAAAAGAAACCAGGAAATCATAGTCTCCATTCAGAGGAGAAAAATAAAAACCACCACAACACAACACAAAAACTTTTTCTTTGGATAAGGATCGGGGCTCACAATTAATTATCTTTATACATAGCAGTTTGGGATTTCTTCAGATATTTTACTAAATCTATGTGTGAGCATGCTTGTCTTCTGGAATCCACATTAAATATATTAAAAGAGTTTAGACACGGCATGGTTTGTTGGCAGCGTTCCTGCGAAGTGGACTCCAGCAAACAATCTGTTGCTATTTACAAGACTGGAAAGCGGGGTTTGGGCACGGGGAGGGGGGAATGGGGACAGGGAGGGGGGTCTGGGGGGCACGTCCCGCTGCCCAGCCCCTGCCTGCGCAGGCAGGAGCCCCAGCCCGACGAGGCTGACTTCAGCGGAGGATCAATTCCCTGCTGCAGTATTTCTTTCCCTTGAGCAGATCTAATTGAAATCAGATCTTTGTGCTGCGTTAGGATTCCTCTGGCAGCGCCGGTCTTGGCATTGTTTTCTTTACCATTTTTCCTATTACTGTTAGTACCAATCACCAGAACAAGGCAGCGAGGAACAGAAGAGAAAAGCAACATGCTGTGAAATTGTTGAAATAATTCAAAGGTTTCCACAGGAAACATCATCTCCAAATGGTTGAACGCAGCCTCCCAGATATAAATATAGTGCAGGCAAAGAGAGGGAGGGGGTGAAAAGGGAAGGGAGAGAGAGATTTAGTGATATTAAGAGGCTAAAGCAATCGGAGCGATTTGTAAATTATACAGGCGGTCGCGTTCCCCGTGTAACGCGCTTCGTGTAGCACCAGAGAAAGAAGCGGATGTTTCGACGTGCCTAACAGCCTCTGTTAACCCGGTTCCGTAGTCTGCAGCACCCTCCTTGCTTTGTTTTAAGGGGTATCCTTAGACTCTTTCTGTCATCTTCTTGAAAGTTTGAAAAATAAAAGTTGATTACAGAATAAAACCATGTTTGGCTCAAAGGGGATCCTTCAGCACGTGCTGAGAACAGCATCGATAACATCCCTGTATTTATTGATGGATATCTTTCAATCATTCAAGGAAACAATTTTGGTTTTAGCAGATGGCATTCTTTCAGTGTAATCCATTCAAGTTGATAATAGCTGTGTCATTTTACTATCTATATCACTAAAATATACTGTATTTTAGTATTTTAAAATGGAAAGAGAGTTTAATTATTTTAAGAAACACAGCCAGCTTATTTTCTAAGCCTGAATAGGTGGGTTAGATTTCCAAATTAATATTTTGGTTCCTGGATGTAATGTATTTGATTTGTAGAAGTGTACATTTTAGGAATGGCTAAAGAATTTTAAATTAAAACTGTTTTTTTTAATGGAAAAATAACTTATCAGTTAATCAGAATTTCCCAGAAGTAATGGTTATGCTTTTTGGGGAAAATTTTGATTTGTTAGAAGAAATGGAACGGCTTTCAGTTTTTTAACCCATCATTTTGGAGTTTTTGTCATATGGTTGAGCAAGAAAGATAAATTCTATGCAGGAACATTTTAATGAAAATAATTTTTTTTTTTCATTTTGGCTGCAGTTTTGTAATGAGAGGGAGGGGATTTTCTTCAGCTAGTGCTTCTGAATAGCCAAAAATCCCTGTGCCATCTGTGGGCGTAGCTTACACTTTGGAAATTAGGATTTAGGTCTTTGATGGTAGACAGCCAGGTTTGAAGCATTTGCCTTAGGAAATTGCCGTACAAGAGCAGAAAATCCATCTCTCCTATTGTCTCCAGGAGCTCAGCAGTTTCTGGGAGCTCCCAGCACACCCCCAGGCTTTCTTTGTCTGTAAACAAACTTCAGTTTGGCTCCCCCCCTCCAGCTCTAATCCTTTGCATGAAATCATTACCAGCTACTTGCAATGAGCATGCCATTCTTCAGCTCACAATTATTGTTGTCAGCTTCACATAACAGTTCATCCCTTTTCTGCTTAATCAGAGGCATTAGATTTCAGGTATTCATGGAAATGGAGAAGAGTTTTGAGGTTTCCAAATACTTCTTTTAATGAATCTTGTGATATTTTTAACAAAGAGGTCAGAAATACATATTTTCTTCTTTTCTAAATGTTAACAAAATACAGAAAAAGAAAGAAAGAAGGGGTGGGGGGAAGCAAGTTTCCAATGATTTTAGCCTGGTGACTGGATGTCCTTTGTGCATCTGTTCAAGTATTTTGTGGTTTGCATTTACGTCTGTATTTGCCCAATTTACAGCTTAAAAAAAATCAATAGTAATGTTATATTTTCATGAAACCAGCATTTTTTAACTGAGATCTCATGAGTAAATTAAATTTCATCCGAGCTGGATTACATCCAAGTTGGATTACAGTTGCAGGCCCTGATCCTGCAAATGCTTATGCACATGAATATTCCCGCTGAGTTTATGCCTTGGGCTGCGACTTGACAGACCTGGAACCTAGTTCTAGGTTTGCTATAGCCTCCCTCTTCCCCAAGTCCCTTATTTGCTCTGAATCTCAGTTTCTGCTATTACTAAAAAAAAAGAAACAGAGAGAAAAGATGCGCTAATATTGACAGTTGACTTAATGTTGATGTTGCATATATTTTTCATATATATTTATGAGATATCACTTGCTATGGTCATATATGAGCTATGAAATCATAAAATATATCAAATATTATGGTAAAACAGGCCTTATTAGCTATGCTCGTCCCAGATTCTCCTGAAAACTAAAGTTAGTCTGTCACAGAAAAGATCCTATTGAGGATTCACTGCTTTTCCTCTTGTTCCTCAGTATCCTGTTGTTTCTACATCCTCCTGCTCCTGGCATAGGCAGGCAAATTAAAGTAAACAAGAGCATGGCTAAATTCTTCCATGCAGAGACCCTCTTTTTAGTCTGTACTTCGCTAGGGTTGACAAAATGGAGCTGCCATATTACAAACAAACACTAATAATAGGAATAACTTCCAATACAAAGCTTCAGAGAAGCAAATGTTATGTCAAATACGAGAACCACTGGAGCAGGTGGACACAAATGCTATAGCGCAACGTACAGAACTAAATTGCCCATGTGGTTGAAAGCTGATCTTTGCTGTAGGCAGTTCTCTAGGCTACAACAGAAGGTAGTACATGAATTAAAAGAGGATCCTAAGCCTTGGAGACATTAAATGTGACTTAATATATTATTGCATGTCAGCTGAGCTACTGTGACTGCCCGTGTATCAACTCTGCCTCAACACCTTTCATGCCAGGCTCGGGGAAGTCGTACCACCCTGTAACTGCCGTAAGGGCTAAGAGCTCATATATTGACTGTTGCCACAGCTCAGCTGAGGTATGGCAATTTGTTCTGCCACAGTAATTTGGGTTTGTTCCTGAAAACCTTGTGATCTGTGAAGGTCTCAGAAGTAGCTTGAGGGAAAAAGGGGAGAAGGAGGAGATTTACCTGTTCGTTCATTTGCAGCAAAATAAAATAGCAGCCTGCCAAGCCACCCTTAAAAAAAATGCGTTGGTGAAGAGGTTGCCTACCAAAAGATGGAAATCTCTTAAGAATGATGTTTTTACTATCCACTGTAGTGCAGGTGATAACACTTATGGAGCAAGTGAGAAGGGGTCCCACCGCAATAGACCCTGTGCAGGCAGGGTAGTAAAAATCCAAATCCCTGAAGAGTTCACAGTCAGCAATGATTAACCAGCCCAAGGGCCTGGAAAGTAGGAATGAAACACACTGCTTAACCCTTCACTGGTCTGCAAACCAGCGTAGTGCGTGGCACGCACCAGATTTCTTTTGAATGTTCATTTAAGGCTAGCTTGTTCCTTTGCAGCTTGTAATTTATATTATGGGTGTTATGCAATGTGGGAAACCCTGATTGCTTTACCCTAAAGTGGAATTGAAGTTCGTATGATCAAGCCCAAGTGCTAGGAAGTGAATATAGCAAATAAATTAAGACATACATGCAAAACAGAGACGAAATTAATGTCTCTGTTCTCCCCAAATGTCTTATAATATTGCTGTCTTTGTGAGACTCAGCTCTGTGAGGTAACACAGTTTATCAGGTGTTGAACATTAGGTACACCAAATTATATGCATATATTCCTCACTATAACACCAGACATATATATATATATAAAATAACTGGTTTTCTATATAAAGCCTATGCATCTGACACATCTTTTTCAGTGTATTACCTTACTCTTCCTCCTCACCAAACATCAAGGACTGCAGGACACAGACCTCCCTTCCAATCAATGTATGTGCATCCCCTCCTTGAAAGAAGACCATTTTCCTATGGTATTTAGGTGAAAAAGCACACGATAGGATCTTAGAGTGGCTGTGGCAAAAAAAGATCCACTGTGATTTATGCGAGGTGCATTGGGAGCTGTCTGATGTGAAGTCAGCAGCTGAAGGGCAATGAATAATTCAGCACTGGGATCCGTCACATCATCTCTCTTCCCATGTTATTGCTGTTTTTACGTAATTGCAAAGTGAAAAATAAATTGATGTCATAAAGAAAGCTGAATCATTTGTCTGGAAATACACATAAGAGTTATAGGTACATTTCTGCTGCTTTGTGAGCCCTGTATGATCTTACTGTGTGCAAAATTAAAAATGTGTCTTTATTAACACCTTTTCTAGGGTTAGCTGGGTGATCCATGCAGCATGACATCTTTTACGTTGGTGTTAGCAGCCTGCATTGATAGAGAATGATGTCTCTGAATTGCTTCCTTCAAGCCCTCCGGCGCCATTGCCCTCGCTCTGTGCCTCCCTCCCAAAGCTTTCCTGCAGACCTGGGGCTGCGGCGTCTGCCTCTGTCATGGGGGAACTTACTTTCTCGAACTGCAGACAAAAATAAAGCCAGGTGGAAGGGTTCACCTGCCTCAGGGGAGATTTGGAAAGAGAACTTGTGTACAATGTCACGTTTTTTCACTCCGGCCATCCGAAATAAGGAACCCAACAAAAAGAATTTGGCCAGTGGGCTCGCTGGTTCAGAACAACGTACAAAGCTCAGCTGGCTGGCTGGGTATGTACACAGAGGTATACATATACACCTACATCTCGGGCTTTCGTAGCAGAAGAGCCAGTTCGAGGGATGTGTTCCTTGGCTGTAGAGTGGGCTGGCATTTTGTACTGACTCTGTACTGAGGTAGGTCTGAAAAGCAGAGTTCAGACCAGGACTAAAGAGACTGGAACAGGGACTGGGAAAAGATCTGGCTTATTTGTTCTCGTTTTATGAGGAAGAATGCATTATCCATCATTGTGTTTGTGTGACTTGTGCTCTATGCCTTTCTTGCTGTTTTTATATCACGACCAGAAGGAAAAAAAAAAACAACTTTGGTGTATTTCTGCTTTTTAATCTGAATTGTTCCAAAAGATGTCATAACCAGCTCCAGCCTCTGACTCTCCTCTTTTCCTTATAAAGCACAGTCCCTCCTCTGTTCTTGACTTTGTCCTTGCCTCGCTAACACGAGGTGATGTGAGCGAATGCTATTTCTTAGGAAAGTTCTGACTCAACAATGTAAGCTTTTCAAAGGAGAATGAATGCAATCTGTGAACTGAATTGGCAATGCAGGCAGATTACAAGAAATGCTATGCAATACCCAGATCATGCCATTTTAATATCTAAAGATGATTGCTTTTAGGAAGGAGACAATAGGTTTAGCATAGAGGTGACAAAACATATTCTTTTTGCCTTTCCTCTTGGTAAACAAACTTCTTTCAGAAATGAAATGAAGCTGTATTATGCAACAGTGATGGAAAGGGGAAGACGTGGCATGGGGGCTGTCCTCCAGCTGGTAAGATAATAGGTATTTACCGACGGGAGCCAGTGGGCTGCAGAGACCTTCTGATATCTTTTGTCTTGCAGGGCTTCGCATTCTTTCAGTTAGGTTGTCAAAACTGAAGGGCTGTATGGTTTTTTGTTTTTTTTTCATTCATATTAGTTGCTTTTCTCAAAGGCCAGATCAGCTGGAAAAGTCTTCAGTTTTAGGGTCACACATCCCGCCAAAGCAGATTTTAAAGGAGGGCTGGTGCGCGGGAAGGGCAGTAGAGGGATGCAGAAACAAGGGAAGAGTCTCATTTTGAGTCCTCAGCATTTCCAGCTGATCCTGCGAGATCAGGCTTTTCCCCAAACCTTCCTTAATTTGTCTCTGTTGTTCTATTCCAGCCCTGCCTTGGAGGGTAGAGGTTGGTACATCAGACTTGGCTTTCTGACCATTTGTACTGATGTTATTCCATCAGTAGAGAAAGAAATGACTGTATTGTATAATCTGCTTTTCACCATCTGAAGTAATGGAGGGCTGGGATAGGCTGATAATGGGAAAAAAGGAATAATGTAGTTATTATTGCTTTAGGATGCTGGAGGAAAAGTCTTGCCAGAAAAATTAAAAAAGGGGAGTGTAAAGATCACCAACTGGATAGTGCAGTAGAGTTCTCTCATTTATCAAATCATCAACATCATATGTGACTACCCTGTGATGATCTATAGTATCACCAACTTACATATGCTGGTTGTTACCCCAGTCTACAAACCCAGGAGACTTGATTAACGCCCACAGGCTTATTATTGCTAAAAAACATTCCAATTCTCTGGTTTTGCTTATGGGTCCCAGGCCGTCAGCACATGCATTTTTAAACCTTTCTCAGGCACAGTGACACTGTGAAACAACCTGCCCTTCCTTTAAAAAAAAAAAAAACAGAAAAGAAAAGAAATAGAAAAAGAATGAAACCTAAATCATTACACAGTTACTTAAGTCAAAGAATTGGAGCTCTTTCAGGAAACGAAAGTTTGCCAGGCTCTCGGTAACATGGTGAAGTGTGGGAGCACTGCAGGAATTTTGGACTTAGCAATTTCTTACCAGAGTTAAAATAGGACAGAAAAAGAAAAAGTAGAATTTGAGAAGTTCCTTTTTCTCTTATTGCTGCTACATCTGGTTTTTCTTTTTTTTTTTTCTTTTCTTTTTTTTTTCTGTTGTGCTTTTGGGGTTTTTTGGTTGGGTTGTTGGTTTTTTTTTTTTCTCTCCTGAGCATATTAGTTTAATGCTGCAGGTGTGGCCCTCCCCACCAGGTGATCCTCCCTCTTATTGGCCCTTAGCCCAGATTCTCCTGCTTCATTCAGTGCTCTCAGGTCTCTCTTGTGTTTTCATTTTCTCTGTGGTCCTTCTGACAGTGTTAGCAGGTGACCCTCTTCTAGGTCTTGCACCAACATTCTTCTCTTCTGATTGCAAAGGTAGCTCTGTTCCATCTTCCCTTCCCGTCTCCTACTTCCAGCCAGTATATCTCCCACTGAAGGATGAAAGGTAAGTGACCAGCTTTATTTTCACTGGCTTAAATGACCCTGCACCAAAGCAGTTTTGTTCCTTAACTCCCTCTATAACATTACAAATTGCAGGTCCAAGGCAGAGGTTACTACAGTGGTAATAACAGGGATTCCTTCCCTAGCTCAAGCAAAAGATTATTTTTGTCCAGGATTCCTGGCAACTTACTGGTAATCAAAGCAAAAAATTGCCCATATGAGCAACTCTACAATATTTTTCTATGGAAATAAAGAATTGACAAAGCTATGAAGTAATAAAAGTTTGTAGCTAGCTTCCAAAGACACTTTTTAAAAATGTAATGCTAAAAAAAAAAAAAGTGGCAAAAAAACCCACGTACCGGAAAGCGTCCTTTATAATCCCTTTTTAGAAAAAGTGCTTTGCCTTCTTGAAAATAAAATCTCAAGCAAATAACAACCTCTTCCTGCTCGCCCCCATACCAGCAATCTTGAATATTTCAGGGATTGTAAATAATGAGGACTCAGTTATCTTCATGGAGACAATGATGTTGTTCTTGAAAACACTTAACTGGGGTCTTGGTTTTGAGGAGAAATATTCCTCAGTGCATTATTGCTGTGAATTTTAAGTGCTGAGTTTCCAAGTATTTCCAAGCACATCCTTCACATTAAAAAGTAGGGGTGTCTTCTAATTTCTCATGCATTAATGGATAAACTCTACTGGGGTTTTGAATGAAAAGAAAAACACATGGATAATTTATTTCAGTTTATAAGCAAAGTTTTCCTAAAGTCACATGCATGTATTGTCTTGTAGCTGGTCAGACAAAAAGTAAACTAGAACTGTCACCTGAATTCTCTTTTCTTACATGTACCTTTAACACCGAGGAACTGTATAATCCAATATAGGATGTAGGTGAGAAGAGTCTAATCCAAACCACTAGTTGATGTTGTATTCCTTTTTCTGATTCTTAATTTCTAGCAGTTCCATGAAACGTTTTGTAGACACTTTCCTGATGTGGATAATAAGGTCATTTGAAGTGCATGTTACCTGTACTGTGCTCTCTTGTATCTGTTTGGGATAGTGAAAGACATTTACTTCTATTTGATACGAGAATTGCTTTGCACAAAATATGTGGCGGAGGGAGAACCCCCAACAATTCAGCAGTTGTATTCTTGCGAGTTTAATTTGGAAAGCAATCATATGTTTCCTATAAAGCCTGTTATAGCTGTTTGGGGAGGGGACGGGGTCTTGTTTGGTTTTATGCCCAGTTTAGTTTCCAAGAAACACTTTCCTTTCCATTTGGACAAATACCTGCAGCACAGTATTGCTGAAACCAGAACGCTGGTGAGCTTACCTGGCCTACTGCTTCCAGTTTGGTGGGAGTCCCAGGGATAAATAAATGCATTTGCTGAACTGCAGGATGCCCAGAAAAATCTCCCAGGACCAACCATCACTGAACTGGAGCTGCAGGAACGCAGCCTTTCTGCTTCAACGGCATCTGACTGAAGCAGGAACAACAGGAGGTTGGAGCAGAGGCTTTAAGCTGTGACTTTATTGCTTCTTTTGGTGTTAAAATACAGTATTACCACGAATTGTGCAGCCCAGGTTGCTAGCTTTGAGGCTCCAGTCAGTCTCCATGTACAGCATTTTCATTGATCCTTATCTAGACAAGCAACTTGTTTTGCTGCTAGGATTATAATCTTCTTTAAGAGAGTGATCAGCGCAACCCATGTTCTTTCCTCCAGCGCAAAAATATACACTAATTAAAAATGTTTCTAGGCAGCTGGCACTGGTGTGCGAGACTAAAAGAAGTTCAGCCCTTCTGTGGAGAGGAAAGGTAACAGAAGAGTTTATAATCAATCGTTTAAGGTCAACATGAATGCTGCAAGGTTTGGGTCTTTTTGTTCATGTTGCTAATAAGAACCATTTAGAAAATGACTCGTTCAAGCAAATTCTCTTCCCAGAAAATACAAACCAAATGAAACTGGAGCACTGAGTTCAAGCATGTAATGTGCATACTAATTAGTTTGTAAAAATTAATTAGTATAAGGAAGAGTAACATACTGTGAGCCAAATTCTTTGGTGACTTCAATGGGAGAAGTGCCTGTATACCTGAGGGTAGTGTTTAGGTTACCCTTTGATCTTAACTTCTGGAGCTCAAGTGCCAAACTTTATTAAAGATTCATTCTTAGAGCCCATTTTTAAAATACGGACAGCCATTCCCAGAGGCAGATGCAGCCAGCCTGTGGCTGGGGGAGAGGTGACACCACAGACCTTGCAGAAAGCAGCTGCGTAAGGCTGGGGACCTTGGTTCTGCTAAAACATAGCTGTGGACCCCATAACCCCACTTCTTCCAGCAAATATGCACCTGATTTCTGTTCTCATGACAACTGAATGGTGCTGCTCCTTTGTACAGTAAGGAAAAAAAGGTGAGTCCTGTAAAGAGTTGCCCTGTCTTACATCAGTCATTTGTGGACATTTATAGTTAAAGAAAATAGAAGAACATTCCACTGCATATGGGCATCTTGGATATGGCTCTTCAATGGGGATTTGCTAATTGATTGATTTTTTTTTTTTTTATTTTTTTTTTTTTAATTTATTTATTTTACTTTCTGTAATTGTTTCAATTTTTATCTATATCCCTACCCCAGGGGTTGCTGCCACCCAAGTGTGACAAATGAAGACGCAGCAGTTTGCGTGGCAGTGCCCTCGTGGGGGCAGGAGGCTGTGGTATGGCAGAGTAACGATAATAATTTGCTAACCCGGTTCCCTTTCAGACTCACTCTCAGTTGGGTTTGCAGGTTTTAAATCTCTGATATTGGGCAACTGCTTCCTCTCCCTCAAATGCTGCAATGGGCTATTATTTTTCTGCAGAATACCGGAAAGAATTCTAAATTTGGATATTTATGTAGCGATAAAGATATTTCACTGTATCGTTGGCATAGTATTAAATATAGTCTGGCGATATTTGTTGTACGCGCTGTCATCACCCTTCTGGGTAGTGCTGTTCCTGATTTTCATATGACAGGTCAGGGAAACTCACAAAGCTCTCACAGAAATCAAGGGTCATGTGCCTAAGTATTTTTCTGGTTCTCTGTCTATATCTCTTGTCCACAGTGTTGTGGGAAAAGGAGGACTGGTTCCAAGCTGAGAAGGCTTCTCAGATCGTGTCCTGGTGTCCGCTCCCTTGCACTGGGAGCTCCGTCCCAAGGAAAGCTCTGTCTTAGCATCTCAGAGATTTGTGATCCAGCAGCTCCGCCATGGGTGGAGGGCAAAGTTTCTCCTAGAGTAGGCAGAAAGTGATCCATCACCATTTGGTGTGCCTGGCATGTAGAGATCAGATGGCTGAGGCATATGTGAAAATAAATATATTTGGAAATCAAAATAGAGTTTCTCAAGGATTATCTGACTGAGTAATGACATTAGTGCTGTCTGTGGATGAACATTTCACTAACGTAAAAGAATTCCCCTTTTGGCTATACAGTTTTCTGGTGTATATACATTTTATTTATTTAATAAAGGGAGCTTAATTTCCCTGCTTTCAGGATAATGTAATTAGAGCTCATGACTCTTCCCTCTCCAAACGGTGTCAGGTCAGAGTGGTTTGGGTGATGCTCCCGGAGTCCCAGCAGAGTTGTGGTTCAAGGGCTCCCCTCTTCTTTTTTGGCAGATAGAGTATTGGATGCTGATCCAGCATCCTAGGAGAATGATCCTTTTCTTCCTTCACATATCTCCTCAGCTGCTGAGCAGCTGAAGAGCTGACAGAATTAAATTACATTGCTGCTGCTGCTATTAACAAAGAGTAAAGAGAAACTGTTACATCTGGCTCCGCTTCTTTGCCAGAGTCTTCATTTAATTGTTTTCTAATTTGAAGAAAACCACAAATGACAAGATGAAACTGCTAGAAATGTAAATACAAGAGTCAAATTGCTCTTGTCAGATTTCTAGTTCACAAACCTCGGTAATGTGATTCTGCATATCTGACCAATAAATAAGGGTTGCAGCGAGTGGATGCTGTTGATTTCTCTCTCCAAATTCGCAGTCTCCTCACTCATGGGCACAAAAATGCTTTCATTTGAAAGAACATCAAACATGCTGAATTTGAGGATCCAGCCTGACAGCTGCAGACTTCTTCAGTGCATGCTCCAGGACAGCGTTCCTCCTTGGCAGCAAATGAGGAATCCAGATTGAGCTGGCTGGAAAAGGTGTCATTATTTATTCTCTGCCACTGTTGCAATGATTTCCCCCCCCCGCACCCCCCTGCCCCTCCTCATTTTAGTCAGGTAATGGTGAAATATATTTGAAGATTACAGAAAGTTTCACAGACTGAGGTGTGAAGGGTCATCCAATTTTTAAATGCATGGTCAAAAATCGGTAGTTATGCTGTTTCCTGAAAAATACAAACAAAATAGTACCACTAGTGAAGATTTTTCTCTAATAAATTTGTGAAAAGTTTGATCCTCAGATAAGAAATCTAGAGCAAAGTATTCCTGAACAGATTGTTGGTCAAGAATAAAGTTTATCCTTTGGAAAGTCCTTATGAACAGTAAAGCCCATGTTAGTTTACAAATGGCTTGCTGGTCAACAATAAGAAGTTGACAGTTAAAATACAGAAATCCAAACAAAATCTGCAAGCTAATGTTTCTTTTCAAATTGATGTCTGACACTTTGAAACTTACAGTCGTGGTCCTGAGCTCCACTAGGCATGTTTATGCTGTCAAATAATGAAATCAATCACCACTAAGGGATTCCCTGGCAGAAAGAAATTCCCAGGTAACGTGAGGACCCTTTATTCCTTTACAAACCGGTTGCAGCCTATCAGCGCTGGCAGTGTCTGGCAGATAGCTGACCCTTTTGTGAGACCTCCCCACCGCAGCTTTGAACGACACAGTTGGCCAAGTTGCTGAAGCTCATATATTTCCTTTGAAGCTGCCCCATTGTGGAGGCTAACAACCTTACTGGATTGATCCCTATCTGCTGCACGGGTCAGCTAGCAGGTCGGCTTGAAGGACAGCTCGTTGGGGCTGCAATGTCATGCGTGGAGTGTTATCAAAATGCTGCTTTTCCAATCTGTTCGAGTTTGGTTTGTTTGCCATGGAGTTCTTGCAGCGAAGCTAAACATTGCTCGCGACGTGACTTAAACACAGAGCTGCAAGAGAGGAGCAGAGCCCTGAGGGGCAGAGAGGAGCGCAGCCAACAAGCACCAGTAGAAAGTGCAGCTGTCACAGAAGAGAGAGAAGTTAAAAAGGGAAGGGGGAAAAAAAAAAAAAAAAAGCCTTGACTGTCCCTCAGGGGCAGGGGCTGCTGTCGTTCCAAATGCCGACAGCTTTCCAAACCTAAACCAAAGCTATAAAATATGAAACATAATGAACAAAAGTTGGCACCCACCCATGTGTAGCTGTCAACCTAATAAAAACAAAACTATCTGGCAGCTGGCACTTAGGTGCTGGGAGATGCCAGCTCTGGACTCCTGCAGAACAGGTCTTGCCTTTGCCTTCTACTTCTGGGTGTTTGCTAGATTTTTAGAGGGTGAGGAAAAAGTGACCTCCATGCCCAGGCAGACCTTGGTCATGAAAATGAGCATCTCCAAACTATGGCTCCCTTTACACTTTCCTGCACAGAGAGCACAAACAGAAAGGGAGTGGTGGAGACTGGATGTTACTGCATTTTGGTTCCGCTTCCCCTGTCATTTATTCCTTAAGCACTGGTCTAAGCTGTTGAGCTGGCTGCAGTAAGTGGAACTGACTTGCTTTTGATGGGGGCAGTTGGCAGATTTGGTGGCACAAAGCTGGCAAAGGGCATAACCCCAAATCAAGACTCTTAGGACTCTTACCAATTTTCTAAAGCAAATCTAAAAAAAAACCCCTAAAACACAAAAAGCATTATTTTACTAGACCATCTAAGAATCGATCAGAAGTGGGATTCATGGGGAAAAAGGAATGACCAGTCTTTACCTGTACCAGTGTTGGGGCAAGCGTACCTTCATTCTATATTAATAATTATTTGTGGAAAATTAGAAAGAGGAGTAGGTCAAAGCAGCCCTACATCTCCACTCTATGAGATTCAAGGGTTTTACTCTGGGTTAGATTCAGCCTGGATTGGGTGTCCTCACATTGCATGTGGTTTGAAGATGTCTGAAAGACCAGGCATTGATTTGGGCTTCGTGTTCCACAAGAAGCTGGGGCACATTTGGCATTTACCTGGACTGGAGCATCTCATGTAATTTTTCCAAAAGGGATCCCGTTTACGTATGGAGGAACCACGCTGTGATTGAAAGCAGTGCTTGGTAGATGGGGATGAGCAAAGGATTCACTGCAGAGCTGTGCTGCTGCCCCAAGCTGAAACACGAGCGTAGGCACAACTGGGGTGCTGCACAATGCTTTAAGCAAAGAACATTTTTAAGAGCAGAATGTGTCATTTGGGAAGCAAGCAGGTTGCAACACTGTTTTTTTAGCCTGTGCTCACTGAGGAGAAAGACAGGGAACTGCTGGAGAGGGTTTTTTAGCCTGTGCTCACTGGGGAGTCTAGTTCCCCAGCTCTGGCTGAGAGGCACACTGCCTTCCGAGTCGACAGTAGCAGAGTAAGTTTCCATGTGTGGGAGGAATCGTGGCAAACCCGGGCCTTTAATTCCAATGTAATCCTAAGATATTATACCTGCTTTGTGCCCCCACACTCCAGGAATAAATAGCTACCTGCAATTGCATTGCAGGCATGTTTTTTTACATTTTATCTGAAAACTGCTCCTCATTACAAAAGAATCTACCTTGAGTGCGTCTCGCTCCTCGCCGACAAATTGCTCGGTGGAATCTCCTGCGACTCTCCCCCTCTGTAGGTTAGAAAGTATTTGTTCATTTTTATGAAGGGCAGCCTCTCGATATTTAGTGCAAACAGACCGTCCCTCAGGCACCTGACACTCATGGCAAACAGACAAGTCTTTCGGTAAATGACAGTGCCCCTGTAGAGTGGAGAAAGCAGTTGGTTACAGATATTCAAGGGCAGAGAGTGAAGGTTTCCATTGCAGGGACAACACGTTCGCGGCTGGGTGCATCCCCCTGTGCTTGTCTGCCAGCAGACTTGACCATGCTTTAAGGGTCTGGGACTTGCTTCTGTTTTTTAACAAAATAGGTTGCTTCTTAGCTGCTGTTCGTCAAACATCCCCTCTCAACCTTCACTGGTGCTGAACCAACCTATACCACTCATCCCAGTGGCTCATGGGCTCTGATGGTGACAGAGGCGACCTGCTTCCCATCAGAAAGGCTGACTTAATACTGTGTGCTTCAGTTGTATAGATCATCACAGAAAAAATAAAACCAATTCTCCATCGAGACAATTTGAGAGGATCTCCTGTTGTCATTGTGTACTACAATATTTGCACTAAAGGCTTCCCAGTTAAGGGAATTCTGCCAACAGTCAGTACATATGTAGTGTTCCTCTCAAATCTGAAACACATCCACCATGTGAACATACGTACAAGCATGTGTTTATGTGTAATTCTGTATAGATGTTGAGGAGCATTTGCGTGGGCTCAGAGGTCTTCATGGCTGAAAGTAGATTTTCATTAAAAATAACCTACATGAAGATGTGATCTGTCATAGCCAACCTGCCAGTGGTTATTTGCAGTATACGTAAATAGGTGTGCCATGTATTGTTTATCTGGCTCTTATGTGCAATTAAGATTGTTGTAGAAAGATTTGTTTCCAATTCACTCTGCCTGTGGGTCTGCCTAATGTCTGCTGAGATCCCTGCTTTATGTCACTCATTGCAATGGGGGGGCTATTGGGGTTTGCTCTTATATATCAATATGCTCTTGTGTCAAGATAATAAAGGAACAAAAATAGAAGCCTTTGTATAGTAAACATGAAGATCGAAGTGAAGCTATAAGGCCAGCTGACCTGAGCTTAAACCATGGATCATTTTCACTTACTGGAGTTTTAAATAGTAGACATGCAATTCCTTTTTTTCTGACACCAGAGATTACCTTAATTTTTCACGAGGTACACTGCAAACCCCAGCGAAGGGAATTTCAGCATGGATTTCAGATATGAAATACTGTCAGTGAGGGTGACTCACTGCTGGAACCTGCTCTCATGAGATGTGGGAGACTCTGGTCTCATTTTAGGCATTTACAATTTGTGTTCACACTAAGCTAGTTGTCCAGTATCCCACAAAGGTTAGCAGCAAGAAAGACACCTTCAGAGTCAGTCCAGCCAGTCTATCCAGAGATGCGTTGAAATCTTTGCAGGGGTACCTGCTTTTCTCCACAGACTGCTGAAGGAGACTTAATGAGTACTTTAGACTAGATAGTTAACTTCAAGAGAGCTGAATTTAGATTATTTTGGGTTAGTCCTGCCCGTAGAGGCTTTCCAAGACATGCTTTCACTGAATCCCTGGCTTCTTGCTTTAGATGCCTGGATCGCTGACTGCAAACAGTGGGATGTGCGATACAGGACACCAGACTAGATAACAGCTTGGATGATCACAATGGCTCTTCCTCCCTTAAAAATCTCAGATGTGAAGATATGGCCAGGACGGCAGTATTGCATATTCCATTGAAAAGGTCAGAACTGAGAGAGAAGTGGTATCCACAGAGGTGCTGTCTGAAGCTGTAGATGCTTTTCCAGATAGGAGATCTGCATATGGGGAGAGCGTGAACAATGGACCATTCAGGATGGTCTCTCTGGGACCACAGGCGGGTTGTTTTGGCTGCAGAAAGAATCTCCTTTGGAGAAGATATTCTTTCCTCACTCTTGAGAGAGGGAGACAGAGTAATGTCACTAAAACAATGCCTCAGAAAGACCTTCTAGGGAGGTTTCTCTTTAGTCTTATTTGAAATGCTAGAAGCCCCTATTTTTTTGTGTTTTTGTTTTAATGATACATTCTTGCAAGGATTCAATCTGTCATCAGAGGGTGTATGAAATTCCCTCTGACAGTTATGGGGGTTCCACCCATAGATTTAAAAAAAAAAGAAAAAAAGAAAAAAAGAAATAAAAAAGAAGAAAGAAAGAATAGCTCCCTGTCTATCAGCAGCCCAAGCCCCACAGTTGCGCTGTGCCAAAGGCTTCACAGCATGTAAGTTGTTGTGATCATTCCCATCAGAAAACAAAATTGTTAGCTAGGAACAACTCAAAAGATTTCGCATGGGTAGCGCTTGCACGCACCCAAATTAGTAGCAGGTGTTCTAGCCTATTGTATGTTAGTTTTGCGGTGGAAAGAAAGTACTGCCAGGTCAGCGATAGAGGGGGTTCATGCCTTCTTCTCACCCCCCGCCATTCTTCAGCTTCCAATCCATGCGGATCCCTGGCTCGGCCATCCTGCATGCTTGCTTGTCATCAGCGCCATCAGTAATGGTTTCCTTGCTTTGGGTATGAGTCGGGTTGTGCTCCGTGCCAGAATGCTTTGGAAGGAAATCATTCCGAGTCAGCCTAATGCCATAACAAGCTCTGCAACAGCTGCAGCAGTGATATGCTGGCAAGCTGTGTTGACCTTTTAAAATGAATAAAGAATGACTATTTCCACAGTACATATAACTCTTGTCCCAAACCCTATCTGTGTGCCCAGACAGCACAGGCATGCTGCTGAATTTGCAAGGAAGCATTTTTTATTTTTACTTTTTTTTTTAATGTCAAATTTTATCAAAGCCTGTAAAATTATTTTACAAAGGTTAATCCTCTGAAGTTTAAAGTCAAAACGTCCCATTGTAGAGGATGGCAAACGGGCTCTAAGAGGTTAAGGAATTTTGTAATGATCATACAGTGCGCTTGTAACAGGCACGAGAATAAAACCTGGAACTTTCAGGCGTCAGTTCCCTGTTAATCCCAACTCCATCCTTCAAAGAAATGTGTAATTGAAGAAACAGGGTGTGTATACAGTGATCTTTTCCAGCAGTCTGCAGTTTAGAGATTTCCCAAGCCAGAGAATCTGAAACCCAAATCTTGTTTACTAGCCACTTAACAATCTCTTCCACACCTTTGCCTTTCATCTAACACCTATTGCTGTCCTATAAGCCAGGACGGTGGTCAAAGGTTTGGAGATCTTCACTCCACAGCTGGTAATCTGGCACCATCCCTTGGAGAAGAAAGGCTATACTGAAAAACTCCAATTAAAAAAAGTTGTGTCATAATTTAGTGGGGACTGAACAGTTTCACCAAGCTCCTGGTTACCTGTCAGCTCACCTAGAGAGATTTCCAAGGTCCTCAGCCCTATAGCACCCCACCGGGGAGACTGCTGTAGTGTTTGGGTTCATGGGGTACAGAGATTTTGCCACCCTGCAGTCCTTTAGGCTGGGATGCTCTATGTCCTTCCCCATTTTCAATTTTGAAATTTTAGGACCTTTGTTTCAAATTAAAAAAAAAAAAAAGCCAAATACCAAGCTAGCCTTTTCATCATGGAGCTCTCATTGATGAAAGCAACCTGAGAGCCCTCCTTTCTACACCACCAGTACTGGTTCAGAAATGTGGGAACCCAGCCACTATTTGCTGCTCAGTCAGAAGCTTTCTGTATGACCTGAAGAAAAAACCATATTTGTGTGCCTCAGTTACCCTTTACTAAAAAAAGGAGACAACAGCACTTAAGCTCACCAAATCATGGCAATGAAGATAGTTGGACACTTAAATTCTAGAACTGTGTAGAGTTGTACAAATGGCCTAGGTATGTATTGAATTTTAGCCATTTCCGTGATGCCATAGGAAAAATCCATCTATTGACCCAAAGCATGAGACACCAAACTTATGGGAAAAAAATATATTTCCATTAGTGCTTTCATATTACATCTATGTTCAAAAAATGTTGATGAAATTGTTACAACTGCATTGTCAGCAATGTGGACTTACTGAAACTGCCACTTTCTTGCTGGAAAGAGGACTAGTTTAACAAAGCTTTCATCACTAGATAGTTTTTTAAATGTTCCAAATTACCAAAATGTTTTCTTATATTTTCCAAATTAAAAAATAATTTTTTTTCTGACTTTTTGAAACAAAAAAACCACTCAATGCCTACAAAACCAGTAATAATTAAATTAAACATTTTAAAACTATTTGAGACAAAATGTTTCACTTGGCCTGAGCTGTATCTCCCACTCACAGCAATTGTCATATTAGACATTCATCTCAATTCAGGATACAACTTTTTTTCTAAAACTGTGGCTATCTTAACAGATGAAAAAAAGATTCCCACCCAATGTTAATGTCCACATAAGAGCACAAAAGCTATTTTTTTAATGAAGATGCACTAAAATGAAGGCTGTTTTCAATGAATCATGAAAGTGGGCTTGGTTGTGGAGGTTTCCATAATTCTCTAGGAAAACTCTTATTTTCTACCTCACTCTGTACAGGCAAACAATGTACGCTGGAGACATTGTGGTCCATATGGAGAGGAATGTTGAACCCACGCCAGATGTTTGTAAACCTTAACTTTGAAATGTGGCACAATACCACAAGCTGTCAAGTTGTGTAAAAGCTTAAGCAAAGACAAAAACAGAACGTAATATTTACCAGATGAGATTTCTCTGTAATCTTGTTGGAATTTTGGGAGTATCCAACTTTCATGGATTTTGAAATGAGCCCTGTATCATTTTTTTTTTCTTTTCTCTCTCTCTCTTCTGAAGAGGGATAAGGAAAAAACCCATGCTAATAAAAAGGAAACATTTTACATGGGCAAACAATGGACTTAGAATGTCCTTGGGCAATTTCAGATGGGTATATATTTCCTTGAAGACTGAATCCCATGGAAGATGCACATTTTTGGCAACATAGTTAAAGACTTTTCCTGAAAACAAAAAAAAAATAAATCTATTTCTGGAACAATTTACTAAATTGGTAGTAAGTAGGACAATACCATAGTATTAACAACATTTTTCATAATGCCTGAATTATTGCAGTAACGTGTTAAAACAGTGCAAATCTATCCAATATATTTTACATCTTTTGCCAAAAATAATTTAATTCATCCATATAAAAAGATGAGTTAAATATTTCACTACTTGGATTAAAGACATACGACTTAATCCAGAAATAAAATACTAACTCAAGAAGTCTAAGGTGACATTTTTTGCTCTCTGCTGAGAAACTTTTTATCCTTGTTGGTTTCCTGCTTTTAATTTTTGCGAACTCCCAACATTTCCACGGTGCTGTTCTCTACAGCACCAGGCCAGTATTTTATTAGACCTCTTCCCTCACTAATTAAAAACAAGGACTGTCTGTAGATGTGATCCCAGGGCTTTTCACATTGCTCACGTAGCCCAAGAGGAGCTGGACCCTGGCTAAGGAGAAGTTGCTGAGACCTCACCTGGGAGCAGGGAATGGGTATATGAGGACAGCATTCCTCACCCTACAGAGACATCATTGCCTCTGAGCCTCAAATTAATACTGTCTGAGGGGGGGAGTAACCAGTTTCTGCCATGTCTCCACTGGCAGAAGACCAAGAAGGGATTCTGTCCAGCTGGCATAATTTCTTGCAGCCACTGGGCTGCTCAATATCACCCTGGATGGGATTGGCAGGGATTGCACTGTAGAATCTGGGATTTCTCCAGTGCTTTGACACACCTCCCTGGTACTTATGTTTGCTGTAAGAGAGATAAATAGCATATATGTTGTGGTGGTGAAGAAAACATTTGTTGAAGGAGTGACTGAATTGGCACCAGCAGCTCTGTCTTTTTCAAAATAGCCTCAAGATCCAAAAATAGCAAATGCGCAAATCTGCAAAGAATGATGGGCTATTTTGAGGGTTATGTTGGATCTGGTTCCCAGCATCAAGGAAACGAGAGCAGTGCATTCTGTTGAATCTCTGCTAAAACATAGCTGGGAACAGTGATTTGTATCACTTTATACTCACCAGAGTCATAGAGATTGTTGTTTGTGTTGCTTTGTTTTGCTGTTTGTGCCAACAGCAATTGAATTTAAGGACTTCATTTTCCAGGAAGTCTCCATCCAGCTACTGAAGCGGTGTGCGCATCATTTGCATGCTTAAACAATAGAATGTGAATATACAAATAGTATTTGTGTGCACAAATCAAGTCATTAGCATGTTAGTTAATTTGCATTGCAAATTGAGTGCCAGACTTTCAATATTTGGCTCTCATTAAGGCTATAAGATAGAGGAAAAGAAAGAAATACGGAAATATTGAGACTTTTTTGAACGTTGTAAAACACAATTATTGGTAGCTATCCAAGTGTATTTAGTTGCATGGAAAATACAGTCTATGGGTATATATTCATCATCATCTACTTCAGGCAGGCAGAGACCAAAGTTAGATGGCAAAGTTACTTGTGAAGTAAATATAGGAACAAATACATCTCCAGGTTGTTTATGCAAAGTACATAAATTAGGTATCTGAAATAGCCAGAAATATATGATATGATGACTTCTTTGCTTACCACTGTGTTGGACCAATACTGAACTACGAAAGGCTTGTCAGCTCCCTCCCCCTGCCCCCATCTTCTAGAGCGTCAGGATGCTGTAAGATCGACTAACAGCTAAGTAGCTTTTTCAGTACGCGACTGTGGGTACAAAGATCTCCCTCATGCTGAGTAAACAGTAGCTTCCATTTTCCCCAGTAGTTGCTGGTTTGAGATTGTAATGAGAGTTCCCACACAACAACCCCCCCAAGTTCCTGGGTAAAATTTCAGCTGGAGGAGTTTCCTCTTAATGGAGCACAGTCCTTTATTTGAATGTTATTTGCTTGATTCCTTTCCTAAAGACCTTGCCCAGTGGGACTTCCACAAGCAAAATTCTTGCAGGACTGCAGCTTGCATTTTGCCTGGAAAAATGAGTATTTGCTAAATTATTAGTAAGTCATATGTGATCAACAGGCAGCTCACTTCCCTTATTTTCAGTAAAAACAACTCCTGGAAACTCTTTGATTCTAGGAAAGGATTAGGACTGTCTTTTCTGGTTGTGCTCGATGAACAGATAGGACTTGTCAGGTTAGATCACGGTATCACCCACTTCAATACCCAGAATCCCACACATTTTCACAGGGAGATGAGGAATCTCTGATGTCTGCAGAAGCTGTCCATTTTCCACCAAGAACACCTTGGAACATCTATGTCCCCAGTAGGTAGAAATGGGCATAAAACCCAAACCAAGAAGTTCAGCATCCTTTCTGGAAGCTGTGTATTTTTAAAGTACTTCATTAGCACTTGTTACCCATTCTTGCTAATGGATGGATGGAAGTGTCTTTCTTATTAATGAGAAGCCAGAAATAAAGGTCCAAAATGTCTATGTTTTGAAAGTGGGCATGCAGGTTTGCATCACTGCTATAGATATGAAGGTGGAAAAGAAATGTTTGAGATCAGTGAAGATTTGGGTGTGATTTGCCTTTGAATAAGGGGTTTCATTCATCTCAAGGTGAGCTAATACGGCTTGCGCTAAAAGGATATATAGAAGGACACTGCAGATGGAGAGTGAGGTGGAAGGAGTGCTGTTCTAATGCCTTTAAAATCACTTTCTACAAAGTAGATTGTTAATTTAGACTTGTTTTCTTAGCTGCTACTTTTTAACTGAAGACTGAGACAGAAGACGCATGAGATGTAATAATTACCCATCAAGACTTGACTTTTAAAAAAAAAGGAAAAACAACCACCTGAAAACAGAAATAGAAGTTGTGAGGAAAGAGAGGAAGATAGGAAATGTAATTCATTTATTCAATGCTGGTATTAAGGGAAAACCAAGGTTAAAAAGAAAAAAAAAAGTATGTCTTTGCAAAGCTCTAATAGATATGCCAGATCCTCTCTTTTGCTTTCAGCAATTGTGGTGCATATTGCTGGCAGTGGTTCAAAGAAATGAAGTGTTCGTTCCCTGGGAATTGTCTTTCACACAAAAAAAGTAATTAGGGGAATAAAAGAATATGATGTATTAGAAAATGGGAGCCATAACAAACTACCAAGTAAGCTGCCATGCCTAATTCTTCTTAACATTCTTTTAACCGCTCTCAAACTTGTAACCGCATCCCAAACATTTCACATTTTCTATCTCGTCGAAAAATTCTGTATGGCCCATCTGACGAGGGCAGAGATGTCAAACATCTAAGTGCGTATTGTGTGTCCTAGTGACAAATATGTTCCCTTGGTGTAGGAAAAGGGCCAGAAGGTACAAAGGGAGGGAGAGTAATCTATTTATAACTTTTACAATGCCCTGTAAGAGGAGATCTTGGGAACTCTTCTCCTGGGGTGGCTGATTGTGCTCTCTCTGATGTGGACTCTGCTAAGTACGGGGAGGAATCCTATTACTGACCACTACAAAGGGCTGTGTGGTTTAGTTCAGAATATAAAATTCATATTATGAATGCTGTATGGGGGTGGAGGGGGGGGAGGGAAGTAATATTAGCCTCCTGAAGAAGAGGAGACTGTCATGAATAATGCAACAGTGGCTCTCTGGGAGTCACACAAATGGATCGGATTTAAGATTCCTTTCCCAGTGATAAGGTCATCCATAGGGATGTTTTACATTTCTGCAGCACTTCCCAGGTACAGGTCTCAAAGCACTACGAAGCCCCTAAAGAACTGCGATTTCACAGAACCTGGGAGATGGCAAGTGTTAATACACCACAGGTCCAGATGTGGGGAAAGGGCAGAAGGACAAAAAAGCAGAGGTGACCACTAAGTTGGCACAGACGGAGCTGGCACAGCCCAGCTCTCACCCCTGGTTTGTGCTGCGTTTGGTCGCAGGGTTGTTTGCCCAACCCTTGTCTCAGTGCCAACACAACAGTCTGTGAGGGCCAGATGGAAGTCCATGTCAGTGACTGTCCCAAAATAGAGGTTTTGAAAAACTCCAGAGCAATTTGATACCTAAAATTAGCCATTGGGTCCTCAGGACTATCAGTGTCATTACCAACAATTTTGCATAGCTCTGTACAGGGGAGAGTAAAGCTGGATCCCAATGGCAGCATCCCAGCCATTTTCAGCACGGACCTGACAGCCCATATGCCCCTTCCCACAGCCTACTTTGCACCTACACAGCCAAACGCCTCTTGGGAGAGCTGAGATGCATCAGCTGAGGTACGTAGGCATGTTGGCTGCAGCCCTGCGGTGGCCCCAGGGCAGTGGCCGGGGAGGGCAAGTGATGCTGCTGGGGCCACCCCTCCTGAGGGACGAGCGCGCTTGGGTGAAGCTGCCCATCGGCCATCAAGGCAGCTTTGGACACATCTCCTACTGATGTTGCCCTGTCCATTCAGGATGGATAAACTAGAAATACCAGAGAGAGCCTGTGCACTGCTTCACTGCTATGGGACTTCCACTGCTACTAGCACCTTAGAAGGCAACACTGGATACTGAAACAACTCCCTGGGAGAAACACGTAACCCCAGGGCTCAGAGTCCCATCAGCTGTGTGCCAGGACTGAGGTAGTTGCATGCTGACACGATATTTCCGTGTGTTTTTGGGTAGAGAATAAACATTTTATTTTGTTTTGGTTTTTTTTGTTTTGTTTTTTTCTTTAAACTTGCATTAATGGCAGCAATAATGAAGTGGTAGAGATATTTAGGTTAAAAAATATCCTTGATAGTCTCCACTAACACCATCTGCAACAGTTCATAACTTAATGTGAACAAATAGAAGGATATCATCTTCAGACAAGGTTATAACTTGCTTTCTCCTGTGGAGCTGAGTCTGTAAGAAGCAAGACCATTTCACTAAGAATAAGCATTTGACCCAGGAGAGGATTGTAAGTAAACACCGGTAATACAATGTGCTTTAGAAAAAACAGTATTTTTCTGCCTCTTGATCTCCCTCAGTCTTAAGCCAATTTTGGCAGGTACTGCTGTATTAAGTGGTCAGTACCCCGTAGTGGTCACACACTGTTTTACTGGAGGTCTGACAGCAGCTATAGGAGAGATAAAATTAACCCTTTGGCTCCAATGGCTCCAATGGATCTTATTGCCCACAACAGGGAATGCAGCAAGAATTTCTAGCTCTCGGCCTCATGGGGTTAATGACAATCTGTTGCAGATTTCCCTGGACAATCAGAGTAGCAAACACTGGGCTTTTTAATGAGCCCCAGAGGACAATGCTGGCACACAAGGCTGTGAAGATCTGGACAAACCAAGGAAAAGTAAAATGAAAACAAACATGGACGTTTATTTTCCTAACTCACCAGTTGCAAACAAAATTTCATTTAATAAACCATGAAATGATTCACAGAGTTTCTGTATATTATTGTAAGACAGCTGGGTAATGTAAAAGTTACTTTCCCTCCTCTTTGTTACGCCGTCCCATATCCAGTTCTCATCCAAACAAAGCTGTATTTATTTATGTGTTAATATATTTATCATCCTACTCCTTACCATGCTTTTCTGAAATGAGTTTAGTTGTGACTTAAGTCGTTATCATGTGTAGGCTATCCAACACAGAGCAAAATCAGGGAATCGCTGAGGTCGGAAGGGACATCTGGAGGTCTCTGGTCCAGCCCTGCTCTCCCCCAGCTCACAGCAGAGCCAACTTACAGATTGCATTAGGTTGCTCGTAATAGAGCATGAAGGAAAAGCTTTTTCTGGTCATGGAATGGGGCAGATCTTCTGGTGAACCAGTGAGAGAAAAGAGTTATCTGAGTTTCAGTTTGCTTTTTTCCCCCCATATCTGAAACAAACTGGAATTTACATAAATGTTTTTCAATTATCCTAAGGGAGAAAAATCAGCATGTATTTCCTATATCAGGAAATTATCCCTACTCAGGGGAACACATAAAAAAGTGCTGAATTTGAGCATGTACTTGAGTCCCACTGTGGTAAACGAGCACATGCTTTGAGTTAATCTCCTACTGAAGTACTTTCCTGATTCAGGGTGACATACTGCTTGTGAACAATTTTTCTTGTACACATCCTTGATGCATACATAATGCGTGGTACCTGATTTTTTACTGATGCCCCCTGTTTTGTTTTTGTTCCTTGATTGGATGAATGTAAACTAGTGGAAAGGGCAATAAATCAAGAGAGATTTCAAGATGGCAGAGAAAACTCTGTCACTGTAAATCTATGAACCAACATGAGATATCTGTAAGACCGTCTGTCTTTCAGCGAGCCAAAAATTCTGTTGCGTGAATTCAGGGGCTTCACTGGTTTGTATCTTCACAGAAGTCGTAGTATTTGGTTAAAGCTAGTTTGTAGCAAGCTGCTGTCCAGAACGAGTGAACGTCGGCTTTGTCTCACAAGTTTTATAAGGTTGCATTGAATTATGGTAGAACAATTAGTTGCATTCCAACACGATGAGGTTCTTATGTCTTTCAAAACTTCCCTCACCGCCAAATATCCAAGCACATCCACTTAAAACAATACAATTACTGTTGCAATTACTATTAGATTTTTAAAAAATAATCTCTAGACTCTTTCAGCCAGCATCTCCAAAACTTCCTTGCAGGAGAAGATCAATGGGTGCATTTGTAGCAGCTCTGTGTACTTGAGAATATGAGACTGATCTAATTGTGTGATGTTACTGAAACCCATTCCCACACATCTGGGCACATGAGATAGAACCTGAGATAGTCCTGTCCTCCCCTTTTAAACACACACTGATCCCACTGGACTGAGAAATGAAGCCGAAGGGAGTTGGTGCTGTGTGGCAAATTCAGATAAGCATCGTGAAGGCAATAACACCTGCGATTTCATGCACAATGGCAAATGAATGACCAATTAGCAAGAGGGACAGTGTAATGTGGCACTATAATTATGCTCATTAATGGCACTGCAGGATTATATCTGCACTCAGTGGTTTCTCTCTTGTGGAAGGGAGCAGAGCACAGCAGAAATGCAGCAATTGAAGAGGGGTTTAGTAGGTATGAAGATAAAAGCAAACTTGGTAGTGGTTTTCGACTTGTAGTCAGTAAACTGATGGAGCTTCCGGGAGTAAAGCCTTGTGAGAGGCAACTGCTGTCAGGAAGCGTGAGCTGCCAGTGGCCTGCAGCAAGAGTCCTGGTCACTCCATGGATATGGCCAAAAACAGCAGGAAAGGGCTTGGCTCCTGTTTGCCAAGTGCTGGATGTGGCGATGGCAGAGGTGGCTCAGGGTGGCTGAGCCACCCCACCTCCGGCAGCAGAAACAGGTGTGTGGATGTCACATTGTGTGTCAGTGAGGAGGTGTCTTTTCAACAGCATGGTTAACAGTCGCTTTTGCTACCTTCCCGTGAAACACCTGAGCAAACTCAACAGGCAGGCAAGACGAGATGGACTGGTAGTTTAATCTGGTTTTATACACCTGCAGGAGCTGACTCACGGAAGGGTTGCACCTAATCTTTCTACTCAGCATCACAGCTCACATTGCTGTTTCGGTGGGAAACTGTACTGTTCAGCAATAAGAGACCTAATCTGCCTGATGGACAGGGATCAAACGATGTGCTGGTGACTCCGGAGACTCTCAAACTCTGTGAAGGAGCAGTGGTAACCTTCACAATTCTCAGTCAGCCCAAATGACAACCAGAAAAGCTTTCTGGCTCTCCATGTTCACCTTTAATTTAATTTTTAAACATTTAGTAAACACAATTGTGGGGCTTCTCATTAACTTTGGAATCTTATAGTCATAATTTTTGATACACAACATTACTTACCAATTAGCTTGTCTTGTTCGTTTAAATTTCTTTGCTCATATTTTAATGGGAGCTAATGATGCCTTTGTTGACTTATTTAATGTTATGTAAATGTGGCTATAAACTGTGAAGGGTTTAAAGAGCAGCTCTTTTTTTGCTTACTCGTCAGTTTTTGGAGAATGTTTGGCATTCTCACAATCTGCATACATCACCCTGATGAATAGGAGTAACTAAGAAGGCAAATAATAATAATTTTGTAAGATAAGCAGCGAAAAGTATTCAGTGTGAAATCTGATTTCTTCTCTTTACTGATGATTACTCTCTCTTTTTTCTTCTTTTTTTTTTTTTTTTAATGGACCCTAAGGGGACTTTGTGGCTAATCTAGTTTATCATGATATTGAGAAACTGTTAAACATAGGTGGATATTTAGATTCTGTCATGCTCATGTTGCCAGCTCATGAGGACACCTTGTTTAATTTTGCTTCACAGAACAGACCCTCTCATGAGTGGTTATACCGGGACTTTTAATTCAATGTACACTTTCTGTAAACTGAGACACGAGCATATATATATATGGCTGTATATGGAAAATACGCACAAACATATGTGTATATATGACTCACACACATGTTTGTGCAATAGATAAATTTAGTTACCTCTACCAAAAAATATTCCCTTATTGAAGAACGCATTGACTCTTGCACATGCCTCTGACATTTAGCCCTCTGGAGAAAGCAATGCAGCATATTCAATATCCTCTTTCTTCTCTACAACTCAGGACTGCTTCCCTTTGTCTCCTTTCCACTGTGCTTTACTGGCTACTAAAGGTCAGCCAAAGGGGATTCTTAAAAACTTATGGAGCCGCAGCCAGTGCAGCCTGTATTTGGTTACAATTACACTATTGCATGTAAAAGCTATTCCGATTGCTAATGAGTAGAAGGTGGGGAGAAGGGAGGCTTGTGAAACTTCAGCAAGGAGTTTGTGACCAATTGAGTACCGGTTTCTCAAATCTGATGATAATGCTTTGAAAATGCACTTCAAACATATTGTAGGTAATTTAAATATTTAAATATTCATTTATTCTAATTTTCCTTTTGATAGGTACCAACCACTAGGCATACATTTCAGCAACTATGAAGATCTACAGCACACTGTCTATCAATGAGGATTTTAGCACAATTCACTGTAAATTAGGGAATGATTTTCAGCTTCTTATCAATGTTTCAGGAACTCCTTTAGTTCGATACTTAACAATTGGGGGCTGAGAAGGAGCACTTCAAACAATGAATGAACACGTTTCACCTCCTATTACTATATAGACTGTTCTAAAGGTTGGTGAGCATGTGGTTGTCTTTCTCTAGAACAGATGCTGTTTTTACCAGTGTGGATTTACACAGACGACAGGTATAAAAGCACGTTCGTCATAAACTCTGAAAAATTCTTCAAGGATTTGGCTTAAAAAAATAAGTCAAGCAGATGTGACATTCAAACAATCTATACATTTTATATGATGTGTATAATATCCAAATGCAATATTTTGTTGTTAAAGTGTGTCCCACAGTATGTTGTCAAGACTGGAATGCTTCTTACCCTGGTAGTCATCTAATAATAAAAGTAATATTAGCATATTAATTTGGCATGCCATAACTGCTAGACAACTTTAGTGCAGGAGATGTCAGTGATATTATAATAATGCTATCTTTGATTCCCAGTAAATTGTTTCTTGGTTTTTTGCTTTTTTATGACAAATGTCAACTCTTTTATATGCATTTTCAAACTTCCACACTGCATTTTGGTAAAGACGTTGTTCTGCTGAGCATTGAAAACACACTTCACTTTTTTGACTTAATATGGCAAACAACAGATCTATCCGCATATTTTAGGAGTAGAAATGTGGAGATATGTACGTATTCTTCTCTTTGCTTAATTGTTTGGTGCTAGATTAGTCCAAAAGCTCCCGTCAAATGCACAGCAGGGCTATTAGTTTCACTGGTATGAAGTTTACTTTGACAGCATCCATTTGCAGAAGACACCGGTAGGCTTTGAAGGTCACTCCCAATGAGGGATGCTGAATCCTTTATATCATACCCCAGTGCTACGCGTACCAAACATGTTGCAAATTCCTAAATCCACTTTGGCATAACGAGACTTTCTAAGATGTGTTGTTCTATTTAAGTTTCCCATGAATGCAGTAGGAGCTATGCTGGTATGAAGTTCAGTTCTGTAATTACCGGGAACTATCATTGTACCACTCATTGTCTTCTATTTGCGTCTAACAGACACAGTGCCAATTGTTGTATGCGATGTGTCTTTAGCATAATTCCACCTTCACTTCCTTACAAGCCCATTGTTTTCTGGGCTGTTTCACTGCTGAAAGGTGGCTTTTTGTGACTACATCATCAGTGTAAAGTTCTTCAAGGCATGCAAAAATATCTGAGCAGACTAATGCAGACTGCAAAACCTGAGTGCCTTCTAAAAGAAGCGCTATTACAACGAACCATCTATAATTGACATTTTAAACATATTTCTCTCCCTCCTCTTTTGTTTTATAATCCAGAAGTTGTTGAGTGTGTGAAAAGAGTTTTTTTTTTTATAGAACACCTTTCTCTCATAATAAGCAGATAATAAATCCTATGGAGGTTACTATTATGATTTCTTGATGTGAGATCTCATTGATAAAGGTGAAAGAAGGATGCTTAGATAGTAGTTCTTGAGGGATATTTATTAATCTCTGTGTTTACTGGAAGTGGACATTAGAATTACTGTTTCTTGCTCTCAGATTAAATTAATTCTTCCAGTCTCAGCCACCCAGCCATCACTGGTAGAACCTTATATAGTTTTGGAAAAAAAATGGAGCCCCAGTGCCTGGTGAAGGCAAGGCAAGTTTAGTTAGCCCACAGTTAAACAGAAAATTATCAAGGCTATGACTGAACATGCAGATTTCAGAAGGTCCCCGAAGTTCACATAAATTCAGATCAGTCCCCAGGCTTTTGCTGCTTCTTCAAGTTTGATCTAAAGAGCCTTAATCTCAGGGGTTTTCAAAGTAGAGCAGAAAAACCTTATGAAAACAAGGTTCTGTTAGACTACTTCTAGCTGTTCCTGCGGAGGTTGAAAAAAAAAACCTGCTGAGGTTGAAAGTTAGGAAATAACAAATTCATCTGGAAGCTTGGTTGGGAGGGTAGTATTGCTGCATCACGCTTCTCTTCAAAGCGAAGGGTGAAAGAGTTTTCAGACAAGGAGTCTGGTGGCCAAGAAGGTGCAGCACAGAGCACAACAAATGCAGACATTGCAGCCTATTTAGGTTCCTCGCTGGGACTAACTATGCCTTCTGTGCTGAGATCACCTTGTGCTGTGTAGGTACACGAGCAGGCAGGGAGAGGGAGGGAGAAGGTTGTATTTTCTTGCGGGCGGGCAGAGGTGAGGGTATTTGGTAATCACACACTCAAAGGACAGAGACAGATAAAAAGACTTAAAAAAAAATATCCCCAACTTCTGCTGTCAGTACTGAACAAAGCCCTCTTACCGTAGCCGCCGCCTTTACTTTTTCCTTCCTTTGTTTATTATACTTCATCACAAAATTCAGTTTTGTAACAATTTACATTAATTAAATTGTGCATGGCTTAGGCACTTGTGCCTTACCAGAGCTAGAAACACCCTGTGATTTTACAACGAGCTGTGTTCAGAACATACTAAAAAGCCACTGTTCTCTCTTACTTCTAATATGGCAAAATGCAGCTGAGACCTGCAACAGGCCAGTACGCTTCAGACCCGGCACTGCTTAGCCCTCTCCATCTGCAGTTGCTGGCAAGCGAAACCAGAGCCCATTAAGAAAGCTAATGCTTAGCCATTTTTGTTGATGGATTCAGCACTAGAACAATATTTTGCAGGGAAGCTGGACAAAAATGCTGTTAGTTCTCATTAGAGATGGAAGAACTTTGTGAAGCTAGAGGTTTTTGCAAATCAATCATATTGCTTTTTAGGTACGCAAACTGAGTCTGACTTCACAAACCATTTTTTTTCCCTGTCATTGAATTCTCAGGTGGTTTCCCCCTCCCCACACCACCGATGATTAATAAAAAGGAAAAAAAAAGTCCAAATGTTTTTCTAGCTCAGGGGAAACCTAATCCTTGTGTTAGCAACAGTAATGCCCACCCTTTAAGAAAGTAGACCTTGCAGAAAATAGGATAGGCTCTCTCACTGCTTTTTTTACTTCTGTTTTTCTCAGTTATGTTTTTAATTCTCTCTTTCTTTCCCTTTGTGATCACTCTCTGTTCCCAGTTGTACACTAGCCCAGCTCCTCTCCTTTGCACCCATGCTTTCCTCCCTCATAAATAAATTTCCCATTGAGGTTTCCATTTGAGTCCAATTTCCAGTTCCTTTTTTTTCATACAAAATGAGTTTGTGTGTTTACTAAATCTTATGGGTCGTTAAGTGCCATTGTAATAAGACCTCCGTGGATAATGTACATATTTTCTAGAAGCCCATCATGCTGTTATTATAGCTGAGTACCCAAGCCTCCAGTAAGAGGAAACCCAAGATGCAGGAGACGTAAGGGGTAAACACCAGACAGATTTACTGGGGGGCTAACAGGCCTTCAGAGCCCATAATACTCCTCATCTTTGCAGTGCTGGCAGCCCCGTACTCCCAGCAGCTTCCCTCTGGCTGCTTGGTCCCATCAGCTAAACGCAGCTGACTGGCCCGTGACCAATACATCTGGCACAGGAGTTGCTGGAGCAGAGAAAGTGCAGCAAATGCCTCTTTTTCTCCTCTCTCCGGACCCTTCCCTCCAACTTGGCTGAGGATTTCTCCCAGGGGGGGAGCATGCCTGCCCCTAGCATAGCACGGGCTGGCTTCATGCCGTCCTCTTGGCATGAGCTTTGCACACCTGACCCAAAAGGTGTGGGCAGGCAGGAGAGGTGGAGATGAGTGGACACGCTCTTTCATGATGTGGTGGGATCGTGGCCATGCAGACAAATAGCCCCTCGCCTGCTTCCGTCAGGAAATAGCTCTGCCCACCTTATTGTACAAATCTCACGTATTCTGCAGTAACCCTTACGCATGGTCGCTCCTGGCATACCACACATCCTGTGCCATGGTGGCACCGAGCACAAATCATGGGACAGGGGGGTTGGAACATGCTTCAGCTTTGCAAAACACACCGTTAAATATTTATTCTAAGTGTATCATCTGTACCATTGTGTGATTAAACCCTTTCCATTATTCACAGCAGTAGATACACTTATCATAATGACGTGCTGTCTTTTGAGTATTAAATACCATCTCCAAGTTGCTGTTTGACTTTTTTTCTCCCTCTTTTAAAAAATACTGAGCTATAACAGTCTGTTTCTTACTGAATGAGTTGCCGCCCATAAGTGAGCAATCGGCATTATCTGAATAAATGAAATATTCTTTGGGGCTCAACAAAACGCTTGTTAGGTTGAACCTAATCTGTAGGAAATGAATGGTGTTTGTTAGTCTTTGAGAACACAGAAGAGATTCAGTTCGCGTTAGTATTTCCAATAGTGCCAACATAAATGTGCAAGTCTCTAAGATACAGAGCTTGTTATTGTTATCAGATGAGGGGTGGAAAGGAATGTGGCGTTATGTAATTCAGAATTATTATTTAACATGGAAATCGACAGGCTGCAGAACGCACTCAGAAAATCTAGTTAAAATGTACAGTGGATGCTCTTTAGTGGCAGAAGAAACAGCCCTGTATGCCGGGGGCTCCCGGGATGCTGCAAACCTGGATTGCTCCACTAAAGTCTGTGGAAGCTGCTTGGACTCAGCACCCTTGAAAAATCAGTCCAAAATGTGATTTACTGAGTGGCTGTTCTGTTTCATGTTGGGTGTTTTTCATTATTGTTTTTGCAAGCAAAGGCAGGCTGATAGGAGTCGCTCTCTTGAGAACCGTGAAAAGAGAGTGTTCTTTGATAGCAAAGCTGGCCCGCGCTGCCATGGCCCCAAAACTCTGAGAAAGCTGCACTGCTTTCAAACCTCATAATTTCCCAGAGACCACCATGCAGCTTTATCATAAAACTTTTGATTGAAAACATGCAACATCTTTCATACTGCTCCACAGCCCACCTTTGGCCCTTTAAACATATCTTGGACCACCACTCACCCACAAAATGCTGTTCAGCAACAGGCAGGGAACCTGCGGGCTGCGCTCTCACCTTCCTTCCACCAGCGTGGTGGTTTCTACATTGCTGCATATTTCATGTTCTGGGTTTCTTTTTATGTCTGAAATACCTTCTTAGAAGTAACAAGCGATGTTACATTTTCGGCCATTCAGAGACCGGATTCCCCACTAGACTTTTCAAGCAGTAGTAAGAGGAGAAAAGGTCCAGTGCTATGAGTCAGGAGATAGTCTTGCTTGAGGAGAGCCTCCTGTGGGACCTCGGCAAGTCATTTAGGCTGAAAGAAAGGTATTGGGGAACATGGGCCAGGTGAGCTGCCCTTCAGAGCTGCTGCTTGCAAAGCCGCTAGGAAGGAAGATGCTTAAACCAGATGTTTAAAGTTAGACTTCTGGAGATGAACCCCACCTTCAGTAATTAGGAGATGGTAGATTTGGAGTGGTTTCTGACCATCTGCTGGGATGAAAGGATCCGTTTTCCATCATCAGCTCCTATGCAGCTCTGAGCTAAGATATTTTCGGTTATAAACTTTTAGGTACAAAAGCAATTTGCAACTTAGAGGGGAAAAGACCTGACATCTTAAAGGCAAACTATCAGCTAAAATAAAGTGAAAGGATTATTATGTGCATATGAAGGATGGGGAATAAATGAGATATTTGTAAGTGACATATACAGATTGTTCATGGAAAAATGATTGCTATGAGTAACATGAAAATTAGTGCCGTACTGCACTTTGGCATGCTCATCCTTTTGCTTCTATCTTTAGAGCTTGCATTTATAGTATGGCCATCTCGGTAGTGCCTGAGGTTTTTCTTACTCTCTGCTTTTGAGGATACTTCTTTTGGACTTGCAAAGTCATTAAGTTATGCTAGGTAGCACAATTCCTGATACAGAAGTCTCAGAACCGTAAAGAGACTTCTGTCATTGTGAAAAGCCTGAAAATTCAGTTGGCAGAATTTCCGGGTGACCAAGCAGGTCGTAGGCCAAGGCTCCCTTCTTTGGCCCCAGACCCATAACACTTCCAAATGAACACCAGTGTCCAACCCTGTGTCTACAAAGCTCTGCAGTATGTGCTCAACATTTAGCAAGGTCTTACCTACCATCAAAGCCAATCTGAAGCATGTCCCCGCACGCTTGGCTGGGCAAAGAGCCTTCAGGGGTGTCATTACAGTCCCAGACTAACAGCTCTCTCTTCCCCAGACGTGCTAATTTCCACCATTAGTCTGTCCCTCAAAATAAACATGTAGCGTGTTTCTTAAACAGGAGGACCACGCTGGGAAGAGGAAGAAAAAACTCAGAGGAGGGAGGTGTGAAAAAGTGCAGTTATTAGGAGGTCACAGTCAAAGAAAAATAGTCACATCGTCTCTGAACAGTGTGTTTGTGCTAAGAACTTCTAGCACTGTTTAGTTTTGTTTTGCTATCTGCCATTGACTGTCACATTTCACAAGTTAAGAAACATGTTATTTCTTTGTTTATTTTGTCAGTCTTAGATAGTCTCTGGAGGGAAATTATATCACTGTTTCAGTGGAATAGATTTAATTTGTTTGTGTCTTGTTGTCTATAGCATCTATCTAACTACTTATCTCTGAAGTTACCTCTCAGTCAAAGGTTTTCTGTTTTGTTCACATTTTAACAGGAGGGAATTTGCACTTGATTGCTTTGAACACTTTCTAAGTTTGGTCAGCTATCTATGTATTTATTTTTCTGTTCTAGTGAGAGAAAATGGGAATTTAAAATGTACAGAGCCAGCAGAGGTTTAGCTGCGATTTGTTTCTAATGTAGAGGAAAATTGCCCAAGTAATCTTATCCCATTCATACAACTAATACGGCTATGAGGCTCTGATGTGTTGAACAGTAAACACCATGCAACATACCCTTAAGAACTGTGGCTTAAAAGATTTCTTATTTTCCATCACACAGTTCTAGTTTTCGATGAATAAATATCAGGTCCTGCTTGCATTAGCGTCCATGGGAGTTTTCATGGGTTTAAACAGGAGTAATAGAAGTTCCTAGTTTATAAGCATATTTTATAAAAATGATAGCTATGATGTATTATGGAGTTAAATGGTACCACTGGGTAGCTATGTGAGGAAAAATATTTCTGATGCAAGCAGGCTACAACAGCCAATTCAGTCTGAGAATATATAAACCCACTATCAACATTTGGGCAAGGGATGTCATGCCTTCCCCAACACATGAGGGCTTGAAATCTGGAATAAATTTTTACTATATTCTCCAAAACCCAAAAATTGAGATACCCATGCAGGGAAATGCTCTGACCTATGTGATACAGAAGACATTTTAGATTAATATGGCCATTTGTTTGGGCTTAATATCTGTGTGTCAGCTCATTCACACCTTCACCAAGCAACGTGATCTTTGAGCAAATTTATATATATGTGCAAATTTATATGCACGCATCAAAATCCCGGGACTAAGATTGGAGAAGATGTAGGAAAACATGGGGGAAAAAAAGCATTACATGTATTCCATACCAAACCATAGGATGTCTAATCTTGTCCCATTATCATCATTAGTGCAGTTTCCATCTGCCACATGCTTAAAAATTGTAGTCTCTTTAATGAAAGCCAGTGCGAAGCGCATAGGCTGGGTTTGAATCAGTCTTTGCTGAATGTTAGTGACTATCCTAATCTTCTTTCTTAATCAAAATATCGTGTGACATTTGGCTATGGTATTTCACACCTGACACCGAGCACATCGTTAAGTGGAAATTTAACACATTGGAGTACAGATCTTTTAATGGATCAAAACTCATACACTGCCTCATTCCTTTGCAATAGTGGAAAAACTAGCAGTTGGCTATGCCGGGTCTTTTTAGAAGGGGTGGGTTGAGGCCCTATCCCCACTGTATTTTATATTTCTATCTTCTGTAAATTTCTTCCCTGAATATACAAAATATTAAATGTTGCTCATTCATCTGATGAAATCTACACATCATTTGACTACAATTCTATTTCTTCTATGCTACCTACTTTACCACGTCCCCACCATTCCTTTGAATCTTCTCCAGATCCAGTGGTTGTTGAATTTACATTCTTCTCCGGGCTGTTAATGAGTATATCGATTAATACTGGCTCTGGTATCAATCCCTGTGGGAGACCAATTGATACTTCTCTCTCTTTTGACATAAAACCATTGATGATAACTCATTGGTTCCTGGCTGTTGGATAGATTTTTGTCTACCTTATTGTATTATTATGCAGGCTATGCAACTCCAACTTTCCTATTGAGTTCATGTGTAGCACTAAACTAACAATTTACTAAAAATCCAAATATGTTACGTCTGCCTTAATTAATTAAATTCTCAGTATAATTGGGCCTGAGCTTCCATTCACAGACCTGTACCACCTATTACATGGTTCCACATAATCTTCACTATTTCTGTCACTATTTTTGTTTCCACAGAATCGTGGGATAATTTCAGTTGGAAGAGGCTATGGAGGTCACCTGATCCAAGCCCCTGCTCAAGGCAGGTTCTGTTAGATCAGGTTGCTCAGGGCTGTGTCCAATCAAGTCATGAGCACCTCCAGTGGTGAGGAGTACACAAGCTCTCTGGGCAACCTACTCCCGTATTTGATGGTTAAAAAACCCACTCTTCCTTGTATTTTATGTTGATATTTCTTGTATTGTTCCAACTTGTGTCCATTGCCTCCCGTCTTATTGCTGTGCACCTCCAAGAGGCATCTGACTCCATCTTCTCTGTATCAGGCTGTTGCAGGCAACAATACAGTCTCCCCTTCATCGTCTCCAGGCTGAGCAAGTCCAGGTCCCTCAGTTTCCCAGCTCCAGCACTCAACCAAACTTGTGACCTCTCCAGGATTTGCTCCAGTATATCCATGTCTCTGTCATAACCCAGAACAAATGTAACTGGACACAATACTACAGAGGTGATCTCACAAGTGCCAAACAGGGGGGAGCACATCCCTGGATCTGCTGGCTGCTCTCTTCTGATACAGCCCAGGATGTGGTTGGGTTGCTTTGCTGCTTCCTACAGAGTCAGCCTGCAGCCCGTATTTCATCCCAGATATCAAGACTTTGCATTTGGTTTTGCTGAACTTCATGAGGTTTCTGCCAGCCCATTTCTCCAGCCTGTCCGGGTCCCTCTGAAGGGCAGCCCTGCCATCCGGCGTATCGACCGGTCCCCCCGCTATTTGGTGTCATCTACAAACTTGCCAAGAGTGCACTCCCTCCCATCATCAGGTTGGTAATAAAGACATTAAGCAGTATTGGTCTCAGTACCGATCCCTGATGGATGCCTCTACTTATGGCCACTTTGTCTCGAAGCATGCTGCCTACTTCACATCTCACGGTGGCAAGAACTGATGGTTCAAGCCAGGCACAGTGGAAGGAGATGCTGCCTCACCAGCACTTGCACAAGAGCCGGGACAAGGCTGTTAGCTGACAGCTGCATCTCAGAACAGCCAGGTATTTTGGGGGAGACAAAATGAATGCTGCCTTGAAGGACAGATTCAATACCCAAATAATTTAAAGAATCCATGATTCTTTAGATTTGACATTTCATGGTGTTATCACACACCAGTTTCAGCTCCCAAATTGACAGGCAACAGATACAGCAGAGGCTGTTGCCATTTGTCAAAGGCAGTGTGGACACAGCCCTGGGCTGTCTGTGCCATGGACAAAGTTCATATTTCAATATTTCACATTGGGATGGTGGAACGGACTCACCAGGTCAAAGGAGTACCCCTTCTTTCCACCTGGAGTGCAAGCTTGCCTCCTGGACCTGTTGCCATATCAAGCACATTCAGCACAGCTTACATAAATATTTGCTCACTCTGAAGGCTGCGATGTTTCTCCCTAGCCAACTACCTTTCTAAGCTATGAGGATGTGGGAAAAGAGCCCCTTCTTAATACCTCTGACACAATAAACATTCAACTCCAGTAACTGAGGCCCTGATTCAGTAGGAACTCTTAGTGGGGAGGAGTGCTTAAGCAAATTATATCTCCGCGGAATCAATAGGACTTTGGCACAAGCTGAATGTTTAAGCACATGCTGAAGTGTTCACTATTCAGCCCCTCATTTAGTTCCCATTTAATTAAACAGGACCAGATTCTCAACAGGAGTAAATCACTGGAGTTTCTCCCAAAGGAGTTTTCCCAGTTTGCAATAATTGAGGAGTTGATCTAATGTCCCAACTCGACTTCTTTTTTCAAACATCCAGATAGCTATCCGTCTGTCTGTCTATCTATCTACCTAACCTATGTTATTTTTACTTCCTAAGTGACAAACTATTGAAAGGAGAGTTGCTCTCAGAAGTAGCCCAGAGGAACACAGGTCTCATTAGTTACAAACGAAGTTCTGAGCCTCTGGTAAATGAAATGAAACTTTTCTGATATTATTGTTGTTCGAGTCTAAGCTGATATAAGCATCTCTGCTTCTCCTAATACAGGCAAAGATTTCTTTGGAAGTTTAGTGCTTCCACTCCAGATAAAAGCGAGTCATTTGCTTCTTTCATCATGTCACTACTAATTTCCAAACAGTCAAAGCTGCTGCTAATTTATTTACTGAACACTGAAGCCCTGTTAGCAGGGGCTGCTACTGAAACTGCTTTCTGGCCTTCGGCTTTTGTTTGTTGACAGCCTGATTTCCCAGTAGGCCATTTCCACCTGTGTTTCTGTTGTTTTTAGTGCATGTCTTTCTTTCTTCTTCCCAGTGACTGTCTCCCAAATGGCTCCTGAAGGCTTTTCTCATCTTCCCTCGCTCTCTCATCCCCTTTCTCCCTCCCAGCTGCAAGGACTCTCAGCTCTGCTTTCAGTCATTCTGCAGTTAGTGGTTGTCTACACTGCTGAGCTCCCATGGGGCACTAATTTTTGTTTCAAGGACAAGATTCAAAAGAGTTTGCTACACACAGGTTGCAGGGTGCACCTTCAGATGTGCCTTCAAATAGACTTTGGAGATTTGAATATATGAGCTCCTGAAAATCAGTTTTTAAATTGCAAGGGAGGCCTATTAAGTGCTGTAAAAAAATTTTTTTTTGCTTTTCTATTTTAAAAGCTGCATTAAAAAGTGATATTTTTTTTTCCTTCCTCTCTTCCATGACATTGGGTGGAAATAGAAATTAGGAGACTGCCATTTCCCTTTAACTTCATGCATATCAAAGGAAGAGAGATGACAGGATAAAATGATTCAGAGAGTGGCCAGCGTACTCTGTATCTGGAGGAGCTAGTGAAGAAAGATATTGAGATGTTGCAATGGTTTCTTTACAACAACTCAGCGTGCCAGGACCCTTAAGTGTGCAAGAAAGGTTCTAAGATGATTTCCATGAAAAATTCCGAGCCTGCACAGCTTAAAGGATTTATATATTAAGATATTCTTTTAAATTTGCCACTTAAAAATATCTAGTCCCCTTGTGTGGGAGTGCGTGTGCATTTCTTGGTACGTTCTTCACTTCATATGTAACTTCTGGGTTACACTTACTTTATCTCAACCCCAGCAACCTGTGTAAATCTTTATGAGATTATGAGGTCTATCATAAGAGGACTCCCACCTAATATCTGGTATACTTCAAAAAATCTCCTTTGCTTGCATGTTCAGTTCAAGCGGGATTTTACAACTCCAGTTTTGCTCAAAGACTCGGTTTCTAATGAGTCCATAAAACTCAAGACACAACTACTTCTCTCCTGGCTTAAACTAGGAACTGCAGCTCGAGGTGGGGTCTTCTGGTCAAAACTGTTGGACCCTTCATTTCTCAAGCTGGATGTTCACATCTAGTGGGTACTTTGATTTTTTTTTCGACTTCGCCTCAGTTTCCCATTTGTAAAACAGAGGTGGTAAGACCATCCGATCACTAACAGGCAGTGTGAAATTGTTCAGAAATAAATATTGATGGGAAAATTTTCAAAACGGTACTCAAGGCAAAGTTTGAAGAGTGCGTAGTAAACCTCCGATGTCCAAAGACGTGTGCTTTGCCAGGAGGCCATGCCTGCACACCGACCCAGAAGCTAGGCATTGGAGCTGTAATCTACTGACCTTGAGTAAGTCTCCTAGCTGCTGTGTCTCTCCATTTCCCAATAATATTGCAATAAGACTAATATTTACTTACCTCATAGTCACATAGTCAGAATGAATTAATGTTTATAAAGTACTCGGAAGTCCTTGGATGAATGGTCTCATAGAAGTGCTAAGCAGAGCATGCATTGTCATTTCCTTGTAAATAAATACATACCATTTACATGGGTGTACAGAGATGTTCACACGAGCATATGCAATGTCTCATCTCAGTGCACTCAGGTTAACACAGGATATAAGAACAAACCCAACAGTCCTTGACAATTCATGTCATTTTGCTTTGAAATGAGTATATTTTCTCTGAGAACAGAGCTTATCATGTAATCTCCAGTGAAAGTTATGTTCTGCCTTTTTACAGTTGCCATGATGCAAATGTCATTTGTACTCTCCTTCTTTATGAAAGTTAACAGTTATTTAAGAGATCAAAGTTAATTATCACTAAGGAGATCATTTTTACCTATCAACCCACTTTTGTAACCCCACTATCACAAGTAGAAGCTTTATGCTAATCAGTTTTCTAATTTCCATAAATTACTGATAGAATTACTTTTCTTTTTTTTTCCCCAGCGTGAAAGTAGATCTGTTGGTGAAAGCTCTTGAGAGGTAAAGCGACAGAGAGAAAACGAGGTAAGGTGTATTTTCAAGAGTTCACCAGCTGAATGTGGTACCAGGAAAATAAAATCCAAATCATTAGTTTCATCGCATCACAAAACTTGTAGATGCTACAGCTTCCCTGCACTGCAGAAATCTGATGCACACACATTGTTTCAATTTAACATGGTGATAGGAATGGAATCGAACGTGAGGATCACTGTGTGACCCTATTACATGTGAAGTGTCTCTATTAGAGCTGCAAAGACAGCATGCCAGAGGAGCTGAAATGTGTTGATAGAAACAAACAGATATACCTTTTTAAAAGCAGCAGTCAGAAACTCTGCAGTGTGATCCAAGCGTGTTCAGCTGGAGAGGGCAAGATAGTCTATCCTAGGGGAAGATGATATTAAGAAAGAGAAAGAAACCCCTTCCACTCCATCACAGCACTTTCTGTACAGTGCGCTTGCCAAATGGAAGCTGCTGCTGTGGAAGTTGTTACCGCTATGAGTGACAGCTGCTGTAAAATAACCTCAGCTACAGCACGGAAGGAACAATAAGAAATCAAAATGAAACAGATGCGGATATTTTGGGTATCCCCTTGGTCTAAAAGTTCAGTAAAATAATTGCTTAGTAATTAACAAGCTTGTTGCTATGCTGCTCCAGCCTTTTAGACTGATGCTGATGAATTCCAGAATAAATTAAATCATCTCCAACACAGAGTCTACAACCTAGAGATCGCGCTGTATCCGTGCATCACTTGAACCGCAACATACTTTTGGAGCTTCATTTTGAGTTGGTAAGAGAGCAGTTCAGCTTCCAATGGGCATCAGTAGATTTCTGCTCGACCACTACTCGCTAGAGTAAGGAGGGACCTGGGCTCTCATTTTGATCGTATTGAAGTCCCAGCGTCTTCTGTCATTGCCACTGTACCTGTGGCATTTTCTACAGCATCCCTCCTTCTTCAGCCGGCCGAAGAGCTCAGCTGTTGGTCTGTCGAGTGCCTGAAGCGCTTTCCTTTGCTCCAGGAAGAGACTCACAGTAAGGCAAAGCCCAGAGAGACCAGGATCTGTGCCACATCCCCTCTCTCCACCACAGGGATCCCATATCCCTCAGAGCACTGTCTGAGCAGCCCTGCAGCCCAGGTGGGCCTCCAAGCTAAGTGTAAGGGCCACCTGAAAGCACCTCGGGAACAGAAAGGCACAAAGGAAACTAAAAGGACCTTAGCTTCCCCCTGGCTGTGAGTTTGTGTGTCACGGCTTAAAGAAAAGCAACACAAAATTATATTCTCTCTTAGTTTTTTTTTTTATTCTTCGACCTTCACCTCTCCCGCACACACGCACCTATTTCTCTTCAAACGTGTGAGCCACCCCATTGAAGTCAGCAGGACTCTTGCAGGGCTTCCAGCAAAGCATGCATATGCCTGGATCAAGTTGATATTTACAGACGGCTCCTTTTGAATTGGCTTTTCATTATACACCTATGTCAGAGGGCTGCTCCTTATTGCATCTGTGGACAGTGAGGATCAGTGTGACTTGTCTCCGTGTGAGGAAGATGGCAAAAGATTGCAAATATAACCTTTAACATTACAGACCTTTTTTAACTGTCATGTACTGCATTGAGCTGTGTATTTGCGGTTGAAAGGGAACATAAACTGTGATGCAGAACACTAACGGATTTAGAAAATGTAACCTTTGTGCCTATGGTTTGAGTTTTATTATCCCATTTATTTATTCTGCTGGATATCTGTAGGATAATATGATCAATGAGTTGGAATCCTTCTTGTTTCTACCAACAACAAATCAAACCATTAATAGGCCAATAAAACCCCGGGATTTGGAGAGAGGGGAGGAGGGGAAGTAATTGCATTGTTCTGATGCTAACGAGGCACATCTATCTTGAAATAACTGATTAAAGCTGGTGTCGACACAAGGCCTTTGCACAAAAAAAGCACGTTGGTAACGTCCGAGGTGTGTGGGACTGGGGTACGGGAACCTGAAGTGGCAGTGGCAGCTCTGGGGTTTCTGCAGGCACCGTGCAAGTGGGATGTGGGGAACACCTCTGTCCGGGGGGATTTCATCCTGCTGACCCCCTTCTGCACAGCCTGGCGAGCGGCTCGCAGCGCGGCGGGTCAGGAGCACGCCGGGTCCGTGGGGCAGGTTGTGCGGCTGATAAATAGTTCCAGCGATGCGTGATTGCATAATGATCGCCGCGTTCCTTCACCTGCCTATCAAAAACAGTGCATTAAAGTTTGAGCTCTCTTCCCCTGGGTCCACGAGGAGACATTTGAGTGTTAGCTTATAGTCTTTAACATTCTTCCTAACAGTGGGCTAAGTGCAGTGGGGTTAAACAAAGTCCCTTTTGCTTAGCAATCCATTAGCTAATGGGTGTGTAAGCCCATCAATTTTCTGTTTATTCCCTAACCCCATTAGGGTACACCTGCTGTGCATAAAAAACACACCTGACAAATCAGAGTGATAGCTGAAATAAAATAAATATCAAGTGTTGTTATAGCTGATCCATAGTGTTTAAAGCAGAAAGGGCATAACAGTGATTTGTGAGGGCGGAACACAACGGTGCGTGCTGGCTCAGGGTAGCGCAAGCAGGTTGATATAAATCCCCCTGCGATCCAGCCGCTTCACCTGGAGACTCCAGTGCTCGACCGCCTCCTTCCCCAGCCCCACGGGCCCCTCCGGAGGGCGGGAGTTCACCTTCAAACGCCGTCTCCGAGCACCTTCCGCAGAGCCACAGCGCTGCTAAGTGATAAATTAATTATTTGAGGGAGGGAGGGCGAGAGCTCGCAGGCTGCTCTCCCACGAAGGCAGCCAGAAGCTTCAAATCTGTCTCCGATACCGGGCCATTTGTTTTGTCACTTCGCAGGCTTTATTTATTTATTTATTTGTCTTACAGCTCGCCTTGCGATTAAAACTGTTGAAACAGCTGTTAGCTGGTAGCCACTTTCCTTGTGTTGTTTCCGGACGTCAATCAGGCGGCCGGGGGGCCGCGGCGGGGGCCCCTGGCCCGTGGGAAAAAGGGGGGGCGCCAGCCACACGCCCCATTGCACAGGGAGTAAATAAGGGAATAATGGCAGTGAACCTGTGGAACTCGTTGCCAAAAGCGCTTACTGAAATCAAGAGATTATTGGGAAGTTGAGTAAAATGGGGCTTTTATATTTAAAAAAAAAAAAAAAAAAAAAAAAAAGCACCATCACCACTGGTTGGGGAGGCTGGTGACAATAAGATGAGCAAGGCTCTTGGTTCCAGGTAGTTGGTCCAGTGTGGAAAACACCCTGGGGCAAATAAATGGGCTTTGACTGAGCCACTGGTAGGCTTTATGGACAGGAGCTGGATGCCCTCTGCCATCAGGGTGCTGAGCAGCGGTGTGGGGGTGCTGAGCAGCCACACCAGTGGGAGCAGATGGAAAGCAACATGGGCAGAGGGTCACTGGCATCTGGAATGGCAGAGGATGGAGAAGCCTTGCAGTATACACAGCTGGGGAAACGTTCCTAGAAAGCCTCTCAGGCTGAGGAAAGCTTAAGGACTGGGTTTCTTGAGTCTAACCTCAGGTGTGAGGGAGACCACGATCACGAACATTGCCACCCGTTTTGCTGTTGAAGAAAACAAACGTTGTGCAGGCTTTCTGCAATCACATCAGGCACCTCAGGGCCGGGCATGCTGGCTGTGACACAGCTGAGTAGGCTGAAGAGCTCAGCTTGCATTAGAAAAGGAAAAAAAAAAAAAAAAGAGAGATAGAGAAAGAAAGAGAGAGAGAGAGAGAGACCAGGTCAACCCAGTCCCACAGAGGAGACAGCAAATTGCCAAACCCCTCAGGTTGGGTAAGGTGGTGGAGGGAGCGTTTGGGAATCTGGCCTGGGTTGCCTGAAGTCCATAGATTGCAAGCGCCACTGATGGTCTAAGGAGCAGTGATAAAATGAACAAAGCAGGTCCTTGGTGTTGGGTTGTATTATCCACTTTGGCACTTTCCAGCTGAATGCTTGCCTCGTCTTCCTTTCCCAGCCCACTGCTGCTATTATTTTTACATCATGACTGTTGAGGAGTGTATCATTCATAACATACCTATCACAGAGAGATTCCTTTTTAAATGCTTAGGGAGATAGAGGGCTACAAACCCTGGGAAATCAGCTATGCCTAATATATTATGTAGAAGTTCTGTAATCATTATTGAACTAAAGTGCATTGAGTAAGTGGATAAAATCAGTCCCACTGTAGCATAAGTCTCCAGAGAGCACAGATAAAAATGCCTTGCACTTAAGTAGAAAAAGGTAACAAAATATTTCCAGTCCCAGCAACTGCATTTTCCCCTCTATATAAATAGGGAACCCTCAGGAGAAGGCAATGATGCAGCAGAGGTTGAAGGCAAAGTTAATGGTGGCGAGGTGGGGGAGCGAGGCAGTGCCTGGGGCAGGCTGCCGGTGAGCGCTGTGAGCAATGCTCCGTGCGAGAGGCTGAAGGCAGAGCCCGTGGTGGCAGGGGCAGTGGGCAAGGAGGCGGTGGGGCAGTGGGCAGGACCTGTGCAAAGCTGGGGGGGGAGCAGGACAGGACAGGACACGGACAGTGTGGGTGTGGGAGGAAGCGGAGATGAAAGCTGCCGTGCAACAACCTTCCAGATGAGCCTCTGTACAATGTTTGTGCTCCTCTTTCCTCTAAACACTGCAGAAAAGTGAACTTGTGTGACAGGGGCTGGGGACATCCCAGAGCTTATCGTGGCTCTCACACAGTTTCCCGCCTCAACACACACCCCTCTGCATTTTTGTGCCTTCCTACAGGGAGTCACTGAGGCATCCCTGCTGGCAAATTTATCTTGAGGTTATTCTCACCCAGATAACCTGTGCTCTTTCAGAGCACGCTTGTACATAGCCACAGGCGTAGTTGGTCCCTGCTGCTCCCATATGCATGGTCAAGAGCTGCCAGACTGCAGTGAATGGCCATGACATGGTGAAGCTCTCTTGTATACCAGCTGCAAATCCACTGACACCCTTGTAAGGGCTTACAGTATAAGATACGCTTTGACATGAATAAATGTGAGGAAATAAGGGATCCATATACTTTACGCTAGCAAAAAAAAACCCCAAAGGCAGTGAACAATTTCATCCCCCTTATACAAAACAGAATTTGGTCAGACTATGACATGTACGGCAGAGTTTATGTTTCAGGAAAGGGTTAGGTGATCGTCTACATATTTTTATTTTGATGGAGATCTTCAAACATGCATCCACATTGGTGATGAAGATTGGGTCATTCACTGAAAATAAGGAGAAAAATATGTGTAAGAGCATTGTATTTGCTGCTCCTGTTGTAGGCCTACACAAAAAAGCCACCTAGAATTGCAGTCCCTGCTGTTAGGCTGTGACCTGGGTAGTCATCGGCATTCATGTCCTGGAATGGGTATATTGACGTTTTCTAAGATGTGTGCTCTTTCACATGACCTGCCAATCATGTTGGAGCAGTGCCATAAGCTCTGGTCTAGTTGTATCCTCAAGGGCACCAAGGAGAGGAAGAGAAAACAGGGTTGTGGAGTTGGAACTATTACTTATTTATCTAAAGTATTGACCTGACCTCCCCGACTGAAATATCAGCATTAGATGCTGGGGAAAAGGCATGCCAGAGCCAGCTCCTTCTGGGAAATGGAGGAAACAGAGATGTCAAATGGGGCCCAAATCAGGTAGCAGCCCAGTGAGATAATGGTGGTGGGGGCAGGCAGGGAGGTTGCAAGGACATGAAGGAGTACAGCTGGTGGGTGGGCAAGGAGGGAGCAACCCACTGACCAAGTGTCTTCCTGAAGCTCTACGTCAGGCTGCTTCACATCATCTCTGAGATGTGGCCATATTGTATGGAGTGGACACTGAGTGTTCACTGGTAGGTTTTGCAAATTTTTATCAGTACCATGGTAATGAAGTATGTTTGTGAAGGTAGGAAGAAAGAAGCAAGTACAAAGTGATGCTTCTGTAAAGTTGCTGTGGTTGGAGCTAAGCAAGTAAATGGTCTCAGCTCTGAGATGATGAGATGGATGATTCGCTTGGAATCCCCATCTGCCTGGCTGAGATATGCACCCAGGCCCGAGTGAGTAAAGCGTAGAGTGAAATGGAATTGGAAAAAACAGCCACTGGGCTTCTCCATGAAAATGAGGGCAACTGTCTTCAATATGACACTAGAAGAGCTTGGCTTGCTCAGCACAGCACAGCACAGCAAAGCCTGGAGCAGCAGCAGCAGCATTTGTTTGCTCTATATTTAACAGGAGAGCTAACGCAGGTGAGAACGTATTCAAAAGCACAATGTTGTTGCAGGACAAAACCGTGTAATGTTTTCTATGCACTACAGGATTGCACTTCAGTGACAACCTCCCAAAAAGTGTAATGAGGGCAAATAAGCTAAGATGCAGTGGAAAAGCTTGGGCAATGTGGCATTTGCTAAAGCTCTTCAAAAAACTTGTCCCATGAAACCGGTGGAGTCTGGAGCTGCGCTGGGGGCCAGGGACTCTGTGGGAGGCCTCCAACCCATCTTCAGTATGGCACCACAAAAGGACTGGAGATCAAGAAGCAGCAAACAGGAGGGAGCTAAGGAAATCAAGCACGTAACATGAAATGTGTCTTCAGCTAATCCATGAAATGGCAGAAGATACATGAGCTGTGATGCTTAGCAGCGTTATGTGAATGATTACATGAAGCCGCTGTGGCAAGAGCCTGTAGAGACAGGCTTTACAGGGAATAAGCAGACACACAAGGCCAGGAAACTAACAGTGAAGGTAGTTCAATTTGCCGAGGTTTCTTTAAATTAAATAAAAAATTAGAGGCATGCCCATACAAAAATACAACCAATTCCACTGCCAGATGCAAACTGTGCTATCAAAATCACTGCTACAGATGCTGAAAAATTAAAGCAGCCATCAGTTTAGAGGGCAGCAATGTCATGCTGTCATACACCTTACCCTAAGCCCCCATGCCTACATGTTCTCTGTGTGATGACAGAAGATACTGCTCTCCCTTTTAGCGTATGACCCATCATGAGATACATGTCTCATGAACGTGTACCCTGCAACTGGTCCTTGCATGGTTTGGGCTTTGGAGGGTCTTCTTCTGGCATCAAAAAGCAATTCATCTTCTATTACAGGACTGTCACCCAGGTGATCTCAGTTTGGAGTGTCAGATGAACATCACTGGGGCTGACTAGCAGACTCTTCTTCATCTTCTTCATCTGTCTGGACTAGAAACCTGATGGTTCATGCTATCTTACCTCCCCGTGTCCCCCCCGCCCCTTTATTTTTAATGTGGCTGAAATTAAGTTTCAGACAAAAAGATTCTTATTAGAGCCAAAAGGTCAAAGCAGAGTTCTGGTTCTGCCGCACCAAGAACAGGTTGCCTAATATCCTAATATTACATCCTGAATTTAATCTTTAAGACTGTTTTTCAGCTACAAGTGACCCAACATCTCTCCAGTGAGCTGAGCACTCACAGAGCCCTTGGCTGCAGTGAGAGCTGCCAATATTCCCACCATTTGAAAGAGAACCAGGAGAATTATCTCAGACAGAAGAAACAGATCTCTTGTGCTGACAGAGTAAACGTATTTGGGGTCTGACTTTGCCAACAGCTCTCTCTTCTCTAACAACTACTGGGGTGGATCTGCTAACATGTAAGAAATATCCAACACTTTACATTGCAAGAAGCCACTTGCAGTTGCTTGTGGGTTTTGGCAAATTTAATTTTTTTTAAGTAATTTTCAATTCAATTTAAGCTGCAACCCCAACGTCCCTATTCCTACCTTGGAAATACTTGGAGCTTTGCATTAGGTGTGGTATTTAAAGGTTTTTGATTGTCCCCATACAGGTCTTCTGTACGACAGCCACTCTTCAGGCCCAGTTAAGTACCATTATGTCAACCTTCCACATGCCAGATGTAAAGCTCCTTACGGTCCTCTCCTACCAGAGGAGTACAGAATGAAATGGAACACCTAGAACCAATTTAGCAGCTGACGAATTTGCCATTTAGGAAGGGTAGCAGAATGGAAACACTTTATAGGAGCCTCCTTCATGGTCAAGTCAAGGAGCTAGTTACAGCTCAAGGTACACTGAAGCAGTTCTTGGAGCTGGCCTTGAGCAGGTCACTTCAGACCTGGTCCTGAAGTGTTGCCATTGACTTTGAAATCCATTGGGGACAGAGGAAGAGAAGTTTCAGTGCACCAACATTCACCATGTTTCACTGTAATTCCATGAATTTCTGCTTCTCCTTAATTTCAGGAAGACAATTCAGTAGCCTCTGGCTTCTATAGTTTGTTTTTTTCTCATCTACTAGCTAGCAGAAGCAGAAAAATAAACACACAACCAAGAGCTGTATTCACAGACAGGAAGTAACTTTAATTAAATATTGTGAAAGTTGAAAAGTTTTTACAGCTTGAATTTCTGCAAAAAAATTATAACAATCTCTACAGTAGTTAGTTTCTCTAACAATAGAACTGTACAGTGTGTGTGTCTATTCAAAAAGATTTAGATAAGAAGGTGAAAGGTTAGTAGTTTCAGAGATGACTTCATTTTAGCTGCATCCTAGTACAACTGTGAGGAAATAGGCATACTTTATGCAATCCAGTCATTGTGAAGCTTCACCTTGTTAAAATTGAAATCCGAATGTTTCCACTTAAAGCCATATTCTGTAAACAGCTGCATCTTTTACTTTGTAAAAGATAAGGGTGGTGCAGGGGAGACATTTTTATAAATTCCCATTCATCAGATCACTATAAATAGCTGCAACAAAACAAAATTATGCACGTTGCCAAAGGATCTTTGGACACTGGCGTAGAAGACTACACACAACGATGGCTAACACTGGTGTCAAAATCGCTATGACTTTGAGTGGAGCTCTACAAGAGTAATTGATGGTGTTACTGGACAAAATATGGCTTTAAATTTGATTACATTGTCGTGCTGTTGCTTACTATGTGAATTAGAATAATCACTTGGAATACAGAGAAGCAATAAACTGATGTCTCTCACATTTTCCAGTTTTCTCTTCTTTTATTTTCTCACCATGAAAAAAAAAAAGTCCTGTTTTCTTCCCTTCCCCCCCAAAGATCACACTGTGACATTCTAGTGAAAACCATTGCAAAATTCATACAGGAAGCATGCACAGTTGCAGCATCGTTGTAAATGATTTCTTGCTCGACTAGAAAAAAGTTATATTGTTTTAAGGTAACAAAACAGTTCTTTTGTGCTTTTCAATTCCTTTTTTTTTTTTTTCTTAGAATGTTAGTAATGATTGACAGTTCTGGTGCACAGTACAATGTACAAGTGAAATGAATATGATTTGCATTGTTAAGGCATCCAATCTGCTGGTTTATATTTATGTGAAAGACAGAGAAATATACAAGCAGACTTAAGAAAGAAAGTATTTTCATTGAGTTCTATGAAGTTTCTCCCCATATTTAATGCACAAAAATGCGTCACTCGAAAGAGGAGAAATCCCATGCATATTAATAGATTAAAACAGCATTAGTTTTTGTTAAGCCTCAAAAGCAAAGGATACATTTTTTTAAAATCTACATAACTAAATGCTACAAGAATAATATGCTACTTTTCGCCATATATTGGAAAAAACTTCTTAACTTACAAATAATACAAAAATAGACAATGGCTTTTGGGTGGAAATTAAAAAAAATGGAAGCATGGTTTTAAACAATACTAAAAAAAATTCCTATAAATGAAATGTTTTAAAATCACATTTAAACAGCTAATACAACGGTGAATGACCAAACAAATCAGCACTTTTCACATAGCAAACATACACAATAAAATAAACTTGGTAGGGGAAAAAAAGCAATGTACAAATTCCAAAGATAAATACATTATTTATATGGATATTTTACAAAATCCCCTGAAAAACAAACAAACAAAAAACAGAAACAAAAAGCTTTTTTTTAATTAATTTTGCAAGTATGTGCAAGCTAAAGGTAGTGAGCTCTTTTTGCAAAATATGCAGTAAAATTCTTTTTTTGTGATATTGAAAAACTGTCTTAAGACATTAAAATGTATAAATAGAACAACAACTTTGGCAAAAAATCACAAAAAATCTACAGTATTTATAACTACATACAAAACACAACAGCAAAGAAAAAATATCAGGTAATGCATCTTCAGAGCTTTGCTGCTTCTTTGACTAATAGTTTTTAAGAACACTTCCCAGATAATGATAGCAAAATTTTTGTAAAACAGAAGCTATGGTTTTGATTTGAAACCTTCCTAACAGCCCCACCACCCACCCCCCCAAACGCAAGTTTCCATTTACTATTCAAAAGCAGTTACCTGTTGCTGAATATATTATGATACAAACGGAGAGGGTCGACTGATACGGGAGCAATCCTAGTGGGAGGCTGATGAAAACGTGCGCTTTGAGATTTCGTGAGGATGCAGAACCGCAGGCGAGTCTGGTCTCGTTCTGCCCCATAAAAATAAATCGGTCAAGGGGAGAGGGGCTACGCTGAACAGACCCCACGCGTGATGGCCGTATTCTGTGTGGTTAGACGGCTATGCAAAATCCAAACGGCATTTTACGCGCAGCCCAGGTGACACTAAACTTCAAGGCGGCCACTCATTTGGAAAGACTCTGATATATAAGCTAAAGAGAGAGCCACACTCACCTAATTCTGCAGTTTTAGCATTATATCGAGAGGCACTGGATTTTCAGTTCAAGAGGAAATGTTTATGTGTATCCTGACCTTCCCCTTCACCAACTTTTCTTTTTGCATTATTTACACAATTATTTAGCCTGATCTTAAAGACAGAGGTTACTAATCCCATCCCCATCCTGCCCTCATCATCCAAAAATATCAGCTTTGTAGGGAGCGATATCTATTTAATTAGATCATTAAAAATGCATCATATTAGCAAGTCACCACTGGATAAGCAACCCATATGAGCCGACCCTTAATTAAATGGCCATAATTCTTCTACGAAAAACTAACTGGCACTTCTATTCTGTCCCATACAGACTTGTATGTAAATGACACCACTTCATTTTTCTTTACACAGCTTAAAAAAAATAAAATCATAAATTAAAAATGTGGAGTTCCATCTCTAGTGTCCCTTGTGTAACTGTATGATTTATAAAAGATAAATGGTGTTGAGTTAAATCTAGCCTTAAAAAAACCACAAAAAAACCCAGAAGGAACTAAAAGCAAGCCCCCACCCCTGCAAAAAAAAAAAAAAAAAAAGTGGATTTTTTTATCAACATACAATAAATATATCTCCCAGGTATTTGGGATGGACAACTGGAATCAACACCTTGCAATTGTAGATTGTTAATTTCAGTATGTGCAAGGATGGTGATTTTTGTTTTGTTTAAAAATCCGCAGTTATTGTAAGATTCTTCTTTATTTCTTTTTTATTTTTAAAAAGGCCTGAGTAAAAAGTTCCACTCTGGGACTTGTATCAGATTCTCTCTGAAGCAGAATTCAACCTCTTCATTAATAAAATTCTTCAAGGCAATTCTTTCACATGGGGGGAACAATCATGCCAGATATAGCTGTCAGAAGGAAAGGGGGGGGG
>NW_009646843.1:690452-701530 GCF_000708025.1 Charadrius vociferus
GGGGGGGGGGGAGAGAGAAAGAGGGGGAAAAAAGTTACTTTTGTGCATTATCAAGCAACTTTTTAAATCCTCAGAGCTTTTAAACATTTACTAGCAATGTACTCAGCTGTACTGTGAATTACATTTATATATAAGTATCATCCAGTAGAGACAACTATGTACACAGTAATCACTGGAAGCCTCATTCTGATTGGAAGTGGTTTAAATTGCAAGTGATTCTGCAGAAATTAGGGATTTTCTTGCAGAAAAAGTGCACTTCCCCTGATATCAGAATCAGACCCCCAACTTAATTTTCTGATTTTAGTTTCAAAGTCTCAAAACGCTCAGGAGGCTTAAACCTTACCCAGCTGTTGCCACATATTCTATTACTCTTTTAAAAGCAAAGCAGGTACTCGCTCCGCATGGGAGGAAATGGCTGGAGTCCCACAGGCCACCAACATCACAGACCCCGTAGGGTGTTCGTCGCATTAGGCGCACTGAGAGTGGTTCGTTCTCGTACGCCAGTTTTCTTTGCAAGTTCACTGTTCAAGCCTGGGCCTTACGCGTATATTTCCAGGTGCTCAGAAAAGAACTTAAACTCTCAAATCCAATTTTCAAATTGAAATATGTCCTTAATGGGTGGTTTAGCAGACCAGCGTCTCATGGTTTTATTACACTTGCAGTAGACATCAACTACATTGAGAGAGTCATGTGTTAATGTTAATTTAGAATTTTTTCTCTTTTGTTGGCTGAGTTAAATCATCAGTATTTCTTTATTATGCTTCCTAACCTCATTTTCTATGAAACCACCACCTCTCTTAAAGAGAAGACATTGATTAAAAGTCAACAGGTACAGCCTTCCACCTAGCTTGACCTCCAGCTTGGTCTCCCTCTGATTACCAGGGACTCTGTGCAGATCAGACATATCAAGCCAAGTGTCCAAGTGATATACTGTGAGCAAGCACATCATTACAGGAGGTAGTCCTGCAAGTTTATGATGAAAACTGTAACAACAATGCAGCTTTAAAATAACAGTTGTACGGTTATTTGCCAAAAGGTAGGAAACAGATTCGCCTTTAGGTTGGCGGCACTTCATGGGCACATTATTTAAATGCTAGAACTGCCTGCCATCTCAGACATCTGGACATGTAATTTCTTAAGGAAGAACTCAACCCCGTGACTGGTGCTGATTCATTGTGCTTTAATTACAGCTGCAATTATTTGATAAGAACAGAGCCAAAGTAAAAGACTCACAGATTTGGGGTTGGAGAGGGAGAGGAGGGAAATGTTTTCTCCACAAACACCACCATATGTGCAAGAATTACAAGTCTAATCAGCAAGGGGAGAACAGCTCGAGTAAACTGCGCTGATTAAATGAAATAAAATGAGAGAAGGCGAGAATGCAAAACACATCCACATGTTTGCAACAGGCCATCCTCTGAGGAGACATGTTGCAACTACACAGCAGCATTTCAATTCTTGGAATTTGTCATTCAGCAATGGTTTCATGTGGAATCACTGTACTGATTGTTTCTGCTCCACATAAGGGCTCTTCACAGAGCTGAGAATGAGGATAAAAGGGATAGAGAGGTGAGTTAAGTTGCTTTAAGCCCTACAGGAAGACACTCAAGTGAGTAGCATAGAGGACACCGCTGTGTCTTAGATGTTCCTTGCTGAGGTATTTCCTGTCATGGGCTTTTTTGGCTCCACCATGGAGATAATCTGAGGATGCATTTTCACATTATCTCTGTAGCTATGCTGTCTCCTTCACCTCAAATCATAGGATGAGCTCAACATTGCCGTCTTTTTAGAATCCTTGCCGATTTAATCAACACTGGGTGAATCAACAGCAGCTTTGTTTAAAAGAATTCTCAAAAGGTTTTATTGCAGCTGTGTCTCAAGTAACCAGTTCTGAACCCTCACGACTGGGCTGTCCCCTCGGTACAGGTGACTGAAAATGAACCAAGCCCAAGCCAAGCAATGCTCTCACTGTTGTGGTTGCTCCCTGCTCCGCTCTTGGGATCCTTACACGTGGGCCAGGTATGGACCCTGAACTGTGGACCTCGGTACCAATAAAACAGGTCTTGACAGCGATAGATACAGCCAAGCAGACTGTAATTCTGCTGTGGTAGCCCTACAAGGCAGCCACCTGCAGCTAAGGGTGAGAATGTAATTTTCGCTGTCTGAATATATGAAAGACTCACATGGGCATGGACCCGAGAGACAGGTTTTGTCCCAGTTCTCCTTCTAGCTTGCATTACATCAAGCAATTTGATTTGTTTGTTTCTTACCTGAGGATAACAATTTTTATCCCTATTAGAAAAGCACTTGGAGATTTCTAATGGCAGTTGTTTAGCAGAGTATAGGGGTGGGACTTGGATGTCATTACCATACGTTACAGCACAGAGAAAAGCAATACTGACCACAGTGCTCCCTCCTTTACTGCACAGATAAGCAAGGAGTTGAGCAGATGGGAACAGGCAGAGTCTTCCTATATGTGATGAGTGCAACTGAGCAGAGTCAGATGGATAATTACTCCTCTGTGCCTACTACTTCAACCTTTTTTGTCCTTTTCAGCCCCTTCTATATTCTAATTTAGGGAAACCTTTAAAACAAGATGCTGTTTTTCTTTAGAAAAATTACCAATACTTCAGGAAACGTCAAAATGTTCTTTAAACAAAAAATTCTCAAGCTAAAAGATGCATCAAAACCAAATGAATTTCACCAAAAAGTGGTCAAGAATTGTCTCTCTCTTGGAACAGCACAGCTGTCTACCCTGAGTAAGAGCCCAGACAAAGGTGACATAATTGCAACTCCTCCCTTCATGACTTAGACATTCCCCTGGAGTTACGTATCAGCCTTGCACCTTTTGCCATTGGAAACAAATGGTACAAGATGCAGGTCTTAGCTCATTTTTTAAAGCATTACTGTTTTTGAAGAGCTCTGAAATTCTGAATTAAATTACAAGGCAAATAGCAAAATGATATCTTTTCTGCCTAAAAGCTTTGATATTTCCATTTTTTCCAAGTCTTCATTTATATTACTCTACTTTTATTCCATAAGTGCTACATCTAGTCATGCAAATTCTCTCAGCTGTAGCATGTTATTGATCCTGAAAACAGAGATATCAGTGGGAAACAGTGCAGGTATGAGATCACACCACCTCCAAAAAGGGAGGGCAGAGAGTTGAAAAAACTCCCACCAATGGGCATTATTTCCTCTATCATATACTAATTTGTATTTGCTGCTAGCAAATTACAGAAATAATGTATTCTGAGTTTTACAAAATTGCATGGCAAAGAGAACAACAGATAAGCCTAACTGTTGTTTTAGTGAGTTCTGCTGATATCTAAGCTACATAAGGAAAGCTTGATTGCTTTCTGATGTATCCAGAAGCCCAAGAGAGATAAGACAGCCTCCTTATACATGGTTGTTTATTTAAGCAATAAGGCACAACAGGCAGTGCATTTCTGAGTGATTATTACAAGCCTCAGGTGGTGTCAGAAGGCATGGGACTAAAGGCTGCATGTCTTCAACTCACCAAGAAGTTCAGTGATGACCTAGAAATGAACCATCTCTTGGTGTCTCATTCCTATTATGAAAACTGAATTGCTAAATAAAAATTAGGGGAGACACTCAGATCTGGGTGGTTTCTGGGCATTACAGATCTGGATGTGACATAATGAGGAGGCAATCAGCAAGCCCCAGTTGTGTCAGGTGCTCTACGCTCGTTCCATAACTGCTTTTCATAACTGAGGATGTGGAATCTGGGAATTCCATGTCTTCTGAAAGGAAAAACAGTGCCTGAAAAAGCTTTATCCTGTTACTCGTTTTTTCTCTCCGCCCGCAACAGCAAGTTGAGACAAGGTGAAGAGAAGAAAAACAACATTAACATTTTCAAAAGCTTCTAGCAGTTAACTTTTAGCTCCTTTTTTATTTTTTTAATTCGGAGGTAAAACATTTTCAGCTGTTGCCTTTAAAATTTGCAGCATGTCGGCAATGCCAAATATTTAAAACGTGCAAAAATTAATCTCCTGAACACTACAGTTCATCTGAAAATTTTATTGTGTTTTATTCCTGACGCAATCTGTATTTATAACAAAGTCCTGACCGAAGATGCCCCAGTTCTGCTTACGCACTCCTAGTATTTTCACAATTTCTGTGTGCAAGTGCATATATCTACCAGGATTCCTGTTTACCACTGTAAAATGCACTGAGGACAATGCACTTCAGTCACAATAGATCCCAGCTTTTATGAATGAATTCCTCCACTTTGCCTGCATATAGATTTTTTTTGGCCATTAATGGTGCTATCAGCATTATGCCCGCAAGCCCAGCGTTTCTCTTTCCAGAGGCTGCCGAGTGACGTGTGGAATCTGCGGAACTATCCTCCCCCGGCTCTGCACAGCTCCTTCTGAACATGGCTTTAAAAATGACAGATTTTATACCCCGCTCAATGCTCTTTGGATAATTTGCACAGGCACGTGGGAAGGAAAACAGACCTCAGGTCTGAGGGAAGCACAACGCATACCGCATAATCCTTCCCACCTCTGGCACAGTTGGAGGCAGCTGGCTGCATCTGCTTATAGAAACTCCTCGGCCTAAGCGAGCATGAAAATGTCTCTCTCAGCACACTAATGTGTCGTGAGGTAATTACACAGGAAGGTTTAGGCACAGTGTTGTAAAACAGGCCGAACCAAACAATGAAATGGGCAGCGCTGGTCTTTGCAGCATCCTCAGGTTGACAGGCTTTTGTCTGTCACTCCCTCGGCTTGCATCTATGCTTCGAAACGTATTTAGGTGCTAATGCTGGAATACTTTGTAATGAGAGGGGAAAGGATGCAGAAAACGAGCAGCCCCTTGATACCAACAGTTGAAGAGGCTCTCAAAAAGGCCCTGTGCCATTTATGGAATTAACTGGCACAGAAGTACATTAATCCGTGGAAACTAATGTTTGCCCTGGTATGAGTTAAACTGGAAAATGCTGCTGTTAGTTTGTAATGTGTCTTCTATTTATGAAAGGCAAAGGTTTGTGCCAAGCTCTGTAACAGTCTATTTGCTCTCAGTAGGATTTCTGCACAAGTGTACTATGACAAAGGAAAAAAAGGAAGGGAAGATTGAGTGACGTACTTCAGGAGAAGGCCAGCCCCTGGAGAGACCCTGCAGTGGAGTACTTGCTAGAGTCCACAAAAGACTGGTCTGATAAAGGACGACAACAGGGAATAAGAGAGGAAAGAAAGAAAAAGGATGGTATTAGTAAGCTGAAATATTACTCGGTTTTATCATAACAGTAGGTCTGTGCTTTAAAAGACACAGCCTCTCAATTCAGCAGTATTAGTCGAGTTAGAGATAGGGTGGTTGCCAAACACCTGCATGGAACTGGGTGGGCTGGTGGTGGAGTCCAGTTACTCTTTACAGGAGGAAACTTTAGGACCGAGACCACCAGGGATCCCCCATTGTCTTCTATCCCCTTTGACAACTCTGTGTCACTTAGAGCCTCGCAAGGCACTGGGAACTCACGGTTTTGAGAGCAGCCATCTATGCTCCAGACTTGGTTTCACCTACCTTGCAGGCTATTGCCATTGGTGCTGGTGCAGGTGGGAGGAGGAGAAGTTTGCGGTCTCACGACAGGCGCAAAAGCACTCTTCTGTTTCACCGCTGAGACCATGTTGGCTGGTGAGAAGGAGAAAATTCCAGAGGAACTGCTACAGTTTGAGGGGAGGCTAGTGGAGGAGGCCATTGTCGGACTCGATGGCACAACTAGAGGAAAAAAAGACCCCGCAAAAGGCATTCCTTAGTATTAGATAATCAGCAGGACAAAAGAATTCTGCTTCTTGGGCGCACTGGGTCTGATTTCAAATGGCCAAGATCTTTACTGCAGTTAGATTTCTGGTTGTTCACAAAGTGTGATCAATCACTACAGGAAACCCACTTGTTTTATTTCGTTTTGTGTTGCAGGTGTTCAGGAGCAGTAATTCTAGGAGCTCTTAAACACTCCCTTAATTCTCTGTCACCACAACTCTTTATTCTTACAATAACCCTGTCCTGCCATCCTGTTTCAAACTTTTCTAGTGATTGGCATTAGCTGCTGCCCTGGTCTGAATTTGTAATGTTTTTGTATGGGTGGATAAGAGGGAATCCAGACTGTGTAGATAACTCAGGGGTTACAAAACTGATGGGCAAGGAGAGTGGTTAAAGTACAAATCTGGATCTGGAATTTTTAACTTGGAAAGGTTTGAGTTTTTAACTGGCCTCCAAAACCAACATTTTAAGCTGTGCTTTCCTTGTAGCACAATGGCTCCAGAAAGACCTACGGGGTTTCAAACAAACTTGCAGAAGGTAGAGAGGTCTTAGTGGTGGCCCAGTCAACCTGTTTGTCAAATGTCAGCAAAAATGGTTGGGTTTCTTTCCTCTCTCAACCCCTGCAAGAACTAGGGTTTAAAAGTAGTTATTCCAAAAGCTGTGAAAATATTTATACACACACAGAGGCACATATATACATGGAGGCTGTCCAGCATGAAGCAACCAGTGAGATAGCTGCTCTGACAGTTTTTTTTCTCCTTTGGTCTCCTGGCACTACTGCTTTCAGTGTCTGTTGCACAAAAAAAATGTGTGGATAACTGCCAGAAATCATGCTTTTCTTTTATCTCCCAATGGGAGAAAGCACTAAACGTTTCTCACAATGGCCACCGATGCTTTCTGTGTTACCAAGTCAGTCTCCAGTTTCCCTATACCCATCACCTTTGGGAAAGTTTCTGCTGTGGGGACTTCCCAGGAATTCTGAGTGACATGAAAAACAGCCCTATTTCTCACCCGGCGATTTTATTTATGCACAGGAATGGAGATGGCATTTCATATCTCACTCAAGATGAAGAATTTTTAAAATGAAAGTCTGTTTTATAATGGTCAAAACAAATAATTCCCCCAGAGGATCTATGACCACTGTCTGAATACGGTCAATACAATATTCTCATTCAGAGCCATCGACTGGAATCTCCACTGGAATAGCTAAGCAATGAAGCCCTTCTGGTTTACATCAAATGAAGATCTGGCTTTAACTACAAGACTAAATAAAATGAGAGTCTTCAGTTTTTCTAAGTAAGTGTAGACATAAGACTCTCCTTTTTTAAAGGAATGCGCTGATTGTCCAAAATGCAAACTTGCTATATAGGTGGTTAAGCTTTTAAATACAAATATCCTTAAACCATTATTTTACTATATAGTGGGTTAAGTATCTTTGGTTCATGTATTTACCATTAAGGTTTTAAGTTAATTCGTTTTCATGGAAATAAAGCCAACTACTTTTATATTCAGACAGCATTGCCAGTTTCTCCTCTTACCCAACAAAAAAAGGAAAGGACCAATAGTTACATCCCATACTTTCATTCTTCATCCTCTTTAGAAACTGCTTATGTACATGAGGGGGCTATGAATAATTACATATTATAGAGCAAAATTCCTATCATCTGGGCTTTGAGTTATTGTTTTATTTGCATTTATGTAGATAAAAATCACCCTATTTAAGTTCTTATTTGAGAATCTGATATCATATTTGTTAACACTGAGGAAATCAATTAATGGAAATTAAATGTTCAAAGTTTCACAGTCTGACAGATACAATCTTAGTCTGAAGTCACTCTATGTCTGGAAGTACTTGCTAAGGGAGAGCAATCAAAGCACCTAAATTGAATTGCTACTATACAGCAATTAGTTTATTGATTTAATTAAGAATGCCACCTTTTAATTTTCAGGTCATGATTGAAGCATTTTCTGATTCAATGGATTAGGCATTAGCAGAATGACAGATCTACCAAGAAAACCTCCCAAAATACAACTAGAATAGAGAACCGGGGCTGGGAAGTGAAGTGCTATTCTAAAGAGGACTTCGTTCATAAATATGAAATAATACATTGCTAGAGTATTTTAAATGCATTACTGGCATCTGCTTCCAAAAAGAGATGTCTCATCAATCATGTTATATTATGAATTCAGAGTGCGCAGATTCTATGACAGTAAATTCAACTTAATAAGTAAGGTACCTTGTAACATTACTTGTTACATTATTATTAGAGTACAAAAATAATAACTAGTTAGCAATTCCCAGGTTATAAGTACTAGTTATGTGGGTAAATATTTTCTTCTAAATTTGCAGCAGCTAAAAAGCCCTGGAGGCAATTTTTTTAAATCAGGCTTACCACCCCCTTTTTAATTGAGGGTTACAATCCCCATTTTAATTCTGAGTTCCAGCAATGCAATTCAAAATAATTCATTACTGCTGTTACACCATTAAACTTGAGATTTGCTGCATAAACCTTGGTATGTTCAGCAGTCCATGTGTCCTGTCCATGCTGGGGTCTCTGCCTATAAACCTATTTATATGACAAGACCTTCTGGCCTGATTCTGCTAGCAGCTTTCTACAGATGTCAGTGGAATCCTTTACGAGTTATGTCAGAGGAATCGGGCGGGTCCTATTCATCGAATTTTCTCATGTGAATAGGGACTACTGAGCTGTGTCAGCGGCTGCAGAAGAGGCTCATAGGCCTTTACCAATAGAAATGCCTTTATGTTTAAACCTGTTAGTAAACCTTTAATATCAAAATGCAGAAAGTTAGCCCTACACATACATATTTCCATAACTGGGACTGTAAACCCTAAGCTCTTTACGCCATGGAATATATGATTTGTATGACTTACATCTTTGTGGCATTCACTGCACAGATATTAAAACACAAACTCGAAGAGCCATTGTCACATTTTACCCACTAACACTAAGCTCTCAGTGAAGTCAATATAACACCTACTTACAAAGCAAATGGAGTATAAGCAATCAAGATTAGGCCCAATAGTAACTCATAATTTCTATAAAGGTTATGAACATATTATTTGCTCAGAGGTCTCAGAAACATCATCATGTGGGTTATGGAAATGTCAGTCTTATTACAGTAAACTTTTCTGCCCTTCATATCTTACAGCTGGAAAAAAAAAAACTATTTTTCCTGCAGCAAATATCCTTAGCTTCCTTTCATACCTATTGCAACAGAAAGTTGTGTACTGACAGCTGGCTTTTGATCCACTCCAACAGACATAAAGTCACCGATGCCATCCCTGCTTTCTAGCAGCGTTGAGGACAGCGTTCCTTATTTACAGACTATAAGATAAGTTATGAAACTATCAGCCCAAATAATGAGAGACATTATTCTTTTTAAGCTCTTATGAGATTCCCAAATAATAATAACAATAATAATAACAATAGTAATAAAATAATAATAATAAAAAAAAACCAGACGAGAGGATTGCTGGGAACACTAATGTCTTCAAAATGCTTCAAAGTTCAGTGCCTTGGAAAGGGGAAAAAGGACCAAGCTCCGTTTCAAGTGCTCAAAACAGAAACTAAATAACGAGTGTCACAGAAAAGTCACTACCTCCTAATGCAAATATGCAAAATACCAAAAAAAGCCATATGATACTCACTGGCATAGGGAGAATTGGCAGCAGATCCATTCAGGAAGGTTGGAGAACCACCTAAATTTGACATTCCAGCATTCCCATAGCCATTCATGCTTGTTGTGACAGAGTTATAATTTGTCTGCTGAGGGGTGGTGCTTGGCACATAGCCATGAGGTGACACGCTGCTTGAGTTGCGAGTAAAACCTTTTGTGGGGAGGGAATACATTTAGAAATTGGTATTAGCCCCAGAACAGTTTCTTACACAGACAGCTACAAGCACGTAAGTCTGAGCTACCAAACCAGCAGCTTTGTCCAGCCATGGTGCGTGTGGGGAGACCACCACTACCACCAGGTAACCCAGACCGTGAACCCTCACCGCCTAGGTCATTGCTGATGGGAGCACAGAGCGGGAGGAGGGAGGCTACAGCCTTCACAGCTCCTCAGGCAACCCATGCCCTCAGGCAAAGATTACCATCAGGTATTATAGGAACACCGGCTCTAAAAGAGCTGTTTGTAGGAAATGGAGTAAACATGACCTACATGTTCAAAGTGAGGAGCACATACTGACTTAAGGTATGTTAAAAGCATGTGATTTTTGTTGAGTCTCTTCTGATGTCACTCTCATTTAACACATCTCAAATCAAATGCTCACTGCACACTTCAGAAAATGTAGGCTATATTTCTCAAAGTAGTGGGATATCCTTAGTCTTTTTGCGCTGGACTGATCATTATATTGGTAGAAAATGACTACCAAATTTGGCATCAAGTTAAAAATTGAATCTCTACCTAATTCTGGAAATTATGTTTGGGGAAACTCATATCCAAAAAGGAAGATTTGTTTCTAGAAGCACAGAAATACAAAATGCATTTTCACTCCTAGAAGAAAAAAATGCCAACTTTTCTTCCTACCACACAGTACATCCATAAAATACTTTAATCTAAAAATAATTTATATTTTTTTAATGTAATGCAAGATAATCTTCCTTTCCCTTCTAGAAAACAGCCTCATTCTAATACTCTCTCATTAAAGTGGATTTTAAAGTTGGATAATAAATACAGCTGAGCAAAAGAGAGGGGAAAATGCAAAGTGTTTATACAAAAATGTTCTTCACATTTTTTTTATTTTTAGCTGTAGGAATTAAAACAATATTGATTTTATACAAAGTGAAAACCACTTTATTTTAAAAATTAGAGAAGCTCTGAAAATGTCTTTGTAAATATTTCTACTTTTTGCTAGTTTCACAATTTAGAAAAGTCTCAAACTCTGAAAACAAAATCAGTGCCAATATTATGTCTCTTGCAAAATCAAACCAAACCAAACAGACAAATATTCAAGGGATACTTTTGTGTTAAAAAGAAATGCTACATAGAGCCCAGACTGAGAGATCATCCATGCTTAGGAAAATATATAAGCAAGTACTTAACATTAAGTACATGCTCAAGTCGATAGAAATCCTTTTAAAATTAGTGGGATTTAAACACAAATACAAGTGTTATTCTGAGCAGGAGGAAAAGCTATTTAGATACATGCAGAAGTGCTTTTCCTGACTTGGGGCAAAAGTCCCTACAGCACGCCCCATCTCATGACAGTATTGTGTCATTCAAAGGTTGTGCACGTGTGTGGGATGGTGTCTGTCTAGACATGCTCCTA
>NW_009646843.1:701585-723740 GCF_000708025.1 Charadrius vociferus
GGTTCATAGAGAGAGGAAGGCGAGTCTTCTCCTGACCCTGATTGGTGGCTTGTGAGGCTTCGGAAACATTGACAGCTAGCTGACCACTAAAGGAATTCACTCCCATCATTCCTGCATGGACCGACGTGTTAGCAAGGGCAGGGAGCTGGTTGTGATTGCGGGGGACACTGTAGAGTGCTTCTGCGATGTCTGCTGCTCTTTTCAGGATTATTTCCTGGAGGATAAGAAGGGAAAGAATAAAAGAGTTACCAATGTGACTCTGACAAACCTTTTCTTACACACTAAAATGAAACATTTCCCTGTCCAAAGGCAAAACCTACATGCTTTTCTTTCTAAACCACTTGGCTGACTGATAGTTAATGCTTATAAGATTTGCTGCCTTCGCGATAAATCCTGACATCTGTGGTAAGAAAGTTGGAAGCTTCAGTCCCAGCGGCCACGCTTCTGTGTAACAAGACCAGCTGGCAGAACGGGGCTGGAGCCTAGATGTACTCCACCTTAAAGCTACCTTTAGGGTAAGATTGAAAAATCACTGGTGGCAAGACATAATGCATATCATTGCCCATATTATATGGTATCTGGTGAAAGTGGGCAAATGCCTCCAGGGTTAATAACATGTTGCCTTTACAAGCACTAAATTCACACCCTTTAAAAAAGAAAACAAGCAAACTAAACCCCACTCCAGATATGACATTGCCCTCTGTATTTATTCTTGTCTCACATTGTAGTATCATATACCTTTAGCCCCTGATCTATCTATACATCTAAGAAATAGCCATGTTTTAGAATTGCTGAAGTAGAATGCATTTACCTGGTTATTATGTGGCATACCATAGAGTGCTTCTACTAAATCAGCAGCCCTCTTAAGTATCACTTCCTGTCAATATAAGAACAGATTCCTCTGAGTTCAATAAACTCCTTGTGGGGGAAAACAAATATTAGAATCTTTTATACTCTTCTATTAGTTGCACCGTGTTTTGTGGTGTTTTTTTTTTTTTTCCTCCCACCAGGTACACCTTAATTGTAACAACTCTCAGCAACCACTGAATGGTGTTAAATCACTAGTTCATCCTATTCACACATACGCTTAATCAAGTCAAAAGGTGAGAATTGTTGGTGCTGCAAAATAAAATACATCACTCAATCATCTCTACCATCTGCACTATAAACCACTCATCAGTTTATTGCAGAATACAATCCTAAGGTCATTTACTAGATTACTGCAATCAATGTCATTCAGAGCATGTTATGAATCCCTTCAATGTGTTTATTTTATCCTTAATTGCATACTGCAGGAATTGTGACCCTACCCAGCAGGCCACGTTCAAAAGATATCCAATCAGTCCCATGCTACTGGTAACGTAACCTTTCAACTTCTTTGGTTTGTACCCTGATATGATGGGTCAGGGTAGGATCTATGTACATAAAATGATGCACAAGAGGAAAACACATGCAGTATGAGAGAATGGACCGTGCAGTGTTTCCTGGAAAAATTCCCTGCACGGACAGCAGAATTTAAAACAGTCTGGGATTTAGTTCTCCATTTTGGGCTTTTTTTTTTTTTCCCTCTCCATTTTCCTATTTGTTCCTTTTCCCGTAATATTTCTTACAGTATTTTTAACTGGCGTTCAACTAATAATAGCATTTCCTGCATTCTTACATTTTACAGTGTGGAAAAACAATCCTGATAGAAAATGTGAAAATGCATTTCAGAATTAACCCAGAAAGATTTTTTTTCATATTATTTCAAAGCGTCTAGGAGACTCCCAATTGCCTGATCAAAACCAGTCGAGACCATTCTTTAAGTAAAACAATATATTTTTGTAATTCCCAGCTCCTAAGTATTGCTCTAATATACTAACATGATGCTATTCACCACGGTATATTTCTGCAGGTAACTTACAAAAATAGTACCAGTTATAAGGATTTTACATTTTCAACAAAGTTAAACTTTTTAACTTAAAATATTTTACACAATAGCCATATTTTATACCAAAAAGAAACAGTAATGCTCAATTTTCATATACTGTAGACTCCGATCAGAAAATAGAGATATAATTGCGTTCATTTTGCTGTCACCATAACCTCTTCAGAAATCCTTGAACAACTCTTCAAATGACAAGCTTTTAGATGCATATTAGCATTTTTTTCAATTTTAAATTCTCTATAATATAAGATAAAATAGTTGTCATACTGCAGTAACTACTTATGACATATATAATGTCCTAAATTCAAAAATGAGATGGAGGATTTTTGTACTCCCAGTAAACATTTAGGCTTGCCTTCTGCTGCACACACCCCTCTCTCAGAACACACATTTAAATTACTTTCCAGATATGAAGTGAGATGTAATATATAATTGATGGATTTTTAAATCACTACATTTGAAAGAGATTCGGAGGAGTTAAGTTGCTACAGCCATTTCAGGTGGTTTGTTGGTTTGGGTTTGTTTTTTTTTGTTTCGTTTTCTTTCTGTTGTAGTTGTTCCTTTGGTTTTTTTTGTGTAGCTTGACCACAGCAGTTAGCAGCATAATCATGGACAGACAGACTACAAACACCATCCAGGTAGAATCAATCCTTATTGCTTTACCAGAATCATCAGAACACTGAGTTGTCCTCTCTGCCTCATACTGAACATACAAACTAGAGAAGAACAGAGACGTTGCTGAAAAATGTTATCTTTTTCAACCCATGATTTTAGGTGGAAAATTACTGCACAGGTGTTTGACTTTGCAAACTAGGATTTATTTCACTTCAGTAGAAATTGTTTGCACTATATATTTCACTGATGGAAAATTAGAATGTGATACAGAGCCCACAGACTGTTTTGGAATATTGTTAACCTAAGCTGTCATTATGCCAAATTACTTTAAAAAAAAAAAAAAAAATTAAATAGTCACTTCTGCTCTACCTGACTAATCATAGTTATTTATGTAATGCTGAGTGAAAAAACGTTAGAATGCATCTAAAAAGAGACTGCAGACCATGTTAAAAAATGAGGTAATTACATGGAATCTTACAGCTGCTCTACCTAATATCAAATATATTCCAGTTCTTAAATATTGGAAGTTCTTTGATGCTATATCATATTGCATGTAAATAAAACTAATTGTCATGATGGTTTATTGAAATACGCTTGACAAGTAGCATTCAATTTTTGCAGCTAGTCAATTGTTATATTTTTTCAACATTTTCAGAGTCTCTAAATTTTAGTTTCATACTTTCTCTAACAATATTTTCACACAATAAAAGCATTTCTTGTTTATGACATTTTCAGATCATACAAAGTAGATGTTACACAAAAACTCCCATGTCAAATAGTGGTATCTTCTATTCCAGAGCTGACTGTAGTTCTTATAGACACAAACTAGCTTTAAAAATACACAACAAAATGCTACTACAGACATGCTCAAGATATTAACTTCTTGTTCTCTGAACGCATCCTAAACCCTTTGCAGCTCTGCTTAAATTACCACAGAAGCTACTGTTACGACTCCACATACAAAGGAGCCCCAAAAGTCCTCTATAAGTTAGAGCAACAGACCTTGCAAGGTGCTTGGATTGCGGTGACCAGAAAATTGTTCTCACCTCCATGTCATTACGCTCACAGTGAAGCAGCCCCCGAGCATGTTTGTGTTCGGGATCTAATATATTGCCTTTCAATCAGAGCTGAGAGCCACTGAACACATAGACAGAACATGACGAGCAGGTCAGGAAAGCAATAAAGATTTTACAGAGCTGTCCAAGGTGCTAAATTTACTCAATAATGGGTTTGGCACCATAGTGTTAACCTCTCATTTACTACCAGTTTGAGGGACTAAATTGAAGTAGCTGACTTCATTTACCTTGAAATGTATATTTTATGACATTATGTAAGTAGATTGAAAGGGCACTGCAGTTTTAACAATTTAAAGGCTAGAGCATGTTTAAGATGAAGCTCGAATATTTATTGTATATTGCACTTAAACTATATTGTGTATTAAAATGCATTGATTAAATTTGTAAAAGGTATTATAAAAAAGGGCAGCTAATATAAAAGATCTATGTCTTTTAAAATTCGATTGATACTGCATCTTACCACTGCAGTGGTGATAGATAAACAGATAGCGAGGTGGACAGAGCAGCAGACAGACATATCAAAAAGTGAGTGAAACTCACATTCTATAATAAGAAATCTCTGCATAAGCTCAAGGTCTGTTATCCCAGACATTCTTTTGTTCACAGAAATTTTTCTTTGCCTTCATCTCAGAAGCCTAGATTTTCATAGCAGTAAGTGGGCATCATGTAAGGTCCTTCCAATTGAATATGCAAGTGGAAATATTTCCTGAGAGAGACAGAGTTTGACTAAAGCTAATATCTAATTTATGGGGGCATTTGTCAAGAAAGATCCACTCTTCTATTAATGCTAAAAGTCTGACAGCTTTTGGTTTAGAATAAAGGACTTTGCAGCATTTAGTTAAAGCTAAAGCGAGGGTTTTCTTGTCTTGCATTTTATTTCAAACGAGCAAAATTTTATTTCTATAAAAATAACAACTAAGAAAATACTGAAAAGCGGAAAGATTACTTTAGTGATTAAATATGATGCATCAAAACTCTGCCCTTCATGCTGCTACACCCCACAGATCCAGAGTCTATTTTTATTACAAACCGAAGCTGATTTTCTACTGAGGGATTTTTACTTTTTCAATTTTTGAAACAGGAATGCAATTAAATACTTTAATCAAATTTTCATTCTGAAAATACTAAGGGGTGTTTACACAAGCAAAAGAGGAGGCTGGGTAGTGGAGTCTGCTGCAACTTTGCTTATTCCAAAATTACTGTAGGAAAGGTTACATAAATCATACCAGAATGACTGTGCTTTTGAAGCACAAAGACTGATACTCAGGGTGAATCCACTTCTGGCAGAATGTACCTTGAACCAACATTATAGCAACTTTGCATGTTTTGCTTGTGGCATGCATTCCCTTCAGAAGGAATTCATTAAGCTCATGAAACTTGAATTTCAAATTTTATCATGATGAAAACATTTTGTGTCAAGTTTTATCATGATAAACACATTTTGCGCCATCTTTAAAAAAAGATGCGACGTTTCTTCTGTTGACATCTGCTTACTTTTATTCATCAGCTAGTGAAAAAAATCCACTCTGTGTCCCAAAAGGGCTGTGAGTCTTGTCAGCTAAAGGGTATCTAGAGTTACACTGAGTTATTCGACTGAAGTAACTAAATTAGATAATGTTCAAGGTACTTGTTAAATCTAAATTAATTTTGTCCAGAAGAAGTTGACCACAATATATAATACTCATCAGCCACATACTGTATTATTGAGACCGCCAAAGGATTTATGTACTTGAGGAGGGCGTGGGGGGGAAGCTGTTCCAGCATACTCTGAGGCATTTATCTTATGTGTTGTCTAGATATCATATCACCTTCTAATGCTCTTTAGCATTGTAATACAAGAGAGAGCTCATTCATCTTCTGAGAGGGTACTTAGGGATGATGATGTCATTCATACTTCCTTGACTCTTATGTCTGACCTCCTGGCTCTGCCTTCTAACTTCCTATTCTCATGGCTACTTGCAAGAAAAAAACCTCTTCGGCAGAGTCAAAATGCTGAACATCAGACTCCAGTTCCCTTCTTCACCTTGGAAAGGTCACATACTGAAATTTCCAGTCAAAATAATTTGTACTCAACAATAATTTGTACTCAAACTTTCCCTTTGTTTTTCAATGGGTGAACTCATAAATGTGCTAGTTAAGGGTATCTCTTAAAACTAAGTTTAAAACTTAAATTTTGTGTATGCATTGTATTTTAAAAGATAAAGATAAAATTGTGAACACCTCTTTCCAGTGTAAAGGCAAAACGTTCTGATAGAGAGCCATTTAGAAGGATGCCACAGATCTAAAATGCCAGCCATCTAGCTTGGTATACAAGAGTTTCAGTCTGTCCAGAACCTCCCATCTCTCCACATCTACACTGAGCACTGCATTATTGTATCATTTTCAGCAATTATTGTTTTGTAAAGACTCATAAAAGCCATTCAAAATGTAAAGATTCTCCATTTACTGTAAAACTGAGGGAACTATGCCAGCCTAATGGGAAGTATAAAATAACAGGGCCATTTCACTAAAAAGATATTTGTACTCACACAAAGATGAAAACTTCTCTAGCAAACAAACAACTGAATTGTTTCCATATATTATAATTGAATCATACTGAAGAAGTAAACACCATATAGATATTACAAAGACAGGAAGGGAAAATGAGAAAGACAACATACTCCACTTGAGGGTGAAAAAAAAGCTTCTGCTTACCGCTGCTTATAGGATGGAAGTGCACTGAATTCCTGTCACTGAATTTCAGTGGCAATTTCCAGAAAATAAGTCTAGAGTGGGAGCTAGAACCTTACCTTTTCCAAGCCATTGTAGTCTCATCAGCCTCTACCCAAACTGAAAATCACAGCCTAAATCTACAGCACTAAAAACAGTCAAGCATGACCTTACCACCTGCTCCACAATGAGACACCCTTATAAATAAAATATAGAAAGCCTATATGAGGCAGCAGAAAGAACAAACACTGAAGTGCAAATGCGAGCAGGCATCTAGCCATAAACATTGAGAATCGATGATTAAAACACCTCTTAACCACAAAGGTGATAAATGCATAGCAATAGGGAAAACATACCCTATTCAAACAGCCTCCATTGTAAATACTGCTGAAAAAAGAAGGAACAAAATTATGATGATCACCTGTAAGCCTGTCTTTGCAAAGTCTATCTTACCCCTATTATCCTCCTGTTAATATGGCGTACTTAGACACTAAAAAAAAGGTATCAAACTCCTTTTTTTAATCCACATCACTCAGGTTGCTGGTCTTCACTTCCACAAATGATGGGCACATAACAATGGCAACAGAATTAGTTGCTAACACGGATGTGTACTTCGTCTAGATACACAGCAGCATGGAATAAACTAGCATTAATATAGCTGTATTGGAATAACTTTTTGAATAAAGTGACATGTGAGAGTCTGGATGCTCCCACCATATTATCATCAACTGAAGCATCTGGCAAGTAATTTGGATGGTTTTCCTGCTAAAAGCTCTCAAGTTCTCTGCTAATGTTAGGTCTCCAAGTCAAAGGGAGAAGAGTCGGCATGTGAAAGTAGATATGCAGAACTAAAGTACCTCTGCCAGTGGTTAAATCACCTCTTTTAGGAACTTTATCCAACAGTGATTACAGGACTTACATCTATGTCCCTCAGACAGCTGTAGAATCTTGATTCTCCTAAGTATGCTTACAGTATGTCTTGCCCCAGACCTTAAAGTTTATCAGAAAAAGGCATTTATAGCTACCGGCAGGAACCCTTCAGAGTTGTGAAATTTTAACTCATGAGGCCAATCTACCTTCCACGCACGCAGCGCAGGGCTGGTAGATACTACTATGTTGTACTCTTACATCTATTCACATCCTACAACACATCAACTGGTAGCTGGTAGAGGTCAGTCATATTTGGGACTCACCAACACAGTCATTAAGAAATCAATGCTATGGTAATTCTCCAGCATCTTCTACAGCATTTCCCACAGGTTATCTTGCAAACTCATGCTGTGAGGATCTAAGGACAGATCCCCTTAGTTTGAAACATAGTGAGATCACGAAAGGAAACACATTTTTCATTCTGTACAAAGGGCTGCAGTATTTATCCCAGCATGTAAAGACCAGTTCTTCTGCACGTACTTTTCCTTAGTTATGCAATCCCATCTTTCATACTATGATCAGTTTGTCAGATCCAGTGAATCAGAAGACAAAATGAGTACAGACTAGATCATAAATGGGTAAGTCCACATAAACTCAATTCAATGGCTAACAAAAAATTCTTCACAAGCTTTCTTTACAGATATTACTCCATCGCACCAGTTTACAGTGACTCATACTATTCCCATCTATTTAGATAACAAAAGATTATTCCTGACTTATCCATGAACATATGAACAAACAAATGATGACATTAGTTTCTTTTCTTCTATCTGACCTCAACATTTCACCACAATGACCTACAAGCGCATTTTGCACTCTAAATTTTCCTTATGTGCCACAGCTACCTTCAGCTCCTGGGCAAAATACACAGAAAGACATGTACAAAGCAACCTCAGATAGGAAACTCAGGCATTTCTTTTTAAAAATTTACCCCAAACTATTTGTACCAGCATCTACAGTACTTTGAAGCAGATGTTCATTATTGAGATTAATGAGCTTTTAGGTTTGGGTGGGTTTTTTTGATTTTGTGTATGTAAGATTTTCTGATAATTTTTCCTCTGCTCTTCATAGTATTAACATTCCTATTTCTTGAAAACAGCTGCAGATGAGAGTTGCAAGAAAAAAAAAAAAAGAGAAAAAAAAAAAGAGAAGAAAAAAAAAAAAGAGTTATTACTCAAAGTCTTCTCCAGACCATTTTATACCCATATATTTTTGGAAAGTTGTCAAAGTCCCCTTATGGAAGAAGAAGAATGTTTTGAATTATTTGAAGGGTCTGGACTTAAGTAAACTTAAAAAGAATATGGAAAAACGAACAGAAACACTAAATTCTGAGACTGTTGTTCAAAGATACTGCACAGGCTGTTTCAGAAGCTTTATTCTGTGGATCATATTATTGTGCCCACTAGAAAAATTCCCTGGAATACTGAGGATTAAAAAAGATTAAATGTGGCTTGTGATTTTGTGTATAGCACAATGTAGATAATCAATTATGCATTTGTAAGAGTGAAAAACATTTTATTTGGTAGGTAGACAGCCTGATATCTATTTTCTATCATTTGTATACACAAAGACTTTCCAAACACAGGTCAAGTTGCGTCACTTTTAAATTGTTCTCCCATTAGGTCAAATCTAGAATGCACTGGGTGGCATAATTCACTTGACTGCATTTAAATCTATAGAGATATACAATTATGTTTGGTATTGCAAGGCAAGAATGTCTGCTGAGTTAAATCAGCAGAGCTATCTAGCAATTAAAGAGTAAATTGTACATATGTGTTTTATCCCCTTCATAGAGTTGGTCTTTATTAATGCATTTAGCCATATAAATATCTAAGTATGCTAAACTAGCCATTTTCTGTAAAAAACACATGTTCATATAAACGCAATTAAAGACCCACCCGCATTTTCTTTTAATGAAGGGGAAAAAAAAACCCAACAAACCAAAACAAAAAAAACCCCAAACCCAGCATATCATTAAGATCTGTGAAACTGTCACTTTTCTGGATTGCATGCTTCAGGTAGGAAGTGTTAGTAATTAGAGATTGAGAGTTCAGGTTACTTTTAATAGCAGGAGGAAAACTGCAAAATAAGATGCATTGAAATTCTGACCTACAATGATATTCCACTATGTTCTGTGGAGAGTGAGTGCATAAAAATGTTGAAATAGAGACTGGAATAACGTTGGTAGGTTTTAGTATTACAGTTAAAACACTGCTCAGTCATAACCCCTACAAATGACTACTTTCACTTACATTTTATCATCGGTATAATTAAAAGAAGTCTCGTGAAAGGGGCATTCTCATTACAACGAAGGACCACTTCAGACCCAATTGAAATGAAAAGACAGACCATAGATTAGGTGCAGATACCAAGTGGTAATTTCTAGGGAAGCATAAAATGCCAAATGTGTAACAATTATATTTTATAACTATGTGTTCAAAGGACTTACAGTATTTTATTGTACAAAGAAGCTTCGGCTCAGAAAGACTACTTCAATGAAGTGCCTCCTAGCATATATTCTAAAAAATGTTCAACTTTCTTACCAGAAACAAAAGACGCTTTGTTCCTGATACTATTATTTTTAATTTACAGCCTTAAAAATTCAGCTGAAATTATCCAAAGCAAGCATAAATGTTGAATAATCACGTATTTAAGAAATTAAATTTATCCAACATTTCACCAAGATAACACTATCTTTCTGTGTACACATCCACAGTATAAAAGCAGGCACACCATTTTACACAATCTAGGGCTCCTTTTTCAGCGGTGAGTGAAAAGATTACCATTGTCACTACACCAACGTATTTTATGGAAGTGCTTCAAAACTCGCTACTGATTTTTCAAAATACATCAATATTTCAGTAACTTCTGATCATCAAAACCTCTTAGCTCTCTTGCTAGTTTAAAGCTGAAAAAAAATGAAAGTGAATTCAGATTATCTAAATATTAGTATTATTTCTTTGGTATTTATTAAAAAACACTTTTATATGCATTTTATTTGCCAGAAGCTCACATCTGGAAAAATTAAGCACCTCTATTCTGTAAAATGTTAGGATTTCTAGAGACAAGATGATATGTCCAGAGGAAATTATGAATATACCATTATTAGTAAAGACATTTTGGTCATCCTAAAGAACAAAATTAACAAATTCCAAAATTTCTGAATCTTAGATCTCCTGTAATATATGAACAAAAAATGTGGCACTTCTTAAAAAATGCTTCTGTGGTTTTTCATTCTCCTCTCAGCAAGCATGTAATTTGTCAGCCATAGTTAGAAATATGTTCCAAAACATTCTTTAAAATAAATCCAAAATGCATATCTGTGTTTATACAAGTAGTATGAGATTGTATGCTATTGTACTTAGAGGACATTTCAGTCCAGTTGAGTTATATCAACATAAGTTACATGATTGACTTTTACAACAGAAAGAAAAGGTTGTACTCAAACAACTGTTATTGCCTCAATGGAAAAAAAATCAATGAAGGTAAAATGAACAAGAGATTTTGTCTGAGTTGCAGTTAATACTACTGAAGAGCTATGGATATTAAAAGGTCAACAAATAAATTAGTCCAAGTGTTATGAAATGAATGATTTGGCTTATAATTGTATTGAGTGCAAATTGTTCACTGCCTATTAGACCAGGTAATTTTTAACCATCGTGCCTCAATTACTGTTCCATAAGCAATAATATAGTTGTAAGAGCCACTGGTTCGATCGAGTGACCTATGAGACGCTCCAGGACAGCTGACTTTGCTATGATGGATCACTGAGCCTGATCTCCAAATGGTGCCAAACCTTCCCTTCCCGTGAGGAGATCTCATAAAAGAAACATTACTGCTTGATTCATTTTACCAAAATGTTTGAGTTTTCAAGTGTCAGCAGTTGAGTATAGATTGTGAAGCTCTGTATTTCTTAGAAGAATTACGACAACAGGCATCCTATTGCTTCCAGCACTCTCTGCTAAATGGCATCATGATGGTTAGGAGGATGCTTTTTCTGCTACTCAATTGGACTGTGTTCTGAGAAATACATGGCAATCATATTTTACATCACCACGTAAACCACTGCATAACACCTAAAACTAGGCGAGAAATGGAAACCGGAGGTGAGATTATAGACATTACTTCACACTTCTGCAATGCCCTGCATTCAAAGATCTCAAAGCACCGCTTTAATGGGAACAAATTAAACTTCACAACATACTTTCTAGGAAAATATTCTCTCTCCCCCATCTTCCTCGGAGACAGCCTTAAAGCACAGCCCTTTGGCTGAAGTCACAATGGTCTATGGTTACAACCAAGGCAAGGTTTGTAGGATGAGGTAATACCTTTTATCAGACCCACAGATACAGGCGAGAAAAGGTACAGTCAGCACACAGGAAGTAAGGCTTGGGTGCCCAAAACCTTGTCTGTTTTTTTTCCCAGTTATATCAGTTAGTCTAATATTACCATTCCCTGCAAATCCTGATAGCCTTAAACAGGGAAAAAAGACTAATCTGATCTTACTTTCACGCGATGAAATAACGTACATGGCACTCCATGAGGAGGAAAGGCAGCAGCTGTGTTTCCCCACTGCTCCTACGGGCACAGCGTTCCCTGTGAGCCAGGGCTCGAAATACAGCAATAAAGGTCTCACCACGCTTCCCCCAGGAATGGGCCTTAAAGGACTGTAACTCCACAGTAACTATGCATATCTGCGCTCTGCCCGTACATAAACTAAGTGGAAGATGTAAATGCAAATCCTGAATTATCAAATAATCTGTGCAGAAGAAACCACAATAATAAAAGCCTAATTGGAATAGATTGTACCACATACAACCAAATCCTGTTTATATTGTCACTCTGCTATATTTTTGATAAATCACTACATTCAAACAGTCTGTTGGGAGGGTGATTTTCCATTTCATCTCTCCATTGAGCAAAAAAGTGCCACGTGACTGGAGTTTGAATTTCAATTTCCCCAGCATACAGTTGAATTGAATATTATTTGGCACAATACAGTGTACAACTGAGCCACTAAATGGCTGATTTACTAAATTATTATTAGATGAGCTCTTGCTGTTCCAAGTGAAAGTGCAGTCACTGTCTCCCTTCATGGTGTGTTCAAATTGTTCTGTGTTTAAATATTCAGCATGAGGCTAATGTGAACTGATGAACTGAGACTACAAACATTCACTTTCAATACAGACAGAGAGACAGAGATGCAACATATCATGTGGCCTGCGGAGGTGAAAATGATTTATATTTAAGGATGCTGCTGCCTACTTCCATTCCTATAACATATTCTTAATTAGCTTTGTGTTTGATTCAGGAATTTGGAAACGTAGCTAAAAAACAGCTCCAAAACTGCACTGGCTGTGCGGCTATGGAGGCCTCAGAATCCTGACGAAGCGGTACTCGAGCCTGGATCTCTCTCAATAAAGTACATGAGCTGCCACCACAGTTTCATACTTTACTACCTTTAGTATTTGCATTGCAACTTAAAAGTGTCACCTGCAATTCTGACCTCAGCATCAGAAATCCTAGAAAATGTAGAGGACTGAGCAGGTTGTGTAATTCTATGACTTTTTGAAGGGGGGGGCGGAGATGAGGGAAAGGAAAATAATTTTTTTTAAAAAAAGGTTAAAAAAAAAAAAGAACACAATTTCTTTACTGCCACCTGCTGGAGTTGACAATAACCCTTTGTCATACTAAAAGAACAAGCATCTTCACTTAGAGGACAGTTACGGCAAGCATTTAAAATACTGTGATCCTAGACACTTACAGTAGATTAGAATTTTTTATTGGTGCTGTGTTGCCATAACAACATAAAGACAGCAGATGACTTAAGCTAAGCTTGCAAAGCAAAAGGCTGCTCATCTGGCAGTTAAAATGAATACAGTTCACTTCACAAGTTCCCCATATGGACCCTTAGTGTATGGTAATGAGGATACCATATGGTGGGAGAAAATGCACAGAGAACAATTGTGCTCTACTGGATGAGTGAAGTGAGCAGGAAGTTATGAGGAAACGCAGGAGAGAGATTTGTGCATGTGCTCTCTAACTCAAGGGTTTCTTTCAGAGGGGGGTTCTCTCTCTTCTTAATCTTCTTCTTAATATATACATGCATAGAAATGACAGAGAAACATATTGTACATTTTGCAACATCATTCATCATAAACTGTCAGCTGTGTTTGTAAATCAGCTTGGTAAGATCTTATAAATTTGTAATTCTTAAAAGGTAAAAGTGCTAAGTTTTTAGACAAAGTGCAGGAAAATTTAAGTACTTCTGACAAGTAGAAACATTAGTGGTAATCATTTTAAAAATGCTTGCATCTTTCTGCCTGCATGTTTAGCTGTAAATAATGCTGCAATGAATAAAAGCTTTAAACAGGGGAGGGGAGGATGAAATGGAATAAATATTTTTTATTTTTTTTTCCAAAAGGATAAAAAGTAATAGTTGATCAGAACCATATGCATGCAAGATTCTGCTGTAAATGTACATATGCTATACACTACGCTGTACTAACCAGATCCTAAACCTGGTAAGACAGCTTGCTAAAGGCTGCAAAGTCAATTTTGTACTACACATGCTTCATAAAAGATGAATATAAATGCATTAGTTAGACACGGTGAGCTAAATTAGAAGGTCAGGCAGGGCTGGAAGGGCTGAAATATCACACAACCAATGACTGTAATTACTCTTTTTTTAAGTCTATTAAGTGGTGTTGTTCTATCAAGGCTCAGGGGTATAGGACATGAAGTACAAGATAAAGTAATGTGTATTTATTACTCCCACGGGATCAATTTACTAGATATTTTCAGCTCCATGGAGCAAAATACACAAATGCAGCCTTTGTTACTTTCTTCAAACTGTGGCTTTTTCCTTCAAAAGCTCTGCTCTTCGAAGGGGCCGTGTTTACCTGTTTGGTGTCTTCCTGCCATCCTCAGTTGATTGTTTTATTTAAAAACAGTAACAATAAGGATACAGGAACAGAGAAATGTGGGGATCCCTCTTACAGGATGTTCAAACAAGTGGTTTGAGTTGCTCAGATGGAATGTGCAGACTACAAAATCCAATCCCAGGCATGACTTTTACCCCAAGGCAAAGCAGAAATCAGGAATGGAGAATGCCGCAGAGCTCCTTGTCATCATGTTAGCCCTGATCTATTAAAAGTTTTGTCATAGATTCTAAATTACACCATCTGCTCTAATCGTTTGCTGAGTAAATGCTGACCCACTTATAAAGAAAACTCACTGAAATGTGTATGCACGCTGTCGACCTTCAGAAAGGAAAGGGCTCCTTGCCAGCCGTTTGGATGTGGCTCTGCCCTTCAGTGAGCAGTGTGGCTCTGTCTCTTAGCTCGCTCTCATTTCAGACTCTTTGCATATTCCCAGACATGCCTCTGACATGCACCACCCCATAAAGGTGATACTTTCAGAGTAGCCTCAGGCATCTCGGTCATCTTCTTTTCAATAGCTTTGAAACTCTCTCCCTGAATATCTTCCATAGGATAAATTGAAAACCAAATCCTCAAAACCCAAAAAAGCTCCTCAACCAACTAAGTGCCCAGACTGTTAGGAAATGAAAAAAACCCAACTGCTAAGGGTTCAACACCACCTTAACTCTGGTCTCACAAGCCTGTAAATTTGACAGTACAGTGTAAAAACCACCAAGCACATCTCCACACCCTCCCTGCTATACAGATGAACTTCAACAGCTCCTCTTCACATGCTCCCCCTTCCTGCCCATACTTAGTACAAAAGTTTTCTAACAACCCGCTTGTTACACTGGGTGGAAAAAGAAAACCAACCAAAATATGTGTTTTCTTAGCTGAAAATTACTAACTTAGGTTAAAACACAGTATCTTGAGTTAGCAGATGGAGATCCATTCTGGAATTTCCATTGGGTCTGTCTGAAGCAGAAAACCTGAGTTGCCTTGTCTTCCTTGCTATTTTAACCTCCGCTAGCAAGCCTGGGCCAACCCACCCACATTTAAAGACAACCTTTATTTGCAATATAAACAATACCCATGTCACGATGGATAAAGGGCAGATCTGTGGGATTTCATATGGGAAAAGACAACTGCTTTTGCCAGCCGCTGGCTCCTAATACCCACCTGTCTTCCATTAGTGTCCTAAACAAGGAGGTGGGAATATGTCTTGGGGGGTCTAATGACTGACCAAAGGAGCTGAAGGGAAGGTGGAGCCTGCTTAGGTGTGCTCTCCGCTCAGCAGGGAGGCCCCTGAGGGCTAGAGAGAGAGGCTCCACTTTCATCTATGTAAAGAGAAACAAGAAGTAAAGGTGCCTTTCAGGAGGGATAGGGGGCCTCCTAGAGAGGGCGTTTAAGCAACAGACTGGGAGGGAGAGGATGTCAGACTACGGAGGGTGTGATGCAATGATTTGCTTCTCAAACAGAGAGTGAACAATCTTGCGCTTAATTTAAATACAAGTGATGAGTTGTAAGAGTGGTGAAAACGACAAATAAATTCTAGGAATTGCATATAAAGAGGAATCGTTGTTATTAAATCATTTAGGATGGATGTGTTTCAAATCTAGCTCACAGTTGAAACTGTTTTACAGCTATAGCTGTGGAGTTTTAACAAAATTGCAGAACAGCAACATATCTGCCAGGGATTTATTTTAAGGATTGTAGGGCAGTTACGTGAAGGAACCTCAATAGACTCAACATGTTGTTGTGATGTGAACTCTTTAGTGATTTCCACTGCAGTTATGTATGCAAGAACCAACAACACGTGTGTATTTGTATGCGTATATGCAAACACATGAGACAGGGAAACTGCACATACGCGTGCAGGCTTATTCCCCAGCTCCACAGGCAGGCTTTCTACAGACTGCTCCTACAGGACAACAATAAGATTTCTTAACATTAGCGTCATGGTATTTCTTTTCACTTCTCCCCAGAGATCTCGTTTCCTCTGATCTGCCTCTTGTCTGTATTAGAAAGGAAAGACTATACTGCCCAGCACACTCCTGGTACTTGATCTCACTCCAAGCTTTGGGTGCTAATCCCACCACCTCTGTACTGCCTGTCTCTCCTCTTGGTGCATGTGTCTGTGTGTGTGTGTGTACGTACAGACAAGCACATCTGCTAGTGACAACCCTACAGTGGCTGCTTTCCCTGACCTGATCTGTACAAGAAAGGAACAGGACTCTGGCCCATAGCCCAGCTGCCAACATCAGCTCCCACTCTTTTTAATCCAGAAACCACATATTGCATTTCTACTTTAAACACAACTCTACATCAACTGTCAGTCTGGCAGTCCAAAGACCCTAGTCCCAGGTGCTCCCATTCTCCTCACTGGAGGACATTCTCCACTGGAATTTGGCTACTCAAGCACTGTGAGACAGAAAAAAAGAATTCAAAATCTGGCTTTTTTTCTTTGCCTACTTCCAGCAGATAGCTGGAACACTTAAAAAAATTCATCCCAAGCATCAACAATGAGCACTTCTGAAAATACTGGTTCTAAACTAGTGGAGATCAAACTTCTCAAATAGCCCCAATGGTTTTAGAAATGCCTGTTGACACAGATATGGCTGTTAAGTCCTCAGGTCTGGAAGGCAGAGCATGTGCTAACACTCACTTGATGACCTCAACAGTTCTCCTTGACTGCAGGGATCTCACACAACAGAATGCTCTTGTTGGTCCATGGGGAGGACTGCATGCCCTTATGAACACAAAAATTACAACCCCTTCTGTTTCTTGAAGGATCTCTATTTCATCAGTAATGTTTCAATGCAATAATGGCCACAAACCCTAGCAGCAATTACAGAAGTGTGTTTTGTTTTATTTATTTAATGCACAACTATAAGCTTTTTAATGAACAGGAAGTGATGATGCACTGGCAGGACAATGGGGAAAATGGAGGAAAGGATATTGAAAGCTTTGAGCACTGCTCTCCTCTCTGCTGTCTTGCTCTCTGTCTCTCTCATACATTTGCCCTCTCTGCCCCTGGTTCCACTGTGGAAGCCATATGGCTTCCAACTCTCTTCTAAGTAGCCACTGAGAATTGTCTATAGTGGAATACTGCCAAAGCTCTTCCTGGTTTAATGACATGGGGAAGAGCGCTGTGCAGTGCTCACCCAGCACAGAGACTCACTGCGTCCTTGATTATGATCCTGGAGCCAGCAAGCGATGCTGGGAATTGAACCATCAGTGCCTCAAATACAGAAGTCGACATGTGCCAACCCCTGCTGCATTCAGCCTCTGTGCGTGGCATATTAATGAGTCTTGAACTTGAGGTCCAACCTTCAAGCTTGCACAGAAGGAATTACCCAAAGACAAAAAAAAACAGGTCCTCTTTGTCCTGTTTCCCTCTAACCTTGCATAGTGATACTGGTTCCTTCACTGAGTTTGCTCAGTCCTTACACAGTAACTGGGGTTTTTTTTAGGCCATCACATCATATCTCTGCGTACATAACCATAAATTCCCTTGATTTAAAGATTTGGAAAAAAAAAATAGCTTGAAAAGATACTCAGAACAAACACATTAAACCAAGAGGGTATATAAGGGGGCAGATGACTCAGTACTAAACCTCTTTCTCATACCCTATCCATAAATATGCTAAATGTTGAGTCAGGACATGGAGCTAGATAGAGCTTTCTTCTGCCTGTTTCCCATGGCACTAGACAGCAGGAAAGGGTGGTTATCAGTGTGGTAACAGTGTCAGTCTAAAGGGAATGAGGGGGGTGCTCAGCCTGATGGCTGCATTCCCATACCAGCACAAAAAAGCATTGCTAGGGACCCGCTCAGTGCCACAGGTGTCAGAAAGGGAGACCAATACCTGTGGAAGTTGGTGATGCACTACCACCCCCAGCTGCATAACCCAGTTTGGAACTCCTCGGTCTTATTTTACTTGAATTTCCTGATTTAGAGGAAAGCCGCGGCCACCTTCTACTCAGCTGGAACATTGTGTTCAGGGAAATTTTGCAGTGTGTCTTTTGGGCCTTGCAAACGCCCGATGCACAGTGAAGGCTGGTCTCTTCTTTTCCGATAAACAATTTTTCTCCACGTGCACATTTGGCAGCAGAGGTATGATAAAGATAAAAGAGCCCCTACAGTAAGATGCTCTCTTTCTTCGGAAAGGGTTGCACCTCTGGAGGGAAATCTGACAACCTATGAAAGCTGTGTCCTGCTGCAAATCTGTCCAAAAGTCAGAGAAAGGGACAGCTTGTAGAGGGTGAGCAGAGCCAATGTAAAATGTAACTCGCCAGGACAGCATGTTTCTCTGGTGGTAAGAGGGAAGGACAACACTTCATCAACCCTGAAACCACAGTCTACAGCCTTCCTAGGCAAGGATAAAAGACTTAACCAGCCTGTAAAAAAATATCACATACCGAATTTTATTTCTGTCAAGAAATAAAATAAGTTACGGTGTTAATGAAATCTTCTCACGTTGAAACACTTTGGAAATTTAACTAATCAAAGCCAACAACAACCCCTTATGATATCCAACTGACAGCTTGGTACACTACGGAAGACAGGTCACAAGATTTACCCAGTCACAAAGGCTATACTGGACATGCATTATTTGAGGGATCTGCCCTAAGGCATCAAAGCCCAATTTGTTCTCTGTCTCAGGTCTGCAAGTTCACATCTTCCTTTCCATGAGTCAAAGGCAGTGTTCTTCAAATGTACACACTCGGCCTGTTTGACTCCCCAACTCACTCACTAACAGCCATGATGCTAGAGCAGATCAAACACATGGTGGCAGTTGGTCCCATACAGTGACTCCAGCTCATGCGCGCTATTGCTCGGTGTTCCTGAGGCAAAAAGAAATACTTTTTCAAATACCCCACCTCTCTCTCCCACATATCACAAAGCTTATTGCAAATTCTTGCCAGAGAAGGTACAGCATGGCAAGATAGCAAGAACAGATGTGAGTGTAGACCCAGACAGCGTTTCCACAGTACGAGACAGAAGTACTAGAAACCTATGTGAACTATTGTGTTTCTTCCTCAGCTTTTACTTGACAGAAATCAACAAAAAAAACTCCCACTAATTTTGATAGGAATGAACATCAAATCACTGCACCACACATTGCCCTAATTATTTCAGCAATCCTGAAATAAAGCAGTATTAAAGCATGAATTATTATCCTAAACAAATACATGGTGCAGCAGCAGTGGACACACATTCCCTGAAGATCCAAATAACTTGATTTTATCAATGGTGAAGTTCTCAAAATCACAATGGCAAGTACTACCATGATACCAAAACCAAGAAGTGTCGTCTTCTATGAATAAGCTGCTCAGGTTCCAAAATACTAACCAAAAATGTATACTTTGTTAAGTATTTCAGAATAGAGAGTAAGATTTGCTTTAAAGAAAGGCAAGAGCTGTTTGAGTTAGCTGTGACTCAGAAAGTCACCGAAGTCTCACAAGCCTGCAATGAAAGTTCCTGAGCTTTATTGGTCATGCCTCTATTTCAGCTTACCTGGGTTGGGTACCAAACCATTACATTTGCAGAGTTTTGCACTTTCAGACAAAAACATGCAGTAACCGGCTTTACCATATTTAATAAAACAATAAACTTTGTGCTGACCTTTGGCAAGCGTTCGGGGTCACCAGGGTGCCGGGGGATAACCTTCTGTAACCTTTGGAAACCATAGTCAATGGTGGGTTCGTTCAGAGCTGAAACAACAACAAACAATATGGTGATGTGAGAAACGCATAGCAAGCAGGCTCCGTTGCAGTGTAACAATCGGCAACGCATCGCAAGACCGAGAAAGGATCACAGCAAAATCCCCTTTTACTGAAATCAGCACTGACTATGAAGTCTTGGTTCAAACGCTATTTGAGGTTTATTTTGAGGCTTTGGGTCAAACAGCAATGCAAACCTTCCCACTTGAGTTCCTCAAACAAGATTGCTGGAAAATTTGGGGATGCTGTATACATCTTCCAAATAGGAAGCAACTGTTATCTCTGAAACCAGTGATGAAATTGATTTGATAAACACTTTGTACCCCATGTTTCATGTTGGTTTTTTTTCCCTGCTTTCGCATTACAAGGAAGGCTCTTTGTGATTGGAAGACAAAAGAAGTTAGGAGTCTTTCTTGTTCCAAATTCTATTATACATTTAATATGGTCCATGTGCAATGATCACATATAATTTTGTTGTGAACTACAGGCATTTCTCTTGGCAGAGGCTTTATTTTTTACTCATCGACACTGACTTTGGCAGCCTGGCTCAGGCTCCGACCAGCACTAAACTGATCCAAAAGACTTAAAGAGTTAAAAAAAAAAAAATCACCTATTTTTTCAGTCCATCTTTCCCCAGTCCTCGTCCAATAAAATGGAGGAGAGAAATGGTGGAAGTGGAACACTTTAATCTTCATGAAAATGCTGGTCTGCCTGCATTAATCGAAGCTCTGATTGTGCCAAGCCTTTAAGCACATGCTTATCTGTAAGCACATACTTAAACCCATTTGCTTTTAGCAAAGCAAATTTGAGCATATTATGTTTTTTATATGATTGCCTATAATTACAGGGGACTGCACTGAATGACCTTCTAGCTATATTTCCAGTCATATGATCACTTTAAAACTCAGATGTTAGTGAGACTTCAACATGTGCTTAAAATTTCCTAAGTGCTTTGGTGAACGGGAACAACAGTCAAGCATTCTCAAGCATCTCTAAACAACAGCACATCTTGACTCTCCCATGCCAATAGAGATGATGAAATTTTCCACAGCAATTTGTCTGCAATTTTTTTGAGTTAAATGAATTTTTTTTTAATATGGATTTTTATATTTTCAGCCTTTTTTTTTTCCATTTTTGGGTCGCTTAAAAGTTTTTCTTATACTGTCTTAGCTTATTAATAGCAAAAAAATGTATTTCTTGCACAAGGTCTGGCTAGTAAATTATGAATATATCTTACACCTCTATGATGGTTTCATTATGAACTTTATTATGTGTCTAGAATGATGCCATCTGATTCTTGCAAAGAGATTTAGCATCAAACTATACTCCCAGTCTCACTTCTGTAAGCACTCTCACATGGCTCAATGCTGCTTATCCCACAGCAAGTTACTCAGCTCCACCAGACTGATGAACACAATTTGTCCATACTTCCACCTTTTAAGTGAAGAGAACATTTTTTCATACTCCTAATGTTAAAGATCTTTAGCCAGACCACATTGTTATTATGAAAGTAATATCTAATCCCTTGCTTGTTTTTCATTATTTGGTGTTCTGTAAACAATCCCACAAACCAGCCCAGTTTTTGAAGGAAGTATTCCATTTCAAGTATTATTTTCAAACCACATTTCTACAGCAGATGATCCTACTGGCAACCAAAGGGTCAGATTTTATATCCTCCTGGACCTTCAGTACACCTCAGCTCCACAAGCAGACCCAGCCATGCTACTGCAAACTGAGGCAGAAGGAAGGTGCTGGAGGGGAATCCAGATCTACCCAACAGCAGCGAAACAGAAGTGTGTGGCTGATGGGGACTGGCTGGAGAGGCACACAGTCCAGCAGAATCTCAACATTTCTCTAATATCAGAAAGGAATCTTCTGAGCGCATCCTGAAATTACTGTTACAGTATTCTGGTAGCACCTGGCTAGAAGTCTTTCCAGATTTTACTTTCTGGGCTACTGTCAGAAGTTTTTTATTGCTCCAGAGATCATGGCATCCTTCTAGTCTCCTCACGGTTTTTTTCATGCATTCCCCCTTATTAGGAATATCTGAAGTTGATCTTTTATTTATATTCAGGTCATTGTATGCAAGGGGTAAGAATAAGTATCTTCCCCTGCTTGTGCCCTTTTTGGTTTTTGGATGTTTGGGCTTTTTTTCCACATTTCCTTTCACACCCTGGCCACATGCTGTCCACTCTGTGGTGTATTTTTGCAGAAAATATCACAGTATCTGGGTTTGTAAACCTCGGTTTCATTA
>NW_009646843.1:723752-731098 GCF_000708025.1 Charadrius vociferus
CTACATGGCTTCTTATCACAGACCCATTTAGTTTAGACCTTCTTCAAATTTTACAATAAATTAATTTACTGCTATTTATATTTATTATCAAAAATAGCTGTTCTCTGAGAAGATTAAGAGAAAAAAACCCTACCGTTCTAATTTACATTTCTTTTGCAAATATGTTAGAAGATTTTAGCGTGGTTCTGTCAAATGTGTTTCTTCTCTAATTCAGTCTAGTTTATGGCCATTTTCCCTTTACATCCTTTGGGAAAGTAGTTACTAAATTCTGCAATATTATAAATGGAGGCCAGTTCTGAAATCCCCCCAGAGATAGCAGTCATTTTCTCATATCTTCCCACACATTCAACACATTTGAAATCCACAGAGTATTTCCTGTGAGTATTTTCTGAACTAAATGACCAAAAAAAATGTTAATTTTATGGTCCAATCTCACAAGGCATCAAGCATCCTCTGAGAGATACTGAAAACTTTCTGCTTCAAATAGCTTCAGCTTTACTTTAGTGGTGGGGAGAGGCTGCACACAGCAATTTGCAGGATTGGGTCCTAAACTGTAGTTGTCAAATATCCCTCATTAGTCTATAACTGTTCAACCTTTTCTATCTTAGATAAAATGAAAAAAAGAAATCTTTAGCTGCCTGAACATCTAATCACAGATTGGAGAATATCAGCTCTTCATTCCTCAGTTGACTTATAATCCAAGTCAAATGTAATTAGTAATATCTCAAAGAAAGAGCCCTGCTTAAAGATTTAACCCCACCTTCAGCGTTAAGGCCACACCAGTTCCTGTGTCAGTAGCTGGCAAAACTCAGAAGAAAAGGTGATTTTTCTGATCTCCAAGCACTGCAGAGGAGCCAGTACTCAGGCCACCGTTAGTGGCAGCTAACGTATAAGGTCAGATACCAGCTTCATGCAAGGTTCTGCCTCTGTCCCCAGTACGTGCGAGCCTGGTCTCTGCCTTTGAAGTCCATTTACAATAACACGTTTGCCAGTGCTCTAATTCAAAGAACGTTTTTTTTTTTCCATGATTGGAAAAAAAGAATCAATAAGAAATACAAACTCTCTATTTGTGTTCTTGACATCCATACATTAAAAACAAGCTAACACATACTGTACTTAAAATGCATTCCCATTACCCTAAATTTTAAAAGTACTATTGAAAGTACTACTAACTTTAAAAAACTGTATTAAATTCAAATAGGTCCCAAGGCTAATGGAAGCAATTTGTATACCAACCCAAACTGACTGGCCCACTTTTCAAAATACAGGTATGATAATCTTGCGGTTTTAAAAGGACATTTAAATTGAAAGACTGTGATTTTAGTACATAATTATACCAATAGAACCCTTTAACTTGTCAACTTGTAAATCTAAAAGGCTATCAATCATTTCTAAAGAGGAAATAAACCTTAAAATTCTTTGATTGACAGTGCTTACTTTTTATGTGAAAAAAAAAAAAGGAGTAAAGTGGCCAGAAATCCATTTACAAAAGTACATTGTTTTACATAGGTGAGTAAAAAGCCAATAATTACAGCTCCAAAAGACATATAAATCAAAGTAAGTACTTTTCCCTCACTTACATATTTTAAGTTGCGGTAAACTTCAGGTAACTTTTTATTAAAATACTTTTCCAAATGCAAAGCTTATTGAAGCCATTAATAGAGTAGCATTTTCATTTAAGCTAATATAATCATTTTTGCAAATACAAGATTTAAGCCATTTTTCTCCTTCCAAACAATAAACTTCCAGCCTGTCTCTTGTGTGAATTAAGTAAAATTACACCCAGGTGTACAAAATCTGTCTATCTATCCTAGTGTATGAGTTAAGGCACAATATTTATTATTCTTACCATTTTATGAATTACTTCTTAAACCCTTGAGGAAGAACTTACTTTCAAATTAGACTCTAACAGAATAAGCCATGAAGCTCTTTATGCAGTAAGTCTAAAGCCATAACTCATAAAATCTAAGTCTTTTAATCAAGAAAATGCACAATGTCTATGGAAATAAGGATGCGTACATTATATTCATCTTTTCAAAGTCCGACTTATTTTTCAACAAATATGCTGCTTATGCCTCTGAGAAAAATGTTTCCACCATAACTATAATTTGAAATTCTGCACGAATAATTTTAATAACTACATGTAGATAATCCACCTTCTTTAAAAGTCTCTTTCTCTTTTTTTTTTTAACTAGTCAGCGGAGGGCTTTTTTTAATATTTCACATAATGAATTCCTACTGTGTCAATAAAGCTTTGGTCGTTAATTGAATGACTGTCTGATGTATCTGAGAGAGGAATTTGTTTCTCTGGCCATGCTGCCAACTTACAGCAGAATGATCGACACTTAATATCAGCAATTAAAAGGACCTGTTCAAATATCATATGGAATTCGTAGCTTGGGGTAGTGTAGCAGAACTCTTCACCAAGGAAAACTCATTCAGCGAATGCAGAGAGTAATTGAATTAGACACATTTTAACATTATTATTCAAAGAAAAATAAACACACACTACATAGAAGCATTATGGGAATATTTCAGAACGTAAAACATATCCAGTTAATTTGTTTCCCATGCATTCATGGTTTCATTTATTCCTTTTGTTTTTCAGCCCTTGTTTCTTTTTCATTCTGTTTGACCAAAACCCAATGAGAAAGCAGCACTTAGACCTATAAACTTCCCATATGCTTTTCCAGTGAAAAAGGCTGCAAGGAGAGGGAAGGGACTCTAAGGGCTCAAACAACAAAACTGAAAAAGAGTTGAAGGCTACAAACAAATTGACCTCAGGTCCACGGGTCTGACCGTCCCTATCCCAGATGAAAAACCTGTTCTTGATTGTTTTAATTGAAACACCCAGAGAACGGCTGCACATGGGAATTACACATCTCACAGCACTTGCTCCTGCAGTGCACCCGAGAGTCACTCGTTTTCTGGAAAGGCATAGGTATCGTGGGGGAGAGTTTGAAGAGGGTAAGAATGACCTGCAGAAGCACAGAGCTATAATGACTTCAGATTATGTCCGTGAGGTTGTGGCTGTAACAGTGGAATGGAAGAAGCTTCCTTAGACTCTACCTTTGTCTCTGCACAAATCAGATTTTTTTAAATTTGGCTCCACAACAATATTAGGCTCCTAGTGACAAGTCCTGACGAGACACACGGAGTTACCCAATTCAACACCTCCTAGCCACACAAGAGTATAAAGAACTCCACGCAAAAATGCTGCAGCACTGTCACAGCAATGAAGGCCAGACCAGGAACACATCTGATGTGTCTCTCTGTGCCCATATTAAACCAGGTCAGAACATTTGAAGGCACAGAGTATGAGTATTTTAAATAAAATCAAGGGCAGCTAGAAAGGCAATCTTCAACGAGAGCCTTGCCATCTTAGGATCTTCGGAGGCATTTTATAGCTAAGAACTTATTTTCTACTGGACATTTGGCCTCTTTTTTCATCAACTCAGATGCCCACCTCTATAATCAGCTCTCTTCCTTTTTAATCTGTACTTCTGTCTGTATTTCCACACTGCTGAGAAATAGCAGCATGGGGTGTAAGCGGCAACGACTGAGAGTGGTCACACAAAAGACTGTGGCTTCCAACTCCCCAGTCTTACCAAGCACAGACTCTATGAGGAGATGAAAAGCAGGAGCTCCTGCCTCTTGTCGAGGCAAGATGCTGCCAAGGGCTGATCCAGGGTATTTGCCTTTGCTAACAACCTGTGGCTTCTGCCTCCAAGCTCTCAGTGATTTCTGCTAGAAGCCCCTGACCCTAACAAAATAAAACCTTGACTCTGGGAGATACGGACAGACCATATTAATATCAAACTCAAGTTGCCAAAATGCCTTGCTGAGGCCCCACAGTACAGCAATACCGACAATGGATGATATTATAAAGCAGCATCTTGACATGGCATGCTGTAAGCAAACCCTACCCAACAACTTTTATGCATAGTGGCCTCTTTATGCCTGCTCTACAAAGACAGCAAAAAAACCCACTTCAAAACCCCATCATCACATGAAAAAAAGCCTGTTTTGCAAATCTCCCTGCAAAGACTATTCCTTTGCTAATTAAAGACCGTTAAATGAAAACATGCAAGCATTTGAGCTATTTGTTGTTGTTGTTGTTGTGAATTTGGCTTGCTTTTTATAAAGTTTCCTTTCCACTGACTTTCCCTGGAGTGTTTATTCCCACAAGCAATGGAAAACGGAAGCGGGTGGGACAGCGAGAGCCTGCATAGAAAGGTCTGAGCGAGAAATGCCCTTCCAGTGCTAACTCAGAATTTCCTTGCTTTTCTGGTCTCACTTAAACATACTCTTGTGCACTGAATTGCCATTTTTAAAATCAAACTGTGACATGATGTCATTTCTTTTAATTAGAAATAGAAAGAGACAGAGATATCTGAAATGTAATTCCTATGTTTTATTGCTGTGTAATGCCCAAACAGACACGACGTGCATGTGCCAAGCAATAAGAAAAATGCAGAGCTGAGTCAAATGATAAATCTAACACCTAGATCTCTTGAGTTTCCCTAGTGACTGCTCTTTACTTGAACTAAAGATGCAATAGGCCAGCGTTTGAGGCAGCTCCACTGTGTTCATCAGTGTTATTACAAACATGATAGACAGCGTGATATTTTCTTCCTGATAACAATTTTTCACCAGCAACTAAGAACCAGAGGAGTTATTCCCTTCCCACCCAGCCCCGACTCTGCAGTCAGTGGGGGTGCTGAAGATGCAAGGAATCCATGTCTTGAGCCCAAATTTTTTTATGAAAGTTAAGGAATGAAATTACTAGATCTGTCTAGCAAGAATCATGTGTTGGTTTCTCAAAATACATTAACTCTGAATGTTCACTCTTAGCAACCTGCAATGTGGCTTGAAAAAGAAGTCAAACAATTTGTGAGCTTCACAGTTTCTTTTTCCTCTGACTGCACTGACCCCTCATCTAATGGGGAAGATTTGGCCTTAAGGGAGTCTGAAACAGAGTCCAGTTTCAGGCACTGGAATTTAAACATACCAATTTCAGAACAGGCTGGTAGAATTCACTAGGGATATGTATACCGAGGGCCAGAAGGAAATTAATGCATGTTGGTTACTTCATCTAGTCATCTAGGTTAATTGATGCATCTTTGGCAGTCATTATAAAAAGGGAAAGAACAGCATTTACATGTGAATATTTTCCTATTTGTCAGACACATTCTGGTAATTCACATCAGCATGCAGCAAAAAATTTACTGAAAATGCTTAGCTCTCAATGGATTACTCCTTCATTTAAATAAACACATACGTACACACGCACACATGCACAAAACTTCATACAAGCCAAGATTTAAAATAATGGGTGCCTAAGGCTAGCTATAAGATCTATATTTAGGTCTACTTAAAAACATTTAAAAACTAAAGACACTGCATTTATTTTTAAACTGGTGGCTCGGAAACAGATGCAGAGATGTACCATACAGAGTGTAGGAAATGCTAAAATGTCATCTCATGTAAACTTTTCTTTCATTTTCTACTGTGCATATTTTCAACATGTTTTCTTTGCATGGACTCCTCAAATTCTACAGTGTAGGTGCAGACACCTTTAAAATTTTAATGGAGATAATTTTGTAAAACATACAGAAAGCTGTTTCGTTTTGTCACCCTTCACAAACTCCTTTGGGGTAGACCGCATCAAAACCCATTGTTGTAATATGCTGGTATGCAGAAATATCTTCTTTTGAATAATCCCCCTCTCTTTTCTAACCATGTTATTTCTCATCTTCTTTTCAGATTATTAAGAAAAAAACAAATATTACCAGGGGATGTGTAAGTGAAAAACTCAGTGTCCTGTCTGAATGCCAAAGCCATTCCTATTAGAATGCATCTTAGCTTAAATTTGGCTGCTTCTCAAAATTGAAGACTTCTGATGTGCAAGTGCGCTATGGTCAGAGCAAAAAGAATCTTCAAGAGAGAAAACCAGAAAAACACGAGCTATTACATCCAAATCTCGGCAAATGAGATTCACGGAAAAGTACAAGTAGGGCTGAATCATAAAAATGAGATGAATTGTGCCTAGATGTAATGAATATTATAGGTGTGATGTTCTTGAAAGGGACTGACCTCCTGTGAGGTTTAATTTAGGTCTTTAATCTCTCACAATAACTAAGCTTATATCCCTTGAGAAAACAATAGTTTTCAAACATCTTTATTTCTAAACATTAGCTTTGATTTGTCTACATGAAATTGTGATAAGACTACTCACTTGAAAACAAAAGGACCATTTTGACTATATCCTTGATGATGCAGCAAATTGTTTAAAATTAAAATAGTTGGGCTTGTTCTTTGCTAGTTTGTGACATTCAAACAGAAATGTATCATTTGAGAGCTCTCAAGTAGTCTCCGATTTTAGCAGCAGTTATATCACCTGCTCCTATAATTGTTCAGGATTGGGGTTTTTTGCAAAAATTTTGACAATAACTGTTATCAAGGGTAAAAAAAAATAAATCATACCAGCCGTTCTGATAAACATGTTTCCCTGCCCTCACACCCCAGTGAGCACTGTGACACTATACTTTTATCATCTAGTGTGTGCTCAGAATGAGCTTAGAACAGCAATTGCCAGGAATAGGCAGGCGATAAACTGCATTGATTTAACACATCTTGTTTTCAATCATGCTCGGATTTTCTGAGCACGCATTTTTCCTGTACTCTAGCTTGTAGCTTTTATCTGACGAGCTGATCCCTTTTCACTGGAAAATGAAAAGGTCGCACAATAAGACACGGTTTACTGGAACTTGAGCACGCACCAGGGAAAGTATTTTAGATAAATACTGTCAGACATAGTGGAGCTGAATTTCAACAACACAATTGCTAAACAACAATACTTATTACTCTCTAGAACAAGCCTACAAGCAACTTATGGCTCACAGCAGGGGAGATCTCAGAGTTAGGCTCAATAGTTAAAGAAACCTTATTCATGCCTGTTTAAAGATGCAGTATTGCCGTTGCGTTACACGCACCAACTAGCCATACCTCAGGACCAAACTAAATGGCTCTTCAGCTGCTTTCCTAAGTAATTTGTAAATGATGGAAAACCATATCAATGACTTTTCTTTTTCTTGTCTTTTTTTGGCAGAAAGGTGATTGACTAAGTGCTTGATTTAATTTAATCAAATGGGGTACTAGGTGGTGGTGAGAAGAAAATTATCCATATGTGAAAGTAATTTAACTGAAACTAATTAATTAACCAAGGTGAGTTGCTGAGGAGGTCAGTAAACAAGCAAGGAGTAATATGGCATGACCCATCTACCAATGGCCAAGGTAGAGTAGGCTTATAACAATAACTCTAATTTATTTTCCCTCTCCTGCTG
>NW_009646843.1:731205-741558 GCF_000708025.1 Charadrius vociferus
AAGTGACCGTAATGATCCTGACCAATACAGCACTGGAAGCAAAATATCTTTACTTACTCCTACCAGAAGGGGCAAAGAAAACTTCCAAGTTATTCTTTACTGCACTGATACATCCAGGAAAACATCTCACCAAGTAAACATGGAACTTCACTTAATTTTCCTCCTCAGCCTAAGTGGACTAACACCCCCTTCCCCACAAAGGCTCAGTTACCGATCTGCAGCCAAGGAGGGGTGACTGGCTCTCTCCAGCTGCAGCCCCTCTCCGCACCTCCTTCCCACGCCTCACGGGTATAAGCACATAAGCAGAGTGTGCGCAAGGTCCTCACCTGCTCCCATGTCTTGTACTCAGTGCAGCACCCAAACCTACCAAATCCACCTTGGGTATTTTTGCCTGTCAGAAGTCTTTCAAAACAAAACTCAAAATAGTGGGCTTCCCATCCACCTCACCCCTACAGACTTTGGAAGAGACTCATCTTTGTCGGTGCTTCCCAGTCTGCTCCCCTCTTCCCGTAGCCTTTCTCAGGAGAGGAACCCTGTTTTTCATGGACCCCAAACACCCCCAGACCTCCCCCCTCATTTACAGGTATTTCTGCACCACTGCTGAAACGCCAGCCCAGCCCCTTCATGAATAACATGGACTGCAAGTGAGAACGGCATGTTTGGCAAAGGGATTCCTTCAACACAGGCTATTTGCTCCAGCAGCAGCAGGTTCAGCCCATGGTGGTACACTGAACGTGTCATGCCCCGCCAGCTCACTTGTGTAAGCACTCTTACACGGCAAAAATATCACAAACGGGTGATGGCCGCAGGTGAAAGCAGTCTTTCCTGTCTTTTCTCTTCTCCCTGATATATTCCATTCATCACTTTTGCTTACAGTTATAGATAGCCTCTCAATCTCTGCAAACATAAGATGGGGGTAAGAAACTCCCGCCCCTGATCCAATCTGCACTTTTGGAGACAGCAGCCGAGCTTCTCCAGGCAGCTGGTCACTGCTGGCTCAGCTTAGCTATAACAGTTAATGAGACACAGTGAGACCACCGATTCCTTACAGAAGTTGCAATACAAAGGGAAGTCCCCAAAACAAAGTATCATCCCCACAAACATCCTTCCCATTTGTCAGCGATGTCAGTGCAAAACTGGTATGAAATATTTATGTTTTCCTTGCTTCTCCTGCATGTGCTTATTAGTCATTTAGGCCTAGCATAAACTCATCTTAAATTCACTTTGTCCAACATCCTTAACCAGTACAAAGCAGAACTGTTCTGTCATTTTTTCTGAAACTATGCTGATACTGGCTGGAAACTTAACTGGCTGGAGCTTAGTTTGTATTTTGCATATATACATCAGGTAGCCAAGCCTCCACCTCTAGTCAGATACATCCATCTTTCTTGATGTTCTGCTCACATTGTAAGTCTTACAGAAAGAATGTGGTGAATATTATTTAAATTACATTTTGAATTATAATTTTAAATAGGCAAGTCACAAGCAAAGTAATAGACCTCTAGAAAAGTATAAAGTAAAATTCAACTTTGCATGCAATGCCGCTTTACATTCAGTCCCGTGAGCCTGTCTGCAAGAGAACTCATACAAGCATCGATTTCTCCCTCTCACCTGGCAAGTTTTTTTGCTAGACGAGTAAGTTGGAAATCCGTGCTGCATTTTAGGGTTATCTCATGCAACACAGGCAGAATTCTGATATGTCTTCTTCATTAAGTGCTCATAATCCCAGAAATGAAAGTAACTCATTTCTTCCCAGGGTGCCTGTTAACTGAGAAACTCATCTTAATTGAATGCACAGATCAGTTAACCATCTTCAGATTCGCAAACCATTAGTGCCCCATTTGCACAGCAGCTCTGCTGGCAGGTCTCCTCCCACCACCGCGCTTAGGGGGGGATGTGAGGTTCAGCAAAGGAGGGGAGGTGCTGGAGGCGATGAGCAAGCACCGTCAAGGGCTTATGCTCATGACAAAATGAGTGCTCTGGGGCCGAACGAGCCTTTGCTAAATTGTCAGCGCTAGATCACCTTGCGAGTCAATTACAGAGAAATCAACAAATACCGCAGCTCTGCCCCCAAATACGAGTTAAGTAGCCTCCAAACACGCCTACAGAGAGATCGCTAATCTGGAATCTGGAGCCTCACAGGCATAAGAGAAAAGGAAGTAAAAATAATTGCCTAAATCACTCCCTTCGCATCTTGCCTCTCTCCCACCATCACAATTTACCATCTACAATATATTTGGTAAACCCATGAAGATGAGTATGGAAATTAAAATATCCCAGGTGCAGCTATTCGCCTATAAAGCTGATGCTTCACAAAGAAACCGTAGAAGGCGAGGAAATGAGGAGCCAGACTGAAACTCAGTGTCCTGTTGTGAAACACTTCCAGTGTTTCTTTTACAGGGGGAGTGAACCAACCTTTGGTTCTTCAGTGATCACTCTCAAGTCTGGGACACGCAGCAAAACATCTCTACTGGTCAGTGGCACCCCGAGGCAGCAACCACATCCCTGCACTCATCCACACTCGTCTGCCAACTGAGTAACGCTGTTCAGAAATAGCTGAAACTTTCTTGTGCTCAAATAGGGCTCTCCAAAACTAACCATTTTCTTTTTAGTAAGATTTTAAAAGGTATTTTAAGTGATATTTAATTAATTTTTCCTAAACTAGAAATACTACAATTTCCCTAATTCAAAGCAGAGGTAGAATAAACAGATTAAAGATGGCAAGATGACCAGAAAAAAAGAGTAGAAGACATAAAGTTACCATGGGTAACCAGAAATGATCACACAGGTTTATAATCATGCATTTGTGCCTGTTTATTTCCTAGTTTTCTAGGTATCATTGGCAGCCTATAAGAAAATTCAGATTCCAGCTCTGAAATTACCAGTAAAATACCTTCAAGAGTAGCACGGTGTTGCCCATTTTCTCCTGTATAAAACAAATACCTTCCTTTCATCCAATTCAAAACAAAACCCAAACCCCACTAGAATGGATTATGTTATTCTGTTCAAATCTGTTTCTAGTGGATTTCATGAGAACCGTTGTCATTACAAAAAATTGCCACCAAAATACGTGTATCACATTAATATGCCTCAAAGTTCAATACCAACACAAACAGGATCATCAGGTGATAAAAAGAAAGATGTTACAAGAGTATTCAAATGTTAAAATCTAATTTAGCAATTTGCAAATTACCAGTCTAAAAGGAGGAATTTAACATTAATCTTGCTGGAAGCGGCATACTTATCAGTAACTGATTTGTAGCTTTCCAGGCAGTAAGCAATATATATAAATATACTTCTGGGTCCATCAGCAGTATGCAAGAATGCGCTTAAACAGACAAACTCACTAAGGCCCTGAGTGAGCAAAGTATTAAGCACCTGGCTGCCAGAGTTAATTAGTCTGCGCAGAGCAATGCACTGATGCTGCTGCTCCTGCTCCAAACCGGCTCCATCACAACCGGCCTCGGGCATCTCTGCTTGCTGCTCTCTTGCTCTGCGTGTATGTAACTCAGTGAAGCTTTTTATTCCTCCTCATGACCCCCCCGCACACCAAGGCCATCATCTTGGTATCCAAACACTTGCTGTAAGGACACCTCAGCTCACTAAGGAGGACACAGGGACAGAGACGGGATGAGTGACCTCCTGCACCATCTCAGAATCATAGAATTGTCTAGGCTGGAAGGGACATTGAAGATCATCAAGTCCAACCATCAACCTAACACTGCCAAAACCACCACTAAAACATGTCCCACGTCTACCCATCTTTTAAATACCTCCAGGGACGGTGACTCCACCACTTCCCTGGGCAGCCTCCCAGCACTGCACACTTAAAAGAGGAGCTACTTGTCTTTCAACCCGCAATGCATTTAGCTACTGTGCAAAGCAGGCACAGAGGCGGTCAGAACCAGGCTCCATGCAGGGAAGAATTTGCAAAAATGTTTAATGTCTTGGGCTTCAGAGACAATCACTTTGGTTTTGCACTGGAAAGACCGCGCTGATGCCTGGCAGCCCTTGTATGTCACTGGGCTGGCAGTGCCCGTACTCGCAGAGCCTGGGGACAGCCAGAAGGGTATGGACCACACCTTAGATGTCTCTCAAGAACGGAGATTCCCACCAGTGAAGTTTAGTCACTTTGCTGGCATTGATTTTTACACCCTGTGTGGTCTCTTCCCTAACTGACCGGATGATACATATTTGGTGGCAAAGGTAATTATCCAAAATAAATCTAGTTGTAGCTCATTGAGTAAAAACTAGACACTGACAAGATACTGTGTCATACTAAACACCAACATGCTTGCATAATTGATTGTCTCAAAAAATGTGCTGTTTTTTCATCTTTACTTAACAAAGACCTAACAATCTTCTCTTAAATGAAGCCACATAAAAATGTTATGTGTATGTACATGTGTGCATATAAGTGGTTGTGTGGCTCAAAAAGTGTTATCTGCATCTCCTAGCAAATAATTTTGCATATGCTGTATATCCATGTGTACAGAGGTTCAGGAAGGGGACAGTCCTTCCTCTGGTCTGTGCAAGTGGCAGATTACTGCTGGAGCAGATGTGTCCTAGCTCAGCATAGCTAAAGCTGGGAAAGACACAGCAATGATATTTAAATCTAGGACTTACAAACTGGTAGATGCTTTCTCCAAATAGCAAAGGGAAATGTAATGTCACTTTTTTCTTCCAAACTTTGCTTGTTGCAAAAAAAAGTGAATGAGCAAAAGAAGAGAGGCAAACAATTCCCCTAGGATTCTCCTGCTCTACTCAAGACAACCCAGACCTGTCATTTCCCTTCGTTCTCCTCCCTGCTGCAATCTGCCCACACCAGCAGCGTGACAGACAGACGGCCCTTCAAAAACTACTGTTTCAGTAGTTTATCATAAGTATAAAATGAAACATGTACAGAAACACATAAAAAAGGAAACTAAATACATCATCTCCTGGGCACCTAAAACAAAACATTCAACACTCAAATATTCAGAAATTAAATGATTGGGAAAGGAGAGATGGGACTGATCCAACTCTGTTTTAAAGCTTGCTATACTGTGAAATACCATGTTACTCTACAGGCAGCATTCCTCTTACCTCAGCTAACTGTGTATGATGGACACTGACCCACCAAAGTTTGGTGTAAGTCCCAAATGGCAGAATTCAGTTTCAAGTACTTGAAAAACTACTAAGGGTTGATTTTTACTAGACTTAACCACTAAGCATGCAAATTATTATTTATTATTGGTTATGTTCTTCAATCCCACTGGATTAAAGAACACATGACCTGATTTGGTCAGAATCTTTTTTTAAGCATTAAAAGCTCTGTATTCCAATCAGATTACGGCTGTGGGACCTCTAAGTTTCAGGGCATTTCCCCAGCAATGAAGATGTATTTTCAATAGCAAGAGCGAAGTAATCCTCTGTGCCACATACCTATCCAGTGTTTTTTGCCTTAGTATCAGATCTCCTTCCACGTTGTTAGGTGTTATATATTCCCTGTAATTTATAGTAGTCCTGCATTCTATCTCCATTTTACTGCTGGGGAACAAACAGCCACAAAGCCATAAAATCTAGGTACCTATGCCTATTTAAAAATCCCAGCACCTAAATGAACTTTCAGGACTCTAAGTATAATTAAAATTCTGACTGTAAATAGCAGAGTCAAAATCACAGTCTGAGACTTAAAAACAGTTTTCTGCAATTGGGTGACAAGCAACTTCTCACCAGTACTGTGGATCTGCATTGTCTGGCAGGTGGTCACTCGTAGCACCAGGTAGTATCGAGATCCTGGTATCATTCAAGCTTTATCTGACTAAATATATGAACAATCACAAGTGACAGGATTCAAAATTCGTTCCCCTGTGTTGTGATGGGCAAGGGTAAAAGAGTTGCCTGTTGGGCAGAATTTTTCAGTAGTAAATTGCATAGAAAAGGAGCTGTGAGTCAAAGATTACCTCCCATTCCAAAGCAAGTAAAGTTTTTTAACTTCTCCTTAAGGCACTAAATGAGTAAAAATGAGTAAACGCCCAACACTGTACTATTGCCTTCAATTAGATTTTACTCAAAATATGAATGACGTTTAGTGACTGTCATTAATTTCCCAATAAAACAACAGGATCTATAAAGGAAAGATCAGTATTTTTCAACCTGTGGTGTACAAACTGCCGGTGTACAGCCTCCCGGAACTCCTGCAACTGTTTCTTGGTGGTCCACGAAAGGGAACTAAGAGAGACACAAGTCTATTGTCAGCAGGCTTAAAGTTACTGCACAATTCATTGTTCAAGGGTCTGCATTTGTACTGGAAAATATTTAGGTGTCTGCAACCCTGAAAAATGTTGAAGACAGTGCGATAGATGGTTTGTTGGCACAAGCTCTCCTCCCGCTGGAAGATTTGCTATATACATTGAGGCACCAGCCTGGACGACTGTGGATATTTTCTGCTGAATGGGGCCCTCGGAGAGGAAATATTTGATTTACTGCAGAGTTCTCATTTCCCTGAATTGCAAATAAAGTGTAATTTGATTAAATGTAAATGAATCCTACAATACTTTTGGTGGCTTGTCTGAAACAATTGATTGTAATGGGCATCCATCATTTGGCTTGATTTTAATTCAGAGACAAAAAAGGCAAAATGAGAAAACTAAAGCAAGTGCCACTAACATTCTAGAGCTGGAGCAGTCGAGATTTCTGGCGCTGGACTGTCATTTCCATTGTTCTCGGAGAGCAAGCAATGCAGTGGAGGGGAAACGCAACAGCAAAAGAAAAAGAATAATGTGAAACACATACATAGAAGTAGATCTAGAGGAAAATTACGCTTTTTCACAATGAATTCCGTTAAATCAGCTTAAAGAGCACAATTTGTTAAACGTATTTTAACACTGATCTTCTAAAATGAATGAGTAAGGAAGATAAATATTGTTCTGTGTTTCTCAGTTTGAAGAAAAACTTTGTTTTTATAGATCACCCAATTCCTTTTTCACCAAGATAATATCCAAGTGCATAATACTGGTTTCAGCAGTTCTTGTGGTCTAAAATAATAAAAGAGAAGTGAAATTTTTGATAGTGACACAAGCTTGATAAACTTTGGGTGTCATTTTCTTTAAATGTGGAACTACTTCAACCACAGAGATAATTATAAATGACCAGATTGTAACTGCTTTATTGCTTCTTTTTCCTCATAAATTTTAATTTTGGAAAGTTAAGTGAAAAATGTGGTTTCAATTTCCTACAAATTGCACACAATTTCGTTTTAACAAGAAAATAGAAAGAGATGGTACGGTCTTTGGATTGAATTAATGGAGAGGAGTTTGTTTCTTTGTCTTTCAGCATCATCAGAATAACAAAGTACAAAATGCAAAAAAAGATGCCTAAAAGAAAAAAAAAGAAAAGCAACTGTACGATGTACTATGAAAAGCACCACGTAATTCTTTATCTAAATAAGCTCTAAGCAATTTAACAAGGTAATACAATTGCTCTAGCCTTATTCCCCTCTGTTTCACCAGACTAGAGCTTAAAAGAAATCAAGCTGCCTACATGTGTTACAAGAAACCTTCTAATAAGAAAATGGTGTGTACATAACCATCTTGCTCTCTCAGAAGAACCAGCAATTGTCAAAGCGCCGTGCAAAGCAGCCCTATTCAGACCATATTAAAAAGGGCTTGAATAAACACTTACATGGAACTAACAAAACAAGAGTAGAAATTAAAGCCAACAGAAGACAGAGCCAATATTTATTTTGCCCAAGAGGTATGTGGGACTCAAGTCAGCGTGTGGTTTTACCTACTGTACCCATACCTATAATTACAACACACATATTAGTATCTTAAATCATATTAAAGGCTACCCAGCTTCCCTTCAGCAACAATGGCCCAACAGAGGTTTTAGAGATGGAAGATGCTCTGGAGTAGGTAACAGCAGCATAAAGCAAACATTAAGATGGGATCCTGGTAGAAGTGAAGTGAGTGGCCTTGGATCAGGATGTACGGGGAGACAACCCAAGTCACACCAAGCTATCAATCAGCACGACTATGAAATGGGACGGTGAAGATCAAAACACAAGATGGAAAGTCCACTAAACATTTGTACTTACTGCAAGGACTGTGGGTATCTTAATTCTTAGAATAATCCCATGCAACTTTGAAAAGATTGACAATTACATTCCTAATTTAAAAGAGCACTTAAATAACCTGAAGAGTTTCCTTTACTTTCACCAAGTTATTATCTGCTTCTAAGTATGCTTTTGAAATTTAACGGATACCAATTGATTTACACTGCTTTTAATCAAAATAATACTGAAAATTAACTAGAAATAAATATGGAGCCTTTATCAGTTTTCTTCAAAATGTTTAAAAGTGGGCAGAGCTGCTGAAAAGAAATGGTAAATAAACAAAAGAGACCCCTTTTTACTGTTTTTTAGTGTGAAGAAATTTTCATTATGAGCGCCTATGTGAAAAAATCAATTTTCCTGAAAAAAACTATCTGGCACTGTAAGTAGTACTTTGAAAACAAAATCTTCCATAAAAATTGAAATTACCAAATTTGTGAAATCTAGAGGGATAAAAGTTATTAAGGAATTACTGCACAAATTTGAGAAAATAACTGTGATGAATTTCATGCAGCTTTAGACTTTATTACACAAATCCCTAGGAAATTTTTTTTGGTACGAAAACTTTCATTGGCCCATAAGAGTGTAAGTCTCAAATTGTTTTCTAAAAAAACACATGCGAACCGATGAAACTGCTTAACTGCTCTATTGACACGCCGTGCCACACTCGTTTCCTGTGTTAGCCATAACACACTTTTTTTGTCTGTCCTATGACTGTAATCACCAAAGGCAGAGCAAGCCCACAATCATTGCCAGTGCCTTAAAAAGAGGCTACACCACAAACACCTCGACCCACAAGAAAAGAATTCTTTCAGTGAACAGAAAGGCATGGTCCCACCTCTTTCCAGAGGCAAGAATATGTCTTCAAGATGGCAATTGTCCCTTCCTGACTGTAGATGCAAAGAGTGCAAGAGAAGAGGGTTTTCTTCACCCCACGTGTCCCTGCGGAGTCAGAACACGCACCTCAGTCATTTATCATCATGCCATCTCAACCTGCCAGTTTGACAATGATTTTTCCCCCGGGGTAAATGTTATTTAGGTTATGAAAACAATTGCACGTTTTCTGCTTCCTGAGCCAGCGTAGACCTGCAAGCATGCATATGAAAGGAATCGAAAACCTCCCAGGGCTGTGGCCACGGCACACTCCTCAGCCCTCCATGCCCGCGGAAAACACAGACCGATGGAGGGAGAACTTGTGCCTGGGAAAGCACCGCATGGTGAGATGCTCTGACCGTTGCAACCTGTGCTCGCTTCGGTATCGATGGTTCAAGAGTCTTCCTGCAGGGCCTTGCAGTTTACAGAAAGCAATTTTCTTTGGCCTCTGCATCAGCCATAGATTATTTTCCCCCTTTCATTTTTCCTCCCTTCCCCCCATTCCTTGATCAGAAGTGCCCGTTTCACTCTCCACCGCTACTGTATGGATTAAAGGGGAAAAAAGGACCAATCGTGCAAGCGCAACAATTCTGAGGATCCAGCGCAGAACCTGCAGATCAATGTTAGCTGAAATTCGCAGGAGGTCTGATCTGTTCAGAACTTGCTCATCTGGTCTGGCTCATATTTCTAGATAATGACCACGGGGGATGCAGTAAGTTTGCAGACACATATAAAGCAGCCTCCTCACAGAGCAGGATGCACGTTTGTCTTCACAAGTGCTAAAATGTTGCCCTGTTACAGGAGCTCACTATTTTTTGCCTTGCACAATTTCTTACTTCTTAATTTTTATTTTTTATTTTTACATAGGTAAATCTTATCTGTGTTCATTATAAAATTCTTGCTGCTAAATTATTTATGCCAAACAATCAAGTGCAGTACCTTTGCAGATGTCAGCAGATAAACAGAAATGCAATGTTGCATGATCAAGTTTAATGCTGTGGAAATGTCGGGGTGCTTATTTTAAAATTCCACTGACCTTTGCTGTCCTTTTTCCAACGTTTGCTTACTGCCACAGTAAGGAAACACAGCAATAAGATTAGGAATTTTTATATGCGGATCCTGAAAGTCAGTATTTAAGGAAAGCATGTTTCCTCAATTACACCGTTTCTGATTACGTGCTATCAAAAGAGACAGCACAGAGGTACCATTTATACAGAACACAGGCAATAAACGTGATATAGTGAAGAGAGCAAGAGCAAAAAAAACTCAAGCAAAGCCAAACTACAGGATTGTCATAAGGGGAGCACGGGAGCACAATGTCTGCATGTTGTTACAGCGGGATAGTGTGACATTAAGATATTACAGGTTTGTGGTTATTTTGCATG
>NW_009646843.1:742061-783129 GCF_000708025.1 Charadrius vociferus
GAAAGAGAGGTCTGATGGGCACCTTGCGTGGGAAATTTAATTCCAAACAAATATGCTTTTTACTTCCCCTCAGCTAAAGGGCGACCATAATTCACTGAAATTGTTTCTTACAAAGCAGATAATCCTGTGCACCTTAGAGTGATTTAATTAGCTTCCGTAGCTGTCTCCTGCTAAGTGTTTAAAGCATCTGCAAATCAAATCATGTTAACTCATCTGCTGCACCACTTTCTTTGTTCTATGCATAGGACCTTCCTAATAGCATTAATAGAAGCATGAGTTTCCCTGGAGAGGGGAGTAGCAAAGTGAGTTAATTACACAGTTATTGTAAAATTGTGTACATTATTCCACAGAACACGCAGGGTAAGTATTAAGGCGCTACACAAAAAATACCGACAATTTTGGATGATCCCAAGGACCTCAATGTCTTAATTCAAAAGGATAATGCAGATTCCCACTGAAGTTGGAGGAATTCTGCCGAATTCCTGCGTGCAGTCTGCCTGGCCCGGCTGCTCATCGACTGCAGTGGAGGACACTGGCTATTCCCTACTCATCGGCTACAATTTGTATCCTCACGTTTACCGCAGAATTACAACATCAATCAGTAGGACGTACGGTAATCTCCATTCAACATTTTATAACACTTTAAAAATTTTAAAAGGAAAAAAAATCCCTGGGATTTTCTGCTATAAATTGTATAGTTTTCTGTTCATATCCATTTGGTCTAAGTAGGCATAGAATCGTAGACCCCTCAAAGACCAAGTCCAGCAGCTTCTTCAGATCTGGGCATCGGTACTATAGCGGGACAAATAATTCATAGCAAACCACTCCCTTTCAGTAACTGTCCAAAGAGATATTTTTGTCCAATTCAGTTGTTAGCTGAAAGTATTTGTCAAATAGTTTTTCTGACAAGGCTTATCCTTAGAGATAGATCATTAAAGAGTGGATTGTTACAAATTTTTGGTTTAAATTCTCCGTTTATAGCGTATGTTCAGAGAGGGCATCACCTCACCTGTGCGTTTTCTGGTTTCAAGTCATGTTTCTTAAAAACCGACAGTAAGTTTTACATCCCTTTGTTCAGGCGAAGACATATTCATTTTCCAAAGCGCTCACTGAGTTTTTCTTGAAATGGACTGTCTCAGCTAACGCACTTGTTCAAACATTCACAGGGAGTGAAACACTACAGGGAAACTGAAGGAAATTCATTGCCAAAAAACAAATGAATATTCATGGTCCACAGAAATACCCTTATTTCCCAGCTCTAATCAGCATGAACATCTGTGAAAAAAAGTCTAATGGGGGAAATTAGAGAGGGGAGGGGGTCATTGCCATCCTTTCCCTTAGGCCCCAATTTAAAGAAGCTTCATTTGTCTTTTTAACAGAACTTGCAAGCGTTGCAAGGATGAACAGTTTTGGTGAAGAAATGATGTGCAGACTAGCCTTGTCTTTGGGAAATGTGAACCAAATTCTTCATTCCAGAACAAAAGATACCTAGTGCAGATTCTTGTTCCTGTCCCTGACCCACCAGACCCGTGCACAGCCCTGAGAGCCCCTGTACCAATAACAGAGCCTGAGCTGACAAAAACACCCAGGGAGAACACAATCGAAGACAAACAGGCGAGGCACGTTTCACTCTCTTCCTTTTAAAAAAATGACTCGCACGTTTCAATGCAAGATCTAAGGGAACCAAAAGTACCTCAAAAATAAGAACCTGTTGAGAAAATATTATTGTTTTTCAGTATGATGGCCCCTTGAAGGCCTATTTTTAGGAACAACAATGTAACGACTATTTTTAGTAGCTGTGCACAACATGCACGTGAGCATTGGGGAGAAACTAGTCAGAGATCTACATTTGGAAAAAATATTTCCCTTGCAGAAGTGACCTTTCAACATGAATTCACGGTTACTTCTGGCAGTAAAATCTTGCCTTTCATTTTTACAAATACAAGCTTGCTGCTAGAACTGCCTGAGCATACAAACTATGTATTTTTATTTGATGAGTTGTAGTCTTCTAAGGAAAGTACCCCACCAAAAGCTAGGAATAGGATATAAGTTAGGAGTGGAAAAAAAAAAAACCACCAAAAAACCACCCCCAACCAAACAAAAAGGGGACAATAAGCACACTTATTTCAGAAACTATCATGGGATTGTAATACTTGGGACAATAATTACTTTCCTACACAGCACCTAGCATGTGGGGTCACTGAGGATGTAATGCTCCTCACCCAGCTTCAGTCATCCAAGTGCATATTTGAGCACTCGTTTAGAGCCCATCTGTGGACAGAGGACAGAGACAAGAGTTTCACCCGCTTCTAAGACGATGTCTGAGACAGTCAAGGCTGTATCATGCCCCAGATGTCCAAAGCAAGGGTTACCAGGGCTCACTAGATTTCTATGCCTCATGCAGACAAGGTGAGAGACCCCATCATGTTGAAAAGGAATAAAGGCCACCCTGGAAGATGCTGCAGTACTAAAAAGTGACAGCAAGTTTCACAATTATTCATAAACATCAGGGGTTTTGCTCTGTAATTTTCACAGATTTAAAATGCAGAATTTGGTGCCACTTTCTGTTTTAACAAATGCGTATCTTTTGCTAGATGACTGTTACAACATCTTAAATTCCATGTGCATTTTTTGTCCCACGGGGACTTAAAAAAATACTATTCTTAGTTGATTGTGTGGGGTTTCTCCGTTATTTTTTTTTGGTTTGTTTCTTTTTTTTTTATTTTTATTAACCCTCTGTCTGCTGGGAATGGGGTTTCCTCTTATTAACCACCAACGTTGACACCTGGTGCTATGCAAGAGCAGTTCAAGTCCACAGCTCTTCATGCAAAGAGGTTAACCACAATTTATGCCAACAGGAAAAAGATGAAAAAAATCACATTTGGGAGGGAAGGGAGAGAAGGGAAATAAAAGAAGACACTGAAAGATAAAATAACAGCGGATATGGCCATGCAAATACCTTTGGGCAAACTATGCAAGACTGTAGGTCTTCAAGGGTAACTGTCCAAATCCAGGCTCTTTACTGTCATACTGATTGGCTGGTTCACACTTACCTCCCCAAGGTGCCATGAACTATCTGGTACTTGGTAGTCTAAGTTCGGCACCGGTATGAAAGAAGTTCATGCACAATAGCTGACATGTGGCAAACTCCCTGCCCAATTTACATCATGCTAACATGTTTGTGTACTAATATATTAAATAACTTCTGTCCTACCTTGTAGAATAAAAGATTTGGGTATACTTGGCTTGGCAGAATTAAGTGATGATGGTTTTATACTTCTGTAATTAACTGCAGAGCTCACAACAGACCAATAGCAAGATCTAATGTCAGAACACCTTTCAGTGACAGTTATACAGTTATATACAGACCTCAAACAATTGGGCTTGAGATCTTTTCTTGCAGCGGGGTGGGGTTGGAGAAGTTTAAAAAAAAAAAAACCACCCACAGTCATATTAACACCACAATGTTCTTCCTTAGCAACACCAGCAACTGGGTGATGACAGAGATCTGCCAGAAGGTCCTAGGGAATTTTGTTGAGATTATTGAAACTTTTGTGCAGATTGAATCTTCAAGAAAATTCTACTTTCACTACGACATTAGTCAGCCATTATCACGAAATTAAAGTGGACTATTGCCAAACATCTCAGATCATTTAGAACACTATGGTTACAATTCCCTTCCTTTCTGAGTTGTTGGTCTTTCCCTCTGTTGGCTCCTGCGGTGCCAGCAATACAGCATCTCTCCAACCTACCAGGGCATGTCTGCACTGCAGACTGCAACATGTTAGATATAGAAATATTCAAACTGACTTTGAATAAAGTAACAATGGACACTGCAGCCTGCACCAGGAGGCAACTCTGCAGTGTTCTGGGCAGGCCTGAGAAGCTGCCAGGATTGAGTCTAGTCATACTGGGACTAAATGGTTTCCAGTATCTCTATCCAGACGCCGCAGCAGACCACATCACTTATGCGCTTGATATCTTCATAACTAAGCAGAAGAGCCTGTGTGAGTTCTTGCAAGATAGCAGAAAAGTACAAAGAACTTCACACTCCGTGCAATAAATTGCTCTTGCATCCACTGAGATGAAAGGCTGCAAGTACAAGATTTTCCTTTTATCTATATATTAACAAAAAAGCCTGAATCTGTAGACATGGGCTGTATTGGGGCACATCTACTCTGTAGTCATTGCTGTCAGCAAGCTTTAACCAGGCTAGATAAGCATTACTGGCTGCGTAGGGATGCTAGTACAAGCTCAAAGCAAGTGAGGCTGCCCTAGTCCTGCCTCCGGGGAACGATGGCCACACACCACACCGCTGGTCTGAGCCAGCCCTGCCGCGTGCACTTGTGCAGCAAAATGCCTAAGCAAAACGAACCCTCTCTAACAAGCACCTCAAAGGATTAAGCACATCTTAAGGAGGCTATTTTGCAGGTAGTGCTGTGCAAGAGCGTGCCTCAGGTGGCCGTGCACTAAATTCACGTTCTGACTTCCTCGCCAGAGCCAGCGTGCTGTGCGCACGGGCACCTCTGACAGCCTAGCCCACAGCTCGGCCATTTTTCAACAACACACAGTAAATCCCCCACACGGTTCCAGGGAGAAATCAAAACCTGCTGCACCCCATGAGAAGCACAGGAAGGATGAGTTAGGTGTATATATACCCGCAAGGCAGCCAGAATCCCCAGCTGTGAAATATTTCAGTGGCAACAAGTCGCCAAGGATTTGACTCTCTGGACCAGCAAGAAGATAGTGCCTTGTCCCTCTTCTCAGGGCACAGGATCAAAATGCATTAAGGTAACCAGTGCAGCCACTGCTGCTACTATAAACTGTCCATTTCTGAGGCATTTGTCTAATCTGAATACTCGTACATTAAGAAACAAGACAGCAAAGCCCCCTGTAGAAACAGAGCACAATTCAGGCTTTTCAGTAATTCATCTCAGCTCTCTGTTTTATTGGCCATTTTTTTTAAAGAGGGAATAATATCTTATCAACTGACATGAGCTAAAAGGAGGATAAAAAAAAAGATTAACAATTTCAGTCTGGAATAAGAGAGTTTTGAAGCAAGGGCATGAAAATTTAAAGGTTTTGGGGTGGGGATAAAGAAAAGAATTTACAAGGCTTATTTTGTGAACTCAGAGGGTTAATTTATCATGCAGTATGTCTCAAACTTGAAAAGCAAAAAATGGCTTATTGGCTTTGAAGGTCAGATAACTATGTTATATCATATTCAATAGGTTAAGGTTCCAAGGGTCTACAGGGTTGCATGACAATTGCAGGAATCCTTATAAAGTCTAGTTTATACCTTTATCGTTAATAGCTTTCTAATCCTTTACCACAAATTTATAGTTTAGAAATGGCAACACATCTTAAAGATTAAAGGTATGTGACAAACAGTTCATGTCCTTTAATAATCAAATCACATAGCTTAGATTGGGGGCTTATCAGGCTTTTTCCTACTCTATGGTTTCATAGGTAGAGAATACTTTATATCCCTATTACATGAATGATGAATGGGACCATTGGTTATGGGCTGTTATTTGCTTGGCTGTAGTCAATATGTTTTCTTTGGACAGGGACTTCAGTGATTTATTTCTCTTTTGGCCTTATCACTTATTAACTCAGGGCAGACAGAAACAGCCAAGGTTGTGAATAAGGACTAGTGCCCATTTAGACTTCTAATATCAGAGAAAATATTCTTTTTAATGATCCAACTACCCTTTGCTGTGTAGACTCTGATTGCACTTCCCTCTAACTAGAAAATAAAGGTCATATTTCTTGGAAAGTGTATACATAAAATATGCAAAATAATATGTTTCCTTCACAGCCAGCTTTATTCTGACGGTTGCTGTAATTGCTTTCATTTTGCAGCTGTCCTACAGGTACACTGCACACTTTTAGTGATTGTTTTTTGCAGTGTGTTATAGTGCTGCCAGTGTGTAAGAAATACCAAAGATATGAGGGTTCTGTGTTCCTATTAGCATACAAAAGGGATTTTCCAGTCTACCTCGACCACCTCCTCACTGTCTGGAAACACCCTTCTCCCTACAATCAGTTAGGATTCCTTCCAGCTTCCTTTCCTGAATTTCTGCAAGCCAAACCAACAACCCTAATATTCCTAATATTCAACCCTGCTAACTGTTCGTACTTCCACTCCACTGGGCATGTCCTAACAAACTTCAAAACCAACACTTTCGTAAAAACATTCATCTCGAAGCCCATCACCAAATAAGCTAGGAAAGCTTGTTTTAAAACAATTACACTCCCCCCTCCAAAAAAAAAAAAAAAAAAAAAAAAATTCCAGGCAGACCAGGTCAGCAGAGCAACTAAGTTAATGGACTGGAACTTAGAAAGACCCAGGTTCAAGTTTAAACTTCAATACAGATTTCTTGAGGAGAACTTTCCTTTTCAAAGGCAGGTAACACCCAAGATCACACCACTGATGTGGGTGCTTGGAGGGAGAGACTGCACCCATCCCTCCTTTGTTTTCCCCTGTATTTTACCTGCAAGTATCCCCAACGCAGCAGTGGTGTCATGAAGACCCAGTTCTTCAGTGACTATGGCAAACTCCTGCAGACCTGAAAGCCACATGTACAGCTTAACCTCTTCAGCACAGCACACCCCCCTAAAGACAGGTCCATCTCAGCTCCACACACCACCTGATGCCTCTGGTGTTCCCACAGCAAGGTCCAGTTGGGAACAAACACTCAGCACAATGAGATGAAGGGGGAACCCAGTGGACTCTGCATTGGGATATTTTTCAGATAGCTGTTATGACGGTTTTCCACTTGTTTCCAGAGACATTAATTAAATTCACGTAGAAGTCTACATTTACAAAGGATTTCATTTTATTCTTCCTTACTTGATTGTGCTACAGTTAGGATTTACCATCTCTCCTCCATCCTTTGTAGAGTCTGCCTGAGATCAGGAACAGACTTTATATTGAGCATCCAAAGCACAGGGTAACCTGCAGCGCAGCGCTCTCCTGCTTTTAAGAACAGACACCAGCTCTTATTTTAAACTTTATACATTTCTTTGTATTGAGGGATTTTGTTCTGTTCTTCTGTAGCACTCTGTATTTAACTTCAAGGCATCTGATACTTTTTATTCTACCACTGCTATTAATATTTACTAGTGAAAGGCAGATAAAAACTGCTGTTAAAAACAAATGGCATTCATTTGCTAGCTACCAGATCTCATAGCTGGTCACTCTTCTGGAGAAGTGATGTGCTCTATATTTCACTTCAGATTAATGATCATCATATCTTTGAGGATGAAGAATTTTATAAACACATCAGGATAAAACTCAAGACAGCATCAGAGAGTCTGGCTTTTTAATTTTATTTTTATTGTTCTGTTGATGGTGGCCTTCTCTCCTCATTTATACTAATCAGCTATTTAAGTGCTCATGATTTAATAATAAACACACATGAATGAGGCATTGTAAAACTAATGAGGTTGTGTATTACTGATGTTGAGAAAAACTGCCACTGGGTTTTAACATTTCTCAGGAACTAACAGATACACCGTGATGGCCAAGGTTAGCTGGTGTAAGGGTAAAACTCTAGCCCACGGGGACCAAGAAAGGCTCCAGTGGGGCTACAGGAACCTCTTGACAGCCAGTCTGTCTCTTATCACCACTTCTTTTTACTTCTTTTTTTCTTTTTCTTTTTTTTAGGTCTACAAACTCCAGAACTCTCCATTCTGAAAACTGACTGCTTCATTGATTATGTATCTTTTGAACTTTGCGTAGTCATTGGTGCCTTCTTGAAAGCAGAAAAATTTCCTAGCTGAGGAATCACTGAAGTTTATTAGACTGGAAACTTCAGGGACTGGAGATCACCCTTTAAGTAGTTCCAGTTCGGACCAGATCTGTGTACATGACTTAAACCTCTGCTTCTAGCGCCATGGACTGAAATTTTAAATGGTGACGGGTAGTTTTTGGTCTCTTACTCTTGGAGGTATTTGACTTAAGAAATGAAAAAAGAATGATTCTCATAAGATGACTACCCATGTGCTTCTGTAAATTAAATCATTTAAAGATAAAAACCTAAAACCAAAGCCACCTAAAACCAAGGCTTTTGAAAACGTTACCCAAATCATCTGTGATCTGCAAGGCTCTTCCTGTTTGTACACAGACTCAAATGTTTTTGGAAGTAAATAAAGGGTGAAATGAGGATGGAGCAGGGATTTTTCCACATAAGGCTATTTCTTCTTTGTAGCAACTAGGGGAGTGAGAAGTTCTCTGAGAACCCCTATGACATTTCAGAGAAAGAGGCAGTTTCCCAGAAATTCTGCGAATATCCTGACCTTCACAGTGCTAGCATTTCCACATCACTCTACACACAATGGCCCAAAAGCGTAATGCAAACACTGGTCAGCCTCGGTAGTGCTCCACTCTGACCTACTCAGCCTTTGTCACAATTATCCTGGAGGATGAGTGCTCAGCATCTGGGTTATTCACACTGCACAGCAAGCCCTGTGTGTCTATGCCGACCCTACATCTACCCATTCCTGTTAGCAGCACTTCTAGAGACATACCATATCCCATAGCTCATAACAAACCCCAAATGAACTGTGGGGGCACTTGCCTGTTTCTCTAGGTACCCTGTCAGCACACAAATAGTTTAGCCCACAGCCGCCCTGCAAGACTAACGCAAATGAAAATGGTCCCTAAATTCCAACCTGTAACCAATCACGTAACCCGTTTTCAAAAAAAGGACCACTATTCTGGGTACTGCTCTGAATTAACACCATGTTGCACACATAACCTTAGTGACACAGCTATATACTTATGGCCCTTATGTAGTCCTTTGCTCTAGTTTGGGAACAAAAGCACAAAACCTTAAACTGAGCAGGTGGTAGAAGACACAGCATAATGCATTTTTATGGACCTTCCACATGTCCTTTCCAATATGCAGTGAGATAAATTCTCCTTTCACTTACATTCATGCAGCCCTACTCAATTCCCACTGTTTAGTACCATAGCAAAATTCATCTGTGAAAATCATGCTGTCCTTGATGCATCCATTTTTTAAATTAAAACAAAACAAAACAAAAAAATCTCAAAGGCCCGTCCAGGCATCACAAATTTGTGCCAATTCTCATCCCTTATTTAACTCCACCATATATGCCCTGAGTCATCCTGGCAAACTACCCATGGATTTGTATCCCTAATGGCTTCTTCCTTTATCTCAGTTTCTGCAGTCCTAAAATAATGGTAGTGATACATACCTGATTCCTAAGTTGTGACATGAAGCTTAATTCATTCAGTGCTCTTCAATACCAGAAGAGACTTACAGATGAAGGGTGCCACAGGGAAATACTGACCAGGATGTTTGGGTATTTCTGTGTGCAGTATGGACTTTTAATATTATTCCAAAATGAACACACATGCAAGATGTGTTCAGACTTCTGTATTTCTAATAACATTCTCTCAGGAATGTCAAAGCTTAAAATCTAAGAAATTATTGCTCTTTAAGTGCATGCTAATGGCTTGCTTTACAGATGGAAAATAAAAAACTTATGTTTTCTTGTAAGCACAGGGTTGACACTGGTTTATTTCTTTCAAAAATACTTACAAAAGTCAGGATTTCTCTGTATATATGACCTTGATTCCTAGATGGCACATGGACTACTTAGAGATCATGTTACTAAGTTACTTGCAGTTAAAGAGGAAAAAAAAGGCTAAAATTAATGGGTCACTGGGTATTTTCTTCTGAGAACTTAAGTACTTAACAGTAAGAAAAAAACAGTTTACAGCCAGGTGGCTTGAGGGGATATTTTGTTGAACACTGATTAAAAATAATTTCTTCTAAATGAGACCTGACCACAAAATAGGACCATTAACGAGCAGGGACATTCTCACCAGAAAGGAAACTACACTTGATCGACTCCTGCACCGCCCACAAACCTTTCTCTCTCTCTCTCTCTCACACACACTCTGGGGTTTTTTTCCCCTTTTTCTCCTCTCCCCTTTTCTTGTTCTTAATAGCAGGGTAAATAAGCAGCAAGTGATGCTGAAATGTTTTCGGCCAAAAACAGAGGCCAAACTCCTCTGAGAAAACATTTGGCCTCTGTGGTTTTGTAATATGTTCCAGAACACTGAGTTCACTGAAGAACATTGTGAAAAACTCCCATCGGCTGGAGGGATGCTGGGGAATGTTACTGTATCCCAACTTCCAATTGGTCCATTTCCTGCAGGCCTTGTTAAAAAAAAAAGAGAAAAAAAAATAGTGCTATGTGGGAGTTAAAACAAGTTCTCATGGGAAAAATGAATGGCAAGAAATTCTAGCTTTAAAAGAAACAGCTAATCTGCTAGTTTGATTGTTCTTCAAAACTTACAATGAACCAATAATCCTAATTAAAAACACTTGGCCTAGTTCTCTAAAGCATCATAGCTTTTTCTATGCTTCGTTTGTACACACCATAGACTATTAGTTTTTTTCTAGTGCTCACTAACAAAGTGCTGACTTTGTTGGGATGGCTGAGCTAATTTCGTGAACTCAGTGTGAAACCTTAGCTAAACAAAATTGTGGTAATTTTCCTTAATTTGTAAAAGTGATTGGAGTGCAAACAAAATTTTCCTCTTGGGTCAATCCTATAATTTTCAATTAACTAAAACTAATCGGCAGGCGTGTACTGAACCTGCATTTTGTTTAAAGGGCTGGAAGGCACTTCTGAAGGTCAGGATGCATTAATTGTTTTTATTTTAGTTTCATTTAGTCCTTTTTAAAAAAACACATTTAAGTTCAGGCTGCCTCTAAAAGGAAAATGCAAATTGCGCGAGGTACGATTTCAGTCACAATAGCTTTTCTGTATCTACCGTAACTCCATAAAAGCTGCATACGTGAGAGAATTGTCCATGGATTGGATCACCTTTGATTTTGTCATTGTTGTTTAGTATTTTATAACTGTCATTTATTGAATGAAAAATAATGTGTTTTAAACACTAACCTGAAAATGCGTATATGGAAACACTCTCCCTACTGGGACATCTTATTTCCACATTCAGCCATCTGCTTCTGGGCAGACAGGCTAAATTGCCGCCCTCCTTTTTACTGGAAAAGCTAATTAATGATGATCTGAAAAGCAAAACCAAAATGGATCCAAGCCATTTTCACATGTAAATCCCAAAACGAAGTCCCCAAAAACTTCGTTGCAAAGTCGAGGGGGGAAGGTTTCCTCCTTTTCTTCTTCTTCTGCACGCACACTTGCTGTTTCACCAGCCCGAGATGCAGCCACCCTGGTGGCTTGACAACAAGCAGGCAGCACAACTCATTGTAAGCAAGAAAGTGAGAAGGGAAAGGATTCATGGTCAAACTGTCCAGAGCTCTGGCTGACACTTTCATGTGGTATACGCTGGCAATTTGCACCAGCTGGCAATTTGACCCTTTGCTTTTTCTTTTGTTCCAACACATTCAAACCCTAAATAACTTTTTTTGATATGGTATGTTATTGTCCAATATATGAATTTCCCACACATTGTTGAAATCATGATGCTCACAATAAATACACACAGCCTCCACAAGCGCCTGCTGCTCAGCCAGCAAGGCGATACACATACACTTTAAGACCCAGTTTAAAGAAACCCAGTGCATAACCCCAACTCGGGGAGAGGGTATTTGAAAAAGCCAACAAAGCTTTATAAGGCACCTTTGTTCAACTTTCTCAGTGTTAAGAAAATCAAATGAAAGCTTTGCTACCCAGTTGGAGCACAGAAGTCTCTCCTCTGCCTTGAGTCCCTGTGTGTACATTCACAGTTGGAGCAATATATGTGCCCAGTGTAATTCAGAATGCCTCACAGCCACAAGTACTTATGATATATCTTATTCTTAAAATTTCATGGGCAATCAAAAATGAGGAAAGGAACTGCACTGGATTGTGATGAACCACAGCTCAGGCAGTTACAGTAGTCCTGTCTGCATATGTCAAACAACAAGCGCACAAAAGGACAAGCACATCAAAACCTGGACCAAGCCATTAATTCTTGCAGCATGTGTACCTTACAGGAATCACTGACACAAATTCTTTTTAAAAAGTTAGGCTGCTACCTCATTTATTTCCCAGGCCATTCTTATCACTACTGAGAGTGGTTTAACATTGACAGCACCTGCAATGTCCTAGCATGTTTTTTTGTTAGTAATTCTTCAGGCCAAACCACTCGACTTAGCATTGTCAGTGTGAGATGCCACCCCAAAACACACTGCAAGTCGCTATGTCTGCATCATTGGCCGGGGTGAAAGCTACTTAGCCTCCCTGGAAGTCAGAGACAAGTATGTTATGGCGAGATGGGCAGGCAAACAGGCCGCTGCTTTGAACGCTTGCAACACTTGTCAGACAACATGAGATACAAGATACTTAGCAAGACACTTGGAAGGCAGGATCGTGATCGCAATAGTGTGTCTGGCCCTTTATGCTCGCACTCTTCCTCTGTTTGTTTAAGTAGTGGAATATCTGTTTCTCTCCTTCCTCCCCCTTCCTGGCTAAAGAGATGTCCCATTGCGAGGACAAACAAGCAAACAAAAATCCCACACTGGTATGTTTTCAGACTCATCTCTACGGTCATCCATTTCTCAAATCCAACCTTTAATGATGCGCTCAGCCAAAAGAATAAAATACAGTACATCCTTTAATGATGAATGGAGAAGCCCTAGCAGGTGTGATATATTGCCTCCCCTATTTCTCCACATCATATCTAGTACTAAAGCATCCTTACCTGTGTAAATGAATCTTCCAGGCGTTCCCTTGCAAAACTGCTTAGACTTGTAGGACAATGTGACTTCTACAACCCCTGGGATATGTCGGGGAGGTGTCTGTACGCGGATGGCATGAGGAGTAATCAGCTAGATGAAAACATTGAGAAGGGAGAAGAAAGGAGAAAAAAAGCACTGTTAGATGCTGAACGCTTCTTTAATAACACTTTCCTCTCAGATCACAGTAAACAAGCTTTGAAACATGTAATTAACCTGTCAATGTTTGAATACAATCTTGATGTAATCCGCACAAAAGCCAGTGACTACAATATTTACAAGCATTCTCCTCCTCAGCCATAACAACGTTATTTCTGTTTTCATACATGGCAGGCACTTGCTTCCTAGTACAAGCATTAGCCCTGATTTAATGCAATAACTTTAGCTTACAGCAGCAGGATGCCTATGTTTGCTCAGGTGAACGCTGGGGTCATGACAGCGTCCAGCAAATCTGATGGATAAATGATAGGCAATACACGTGTGAACAGGGCACAGCACAAGCCCAGGCTGAGATTCACTGCGCAGCCCGAGTCCAGGCAGGCTTTCAAATGCGTTAGTCCCCAGCTCCCATCTGTACGCTGCAAAAGCACCACGCGCTGCTGTTTTAATTTTCTATTTGTTTTTTGGAGGTATAGGCGATTACTACAGAAATGCAAAGTTTGGCTTCTGAAGGATGCTGGATCTTTCCTCGCAAATGATCAGGGTAATCAAGAGATACACCAAATACAACCATCTAACCACGACTTCCAGTCTGTCTTCACTGCAATGACCGACACACATCTGAGAGGGCTCCTGCAGATGTGGATTTACACAGTAATAAGTAGACAAACATAACTTTCTTGCTAATGGGGCTGGGGATCCTGATCCTCTTACACAAAAGGTTGGGGTGGGTCAGTGCTGTGCTTTCCAGGCTCTAGTCCACTTTTGCTCTTTCAGGAATCTGGACTGGATTTAAAACACAGTCCCTGAAATTAATACTAGAGCCATTTAGAAGTTCACTAATTTATGGCAGGCTAACTCAAATCTCTGCTGCACTAAGAAACTACAGCATTGTTCTCCCCCTCACTGAAATGTCCTCTTCTCCTTCATTATGCTCCCTCAGACAAGAATAGTAAAAAGAGGTACATAAAAATCGTGACATGATTGAGTCCACCAACCAAAATACAGCTCTGGTACACAGATAATCCTTCTCTAACTGACTGTGGCACATTAACACACTTCTAGAGAGGCAAAAAAGACCAAGAGCATAACCAGCCTTGACAAAGCCATGGGCATCCTATGCAGACAGTCAACTGCTCTGTGCTGCTGGTTGAATCATGTTCTGGATTAGGGAACACATTTCAACAGATTTTTTTTTTTTTTAAATAAAAAGCTAATTCTTATTTTTACTAGGAATCAAATATTTCAAAATTGTAGTAAGGTCCTACTAAAGAAATCAGACTTTTAACCAGTTCTTTGTTTAGGGCACAGGACTAAAAAAGCACAGAAGAGTAATGTCTGTCTGAGAGCCATCAGTGTAACTGAAGGAAATGGCATACACAGTGTTCTCCATATTTAAAATAAGAGAATTAATATTAAATCAAGTTGAAGATTAAAACCAATACTACCAGCATCAAATGTTATTTAGACCCACAGAAGTCATAAGGCATATATCATTTTAGAAAATATCATGTAGGAATTGATGCCTTCTTATTTGTGAGCTCCAAAGAATGGTTTCAGGCTCTGCTTTGAAATCATGTGATTTAGAAATATTTATTTTTAAGAGAAACCTGCCTTTTTTTCTAAATTACTCACTCTATCAACTTGGTTAAAAAAAAACCAACCAAACAAACAAACAAAAAAAACCCAAAAAAACCAACCCCAAACCAAAACCCAAACTTCCAAGGATTGGTTTTACTTAAATTGAGTTGGTTTACAGTTGGGCTGACCAAAGCCTAAAAGACTGGGCCAATTCTCTACATGCCCTCAACAGTTAGCAGAGGCAGAAAGCACTGCCAAAGACCAATTTATTTCCAGTGCTTTAGACACCTCTCACATTGGGATGGGCTGCTCTCTGGAAGCATCTACCTTTCTCCAGTGAACCGCGATGACAAGCTGAGACTAGATGCTTAACTGTAGGCAGCCAAACATAGCTGAGATAAATGCCATCCTCAAGTGGTTCTAGTTAACTGGGGGAACTGGCAAGATGAGAAAAGTTTCATGACATTTTTAGAGGGAAAATATTTGTAAAAACAGCCAAGGATTTTAATAGTAAAGGTTAACACGCTAGTCTTACTACATCAGCATGTGCCCTGCACCCCTCACCCCCATTCTGGCATGAGCTATACAGGCAGCTTCTGGTTGTATCTTTGAATTTCCCAGCATTTACTGGTCTGTCACCACTTTAATGTTCTTTAAACATAATTTGTGGCATTTTCCAATACTCATCTTCCGTGGTTCCCAAGAAACGTCTGACCTATTTATGGTCCATTGTTACGGAGAGCTGGGGAGAGTTAAGCAAGTTTCCTGGTTTGTTCTCCACAAACAGTTTGGTTTTCCTTTGTGCTCTGAAGTAAATAAGTTTAACTGTGTTTAAAACCACAAATATACAATAATGTCGCCCACACATTCCCAAAGGGTGAACATTATGTCTGAAGTCCTATGGTTTAGGGTACTCAGAATATATTTTACTCCTCTCTTCTCTAGAACTAAAGCTTGGGAGGTATACCAGGACAATACACGTGCCTTTTCCTTTTACTTTTTCTCCTTAGCATCTGCCACTGGCCACTGTCAGAGATATAGTGCTGAGCTAGAAGGACCTTTGTTCTGGGTCAGCCTTCAGCTCTCATGCACACTAAAAGGAACTGGCTAGCTCGTTTACAAACCAGTAGTCCCCTATATTGCTGTCACATCAAGAAATTGTCTTTAAGGGACAAACAGTGTCACTGCACTTCAAAACCTGCCCTCTGAGCCTCGCCTCTGGTCTCAAACTCTGATTCCCTAGTGCTGCCAGCATCTGCATTATGGACCAGGACCAGCTCTCTGAATTGCCCTAACTCCGTTTTGCAATCCGAGTGACTCAACGAGTGCTAAATGGGTCTGGGTACCCCAGGCCCACCCACAGCAAGAATAATCTGCTGCTGACTTCAATAACTCGAGGATTACGGGACATCTTCCTGCCTACGTTGTCAACTTGTGGCCTGATTTTGGGAATACACTCCACCTTTTCCAAGCATGTTTTCTACTCTCACACTGACATAGCCTGACTTCAAGGCCCAGTCTGTCTTACATTTGCCTGTAAAGCATCTGGAAAAGGTGAGCTATTAGCATCAAGGGATATTAAAAGTAAAGACACCATTTGTGGAAGCCTCTGGGCCCCAAACTGTTGGAGGCTGGTAGAGTGTTCTGGGGAAGCACCACTACATGCTCACCCTGTTGTTTTTATAGACATCTCTATTGCCCAGCACCAACCACAAGATGCTGAGCTAGATGAACCTCCACATCTGACCCATAATGGCCATTTCTATGTTCTAACCTCAGGTGGGAACTCTCAGTGCATTAACAGATATCATAACACCTGTAGCAATGACATGCCAAGAACTAAGAATTTGTAAATACGAGTTACATTCATTTCTGAGCATGTTTTTCAATGCAGATCTTGAGCAAGGCATTAACCTGTGATTTGGAGATGAACCCACCAGCCAAAATCCCAGATCCAGCTTCCTCTTCCATTCCAACATTTGCCTAATTGAGATCTGAGCTGGACATAAAACTAGTAACTGGACTCTTTCTCCCAAGGGATTTTTAAGTGAATTGGTCCGATACTTGGCAACTGCACTAGCTGTTTGATATAAACTCTCACGTGTCAGTTGAGACATGCTGTGGATCACATTAAAACCTGAGTTAGAGACCTTCAGAATGGAGGGAGGTGCATATCCTTCAAAATTCAAAACACATTTGGTTTCAGTGTGTACAACAAGCCTCCTCCTGCGGTTTGCTAATATATTCTAGACATTCTTGTGTGATACAGCATCATTTCACACTCTGTTCAGAGTGCCAGGTTACTTTCTTTTTTTAAAAGTGACATTTTATAAGGAGATGTCATTAATCTGAGTCACTAGTTTATTTTTGCATGTTTGAGCTTTGGTTTGTGGTTAGGGAAATGGTGACAATCAGTCATAAATTTAACTTGGACTCTGTGAAGAGGACCATTAGGACAGGAATGAAGAAAAATCCCACCAACTGAAGGTAATGACAGCTTTCAGTGAGAACAGGACTCTTAAGATACCTATATTTTTAAAAATGACCAGTGACTTTGCATGCCTCAATTCTGGGCATCCAGATGCTGCTTAATAAGCCTTGGTTTTCAAAAAGAGGGTGCCTACTCATTTTTTAAAAATGAGTCAGACCTCCAAAATAAGCACTCAAAAACAGAGACTTCCAAAATCAATAATAAACATAAAAAGCAAAATAAAAAACTATGTCACATAATTTGATTCAGCAGCATTGAAAAAAAACAAAAAAACCCCAACAAACAAACCCAAAAATGCCAAACTAAAAAATCATCCCCTGGTTTTGTGCTGTACAAAGGTAAAAGAACTGATGGTTCAGTGCTTCATCTTTTCTTAATATAAAAGAAAAAGGAGATGTTTCCAGCTGACTCTGTACAGCTGGAGGAATGTTCTTGGCAGGAAAATGTTTGAAGAAATAGTTCATTTTAAGCAAATATTGTGGAATATTTATAAGAAACTAATTTTGTCTTCACAATCATGTATTTGCCCTGAAACTCGACTCTCAGAGTTTCAGCCCCCCAAGATGAGAGAGAAACAACAGAGGACTTTTATCAGCAGCTCAGATTTTGAATATTTGCAACAACACAGAGACCCATAATGCTGGGTAAAAACCTGCAAATAACAACTCCGTCTGTTTGTGGACTGGACAAACAGAAAGGCAGAGACTATCTGCCAAATAAACTATTTGCTGGGAGTTGTCTCTCCAGACTCAGCATGTGCACACGATACACCAATGCTGGGGTTTTGTCAGTTATGAAAGTCCCTTGAAAAAAAAGGCATTAGATGGCCCACTTTGCTGTATTCTAAAAACATCAAGGGCTTTTAAAGTCATTTTTATAAAGTAATATGGGAGTTAAGGATTAATTGAACCTACTGGCTTAGGGTATCTGCATTTTTGCACAAAATTAATGTGACAAATTAAGTTTTTATTTAGTTCTTCCTGGCTGAGAAAGGTTGTAATTATGTTAGAGTGTTTACAGCTAAAATATATGTTTAAATAATAAATATGTGTTTCAGAAACCATTTTAAACCTCCTTTTTTTAACACAGTCAACTCCATTTCAAGCATATAAATATTTCAATTACAAAACTTGAATACATGTAAAATAAATTAAAAATATATTATTTACATTTCAAATTATTTATAACATATGCTGCTTGACAGCAACAAATTCACCCTTAAAATGAACATTATTTTTTTTTTGGCTTTTAACTTTGCTTCTGAACTGTGGTAGGATTTATATTTTAAATATCCATGCATCTCAGGTACTTACATGGATTTTGCTATAATAAAATCTGAGTAATATAGGACCTTTACAATAATTATCTTCACAGCACCTCTCCAAAGAAGGTGACTAATCTTATTACAGTGTTAGAGAAAGGGAATTGAACTTTAAGCAGATTATGTGATTTGCCCAAGGTCCCATGCAAAGTCTGTGGCAAAATGCTGCTTAATTTAAATATTAGACTTCATCCCTCAAACCACCTGCAATTATAACTGAAAGCGAAGCTAGAAAAATCCATGTGAAAATCCTCTGCACGACTCACTCTTTTTCTTTAGTTTCCTATCTAGTTTTGTTTTAGATTTTCTGCAGCTCCGTTAAAATGATGTTTTATTTGGATCCATGAAACAACAGAATGAACTTGAAAATTCTTCTTTAACTCAATAGCAAAATAACCTGGCCTGGTTTGCTCAAAACTGGGCCTAACTGGCAACTCAGGACAAACCTGCTCCAGGTTTGAAATGGTACTGAAATTCAGAAGATCGACAGTTCAATTTTACACTCTATTGAAGTAAAACAAAAATATACTTCCAGGGTACTAAAAATGCACCAGACATTTTTAGAAAGGAGAAGGCAAATGAAAGAACATATTTTGTATTTCATAGGTGGCTAGTATGTGTAATTTGAATTATTTATAGATCGCTATTATTTAGGGATCACTCAGCTCATGCATTTCTGCACTTGTTTATCATGTTCGTCTGCTTCTTTTAGAAACAATTTCTTTTCCCCTATAGGATTTTCTATTGCTTTCATAGGTTATGATACTGAGAGTCAATTCTGTAAGGGAGGGACAGTGAAACAGTTTTCACTCAAAGCCAACTTGCAGCCCATCACAGCACTCACAACAAACAGACTGACTTTGGTATGGACCCCCTCTAACATAATTCATTTCATGACAAGGTCTTGCAACCATCAGCAACAATGTTTTGACCATTTCTCCTGAGATTAGAAATTGCTTATTAATGGCTTCCACTAATAAACAGAATCAAGTTTTATAATGAAAGATCCAATTCTGCAGTACCAAAATCAGAGCACTTTCCTCCCCACCCTCTTCACCTTTCCCTGTTAAATGTCTGTAGCCATAATGGCTTCAATCCTAACACACAAAATGCTTACACTGGACCCAGGGGGCACTTTCATGATCACATAAGGGCTTCAGAATAGGGCTCATTTAATATATCGTCTTTTCTGGAATGCCCTTTCATCCACACTTGTCCTCAAGTGGAAGGATGAGAGAGAGAGAGAGAGAGAGAATAGTGAAGCCCATGAAGGACATTAGAGGATACTCTTCATATGGAAAAAATGCTGCCATATGTGCAATGGAATCAGTAGGGGGAATGCGCTGGATATAAATTAAGCCATAATGTTGATTTAATATTTATAGGATATAAGGTAAAGCATCAGAAGATCCTTACATCACTTGGTAAGCATGGTATAGCTATTTCAGAGATGCTGTTTTGTGTGTTAACGTGTTTATTTCAGTATTAAAATAATGAAAATAACAAATATCTTATAAAAGCCCCCAAATGCTTTTGAAAGTCACAAATGCAAAACGTAAACCTTTACTGGGAGCTGCCCTCCCATGCCAGCGAAGCCAACAGGGACTCTGCCCCAACTTCTATGGTACTGCGCACTGCAAGTGGCTGTTTGGGTGATGCTGTCTGAGTTTTAACTTTCCACAGGCTTTGGGGGAGTATCCGACTCCACGTTTAATTATGTGCCAGGAGAAGACAAAATTTAAGAAACTGGGAGGAACAGCAACAGCAAAAAATGGATAAGAAACAAAAAAAGGGTTACTATGAAACTACAGAGGCCCCCACTAGGTATGACAAGACTGTATTTTCCGCTGTGGATACAATACTGTGTATTTGGTTGCTATTATGCAGATGCTACTTACACCAAGCGCCTACGCTTTAAGGATATGCTATTCAGAGGCGCTGAATTTCTACAATCTCCACCTCATTGAGCTGCAGCTACAAGCAGCCGGTTTCCCTGGAAAGCAGGATCACCTAAACGCTTGTTTCCTGTGGGCCCTTAGCGATCGTAGTGCTAAATGCAGAATTATTCAGACAGGCATTTATCCTTTCCTTTTCTTGGAATAAAAGGCACTGAGCTAAATTCTGGGGCAGTGAGAGGAGATGCAAATCCCCTGGCTATAATGGGTTTCTGCCACAGGTAAATGTGACTAATTATTTTCATAAAACTGAATGAGGAAAGGATTCACATCTCAACATTTGTTGCTGATTTAGCATGTGGCATAAAAAAAGGACAGGCTAGCTGTAAGCTAGACAAAGCTATTAGACATTACCGTTCAGACAACACCTACCTCACTCCAAACCAGCATGGTGCCGAATATGACCTGTAACCCATCAAAGAAATTGTCTCCTATGATGATGACAGTGGCACCTCCTGTAGTCCATCCTTCACTTGGACTGATGGCTTTGATACATGGTGTAGCTGCTTTTCAACACACATGAAAAAGAGAAGTATTCTGCTGTTAGAACCAGATTTTAATGATAGAAGACTTGAGAAAAATAAAATAAAAGGAGCTTTCATTTTCCCCCTTACTAACACAAAGATTTCAGCAATCACATTCTTTCTAGTACATGTGCATGACCTCAAACTATATCTTTGGAAGCATTTTTTTCTCAATTAATTTCTGTTTGGTTTTGTTAACTGCATTGAAAAAAATTAACTTCTTTAAGCCTACATTAACATAAAAATCACAGCATGATGGGCAGAGACCAATGGGAAATCAGGACAAATCCCTATTTTCATTCTATATGAAACGCACAATACCTGAGTTAATAAAACAATCTCCAGTCAGCTTGCTTTATTATCCATCACAACCTAAATTCATCAAGGAAACTCCTATAAATATTCTGGAAAATATTGGCTCAGTAAAGGAGGGTGTAACCCTCAGCATTTCTTTAAGTATTCTGCAAGCAGATCCAGGTTGTTCTAGTATTAAACCACCCTGTCCTGCTTAATGATTTGGCTACTACAAAAAAACCCCAAACAAACAAACAAAAAACACAACAAAAACCACCACCACAACAACAACAAATCAAAACAAACAAAAACCCCACCCACAAAACCTACAACCCTGCCAACTAGTAATTCCAGTTATGTTGCATCTACTGGATAATTGAGATACGTGTGCAATGCATTCTGCCATATTCTCACTAGCCACTTTCTTGGCAGCATATGTACTAAGTGCCTCCTGAGAGGATGTTGAAAACTCAAGCACTGCTCAAAGTAGTAAGTTCAAATCTTGGTGTAAGATCTTCTGGTTTAAGAGTATCTAAGCAGAAGCATGCTCAACTTTATATATTGGTGGGATAGGACAATATAAACATCCACATACTGATTCTCCTCCCCTGCAGTACCAGAGTACATCAGAATTTAACTGTGCTGAAACAACAGGAATAATGGTACTGAAAAAATAACCTTAAGACAAAAACACCTGGGTAACTCTCAGCTATGGAGTCTCAGGGTGGTCATACGGGTTGATGAAAAGAAGCAAATCCATTTCAAATGCCACCAACTTCTTGCTAATATAGCATGAGGTAAAAATATGACGGCATGCCATTAGATAAAATTTTAAGTAAAGTGGGCACCTCAACAATTTCATTAGCCATGAAAAACCGATTCCTTAAGGAGCAGCAAAACTCCACCCGTCAACCACAGCGTCGAAAAGAAAGATTTTTTCCTTTAGATATGAACCCAGTCCTCAGCAGAGAGAAGATGCTGGCTCCACTGAAAACACATGAAGGGCTGCCATTGCTCACATTGACACCTGATTGACGTTGCAGAATCAATCAGCAGGACTTCATTAGCTGTGTGTATATTATCTGCGTATATACCTCTTTTAGGGTTGCTGGCATTTGGCTGTGAATTGCTCCTTGGTCAAAAGGCAGGCTCAGCTGTCAGTCTAGTTTTTGAGTATTTGATGATGTACTCGATGGAGAGCACTCAGGCACTTCATCGGGTAAGTATTTACTAGGAAGATAGGAGTGTGAAAGCCACCCACATGTTAGGGCCATCCAGACAACACCCGTGCACCCATGAATTACTTAATGTGGCTGTGCAGTGGCAGAGCCCCTGCCCTACGTTCTTCTAATTGTAAAAGCAGTAAATTAATTCATTCACAGAAGCCTACTTTAAAACGCTCCAGACATAAAGTGCTAAAGAGACCCTGTGCATCTTTATGATTATTTAGTGAAGTTCTGGTCAGTTGGAGCTAATTGCAAGAGTCAGTGAGGCTGGTGAGAAGCTCCTTCCTCCCAGCCCCGGGGTTGGGCAGGGCAGGCGAGGAGCTGGGACGCAGGAGGGAGCTGGAAAGGGAGCTGTTGAGTCACCCTTAGCAGTGAGTGTTTCTGTGGGCACTGCTACAGACTCGCACCAGCGGTGATGGAACACATGCATGGGGAGCAAACAGACCCCGTCCCTACCTACAAAAGGTTGTAAGTGTCAGGCACAAAGTTTTCCACTACTTCAGCTGATGGGGATGCCAGCTCCAGTGAAAAACACAAACACACAGGCAGGAAAAAATCATTACCCTACTCCAAACTTCGCAGAGCACAGCCATTAACTTTTACATGAGCTAACAAAAGAAACATCCTAACATTAGCATCATGAAAACGTAGCGCGCACACAGAAGTAACTTCAATATGTTTAATTTGGACTCAAGTTACTTGCATAAAACTGTGCATAAAAACCATTGCAAAGTCCAAAACCAAATGCTTTCCTTTCAGCCAAGCTCACAGAAATGGATTTACAGTGAAAGCAGCTTTTCAAAATGCCATCCAGCCCTTTCACAGGATCAAACTTTTTCATACATAAAAATTAAAGTCACTTCCAAATTACACCCTTTCCAGTATTTCCAGTTGATTGTGGACACACACACCCCACAATAAAACCCAAAGATAATCAGTTTCCCATGTGTCAGAGAATGAGCTACTTTTCTTGAAGACTACAAGCAACATTTTTTTCCTAAATACCAGTGAATAAAAACTGTTTGAGACCATAAGCCATTAACAGAAAACATATGCAGGCTTCAAAATTCTAGATTCAATTCATCTTTAAAATGAATGCAAGATACTGTTCTGCAGTTACAGGTCCCCACTAAAGGTCTTGCTATTTATCTTGTGATGTTCTTTGCGGTACCGACATTGCATTCAGAAGTGCAAGGTGCTGCACTGACTGACTGTGCTGCCTCACGTATTTGATTCTGATACTTTATACACGTATGTGCTTAATATCAAACTCATGCCAAGTCCCATGGGGGACTTTGAGCAGACACTCAGGTCCTTCCGCTGCATTGGGGCTGTGGTTTGTTCACTGGGACACTCTCGCCCGCAAAGTCAATGTGACCACTCGCACGTGTAATTTTATTTAAATATGTAGCAATTGTGCTGAATCAGTGCCTCACCGAAACTGCTGGCAATAGTCCAGGACATCTCCTCTGAGAAGGAAAAGTCAGGACTTGGGGGTCTGATAAGCAGAGCAGGTTGGTACCCTTTGCAGGCGCTACCTGAGAAGCAAAGAGCGCTGTGCATTCCCGAAAGATTTCAAGGCATTATTTTCCCTTGGGACCAGTCACAAAAAACAGTGGGACTTCCAAACTTTCCCCACACAGCTTCTCTCATCTTAAAACGCAAGCGTCTATAAGACTGGAAGGGCTACATGCAGGTGCTGTCCCACAGGGGAAGTTGTGCTGAAGGGCTGCATCCCGAGGAAGCCTGGGAAGACGTGCTGAGGGAGGGATCCAGACTGCTACCTGTTTTTGAAGGCACAACATATGTTTATACAATGACATATTTGCAACAGCCAGTGTCGTTAGGGACATTGGTCTTACTAAAACTTTGCCCTTCCCAGGCCCTTTCCTTGGCACACCAGGAAGGAGGATGGAAGAATTGGGTCCCATTTGCCAGTGTCACCACAGGTAACGTTGGGAGGGGGGCAAGGCAGTGACCTCAGCTCTATTTATGCCCCTGGTACAAATGTCTGGCCAGCTCAGGCCCTCAGCTCTTCATATTTCTTCTGTTAATCATTTGGCAACTTTCAAAGCTCTGTCTGGAAGGTGTTTACTTCTGTGCAACCCTAGAAAAACAGAGCGAGGCAGAATAAGGCAGACCTTGATTTTTCTACATTTTGTTTTGGTCACAAGAGAAACCAAAATACAGAACTTTTTTTTTTTCAGAATGCAAAGTTCCAGAATCCCTATCTGGAATTAACTATAACACTTTTTAACATTTCCAAGAAAAACAAAATATTTTGTTTCAAAATACTATCACTTCATATGCCCTTCTGTAACACCAAAGCATCATTTCTAAAACAGTGTTGAAAACAAATATTAAAAAGTTACATAACATTTATGTTTTTCTGTAGAAAAAGAGATTTTGGTTGAAGTCTGAAACTTCACTGATAAAAAAATGCAGTGAAGGACTTTAGACCAGTTCTAATAAAGGCAATGAAGTGAACATGATTGATAATACGAATGGACTTTAAGTCCAGAGAAGAAGTATAATAAAAAAGAATAATCACACATTCTTACACATATAAACATATTTTAAAAGTGAACAGCTGACTGCCAACTACAACCAGCACCAGAAGAGCTCGGTAGCCTAGCCATCAGATAAGATTTTAAGACTCCTTGGCGTAAGTGTATTACATTTGCTGCATGTTTTCAGAAGAGTTGTCGGACTAAGGAAGAACTAAATATTACCCCTCCAACTGCAGGCACGGACCTTGCAGCTCCTTGCTGAAGGTGATGTGGCCACATCCTCCACCTGCTGAAATGGCCTAATGGTTATGAGTCTTAATGAGCTGCTCTCCTTTGCATAATATCAAGACAAATCAATGTTAACATCTGACATGTTTCATTGTGCTGCTCCTGCGTTTTGAGTTAACAGATATAGATGTTAGAGGGAGACACTGCAATCCCAAACTTATTGAAGCCAATGGGAATTTTGCGACTGACTTCAAAGCTAAGGTCTCTATCGATACATTTTAAGGATTTATGAGCAAAAACCTTAATGACTTTCAAGGGAAACAATGTTCTTTTGAAATCTTCATCTTTTCTCAGAACATATATTGTTAAAATTTTATCACCTTCCATACAAAGGATGGTAGGTACCAACTTCAGCACATGGGTAGCAAAATAGAAAAGTTTTTCGTTGTGTGCTGTGTGTGTCAGTGTGTTCCTGTGTTCTCGTACTCTCCTAGCTACTGATATACAGGGGATTTTTCTTCCTTCAAACTGTGACAATAAAATGATTACCCCGCCACAGTTTAGCATAATGGTTCAGAAATGCTCGTGGCATATTGCAGAGTTAAAGTGGAAATTATTAGGTAGCTCTTCTTTGTTATAATAATGATCACTCCACAAATAAAAGCTCTTCTCCCAAAGGTACTGCAAGGCACAAAATGCTAATTCTGAAGATTATGTGTGCGCTTTTATTAAATATTACTATGCCCTCTCTGTTTGAGGGCTTCACTGCTCTGATTGTTTTATGAGTGCCATGTTAATGTCAGCCCCATCTTGCTAGCAGCAGGCACACATTTTAGCTTTTGTATGAGAGTTGATCAAAGGCCGTGTGCTGAGGGAATTGCTGAGAAAACACGGACAAGCGATAAAAATCTAACAGATTAATTGGTTTAAATTTCATTTCAGGGTGTTGAACTTTGGCTCAGGACGCTGGTACTACACTACCAGCCAGGGCCTAATTACCACATTTCCAATTTGCCTCTGAACAATGCTTGGAAGGGAGAATAATAACAGTACTAATAATACTAATAACAATAATAATAATAACAAAACAACAGCAATAACGTCTCCTCATAGCTTCTTGTACATGTTTAATAACTAACTTAGTGTGCCGGCAATTGCACTAGGAAATCCCTCTCCCCCACACCACCATCCATGTGCCCCCGGAGCGTTTCTATCTGCACCTGAAAACAGAAGAAACAGCAGACGCCCTCAGGAGCACCGAACATCTGAATTTACAGACTCAATGAGCTGCCAATTCAAGCCCCTCACAAACTCACGCTGGACATCTCATATTCTTAATTAGGGACCTGTGTTTATAAAGGGAGATAGCATTTTATCCTCCAACAGAAATGATCTATTCCATTGATAGAGAACAGAGGCCAGAGGGAAAAAACATATTTACCACAAAGTTTATGGGTGGCCTTGGAATAAGGGTTAATTGAGCTTAGAGGTAAATGTTCACTGAGGTGAATTAGTGGGATGCACAGCTATCAGCAGGGCTCTGGGACTGCTCTTATTTAGCTTCTGAAATGTATTTGCTCTATGATTAATACCCAGTTTGTGCTGGTGACTGTAAGAATGACCTCGCCTGCAGTTTTTATCATGAAGTGTGGTTTCATCCTCCATTATTTCATAGATGAGGCTCTGACAACAGTTGCTGTATCACAACAGGAGTTTAAATGATGGGGTACATGCTTTTATTTTTCTTCTCTTTAAGAATATTGTGACATGCAAGGAGAGTTGCATAAAGGCAGTTAAAACTGGGAATTCAGAGGAACAGGGAATTTCTATCTCATCTTACAGGAAGTACTGAAAATATCTGGAGTTTAATTTAATTTTCCTTTTTTTTCTTGGGTAAAACCTAATTCTAGGCTAAATACATAAATGAGCCACAGATAAACCCACAGTTCATGGGTCTGATCCTGCAACCTGTTAAATGCTTTCGCCAAACTACTGCTTTTCAGAATATCAAGACAAATCAGTTTTAAGCACTCAAAACCATGACTTACCAAAGTTGTGATTCAACAAACCACTTAAGTGCTTAAAAACCCAGCCAAAGAAGTTGCAAAATAAGGAACTAGATTTTTTAAAATAGTTGGGCAGTGCTCAGTGCAAGACTGCCAAGAGCTATGTAATGTATACGGAACTGGGTTTTCCCATTTCACAAACCACTTAGGTTACCCGTAGACCACCCTGTGCAGTGCAGAGCTCACCCAACCTGAGACGAGTGAGCAGCATCAGAGCCGAAATACTAATGCCAACATGCTGATTTCAGGAACTGAGCTGCTATGTCTACTCAGCGCTGCGGAGAGTCAAATGTAGCAGCGACTCAGTGCTAACTCTGGGATTTCTACAGCATTTTTATATCATCTGGTGTAGATCTTCCCTCATGTACCTCATAACCATTGAAATCACGCAGGGTTTACAACTGTGAGCAAGGCAGTGCCCACGAATGGTCTGAGCCTAAATTCCTTTCCCACAGCACTCTGGCGCTGAAGGTGTGCAGCACTTCTTGGGATGCTCAAGGCCCTTTTGATCAACATTTTTAGTTTGGCAAGGTGTATTTCTCTTTAAAAGGCGGGGGGGGGAAGACGACATTATTTCTTCCCTTCTCGAATTACAGCTTTACACAGGTATTATATGGGGGGGGAGGGAAGGGTTATTCCTTTCATCATTGCTTATTGTGGATTTTCCACATTAATCACTTCAACAAATTGATTTTATCATGGGAGAGGGGTTGGAGTTTTTTTTTTCAGAACTGAAAATTATAATTTTCCAAAATTTGCCAGTTTGAGAGAATGAACTAAATATTTTGGCAGGTTGAGTATGGGTGGGGTTTTTTTTTTTGCAAAAATAATTTTCTCATTCCTGAGAAGCAAGAGTTGTCATCATCTGCTCACCGACTTGGAGCGTGCTGAAAGGATGGACCCTGAAAAGTTTGTGTGCCCATGCAACGGTACCATTGCAGTCCAGTGTGCAGAGACATTGCCAGAGCTGTATCCAGCACAAGCAACTGAAAGCAGCTGAAGTTTACCAAACCAGCCTGGATGGGAAAAGTCCGCAGGACCATCCCAAAGGGTTAGTCACAGACACTTCAGGGAAAGGGAATGTGGCAGAGTTTTTACATATTATACCAGAGCATTAAATCTTCACTCTTAAGCTAAACAATGCGCTTGCTGTTTATCTTAGTAAAGCGATGATCTTCCTGCTTTCCTTTTTCATATCGCAGCCTGCTCCCTCTCCTATTCTCTTCTGACAATAAGCAGCTGCTGTGCAGGAAACAGGGTAACAGAGGTTTCCCTCTCGAGGAGATAACTCACGCAGCTTTATGCAACACAGGCACGAGGATGTGATGCCCCACTCCCCCTTCCCAGCTCCCTCTTTTAGAGCATCTCGATATTTGGGGCTTACCATTCGCAAGCTTTAAAGATTACAACTCCCTGCCAAAAATGGCAACCTCCTCCTGGTTCTTCATGACGTCTGCACTGGGTGAAATCACCGAACCAAAAATACAAGCACCGTGCAATCCCTCCAGGTTGGGGGAAGGGAGGGAATGTTGCCTTTGTTTCTGTTTTCAAGTAGTGAAATTAAAAGTCTTGCCCTGTGATTTTCTGCCTAACATTTTGGATGCTCAGCTCCCATTAATGGGAATTGAAAATGTAAATAACCTGGTCTAATATTCCACCTACAATCAATACTTAAGCCAGTCGTCCCCTTTTATCCTTCCTGATGCCTCAGCTAGCAAAGTTACATTTCATGGAGTCCTCCTGTTTCTCTTTCCTTAATGATTTCCAAAGCTCTCAGTTGTTGATCACTGTCTGAAAAATGATTGCATGGAAAAAGGAGGCAATCCTGAATAATGAGAGATCTGTTACAAAATAGAATCTGCTGTGTATTTTACTTAAAACATTTCCATAAAAATACTAATCTAGTTACCTCTAAATAGAAACAGTTATCTCTAAATAGCAAGTTAGTTATCTCTAATTAGCAATCTCTCTGATTGCAAGAGATGCATTTTCATTCATTCTTTTAAACCCTTTCAAATCACAGAGGAAGTTTTGGGGTTGATTTTTTTTTCCCTGGTTGGTTTTAACTTTAGGAGGTACCTCCTGCTTTTTCAAAAATTAATAAAACAGGAAGAGTCCTTAGCATTTCACTGCAAGTCGGTGAAGCTTCACCTCCAAAAGAGAGCTCTGTCATGTTTGTTTGGCAAATAATAAATTCCCCAAGAAAAATATAATGTTGCAAAAATACTTGAAAATTTGGCTACATTCAATATATAGGTTCAGCCAAAATGTGAATACATATAAGATAATAATATCTACATTATTATTCTAAAAAAAAAAAAAAATGCGCTCTCTCTCTATATAAATATACTTTTCTTTTTTTTTTTTCAAGAAGCCTGAAAATTTTATTGTGAAAAATCTTGATGATTTTTTATTTCAAGGAAATTTCAAGCAGGCTTCAAACTATAATTTTTGCCTTCGTTATTTTTGCCCCGAAGTTGGAAGATTTTCATTTTGAGTTAGCCACAAAGAAACTGTTGCGGGTGGCCTCAGCCAAACGCAGCACTCTGCCTAAACCAATGCAGCTACTCAGCCCCAGCACCGACATGGTCTCTGTTATCCTGAGCAGCTCGGCTGCACGGGGGATATCCACACACTGGACCAGGAGGAGAAACAGCGCACCCAAGAATATCGCATAGGGCCTACCAAACATCGGCAGCGCTTCTAGCTCCAAACTGGGGACAAGTTTGCCCAGATCCAAGCACCAACCCAGTGACTGCTGCAGAGCATTCTCCTCCCTCAGGGATGCACAGGCATCTTTTGACACCAAGCAAGATAAATGCTTTACTGTGAGCCCCAAAATTATTGCCCTTTAAGTTCTTCACTCCTTCCTCTGTCCCATGGGGCCACTTGCAAAGGTGCAGGAACAGCGTTCCTAAAAGATGAGAAGCTGAAGGCAATAGCACGCAGGGGGCTAACCTGCGATATATGCACAGGATTGCACCGTTTTATCTGAATGGGGACTTTAAAAGCTTTGTTAGTAAAACAGTGAAAAAATCCTGTATGCCTCTCTCGTTTCAATTTCAACGGCTTCCTACTGATTTAACTTCCGCTGATAAAGTTACAGAGCCCAGCTAAGCCAATATGACTATTTTCAAAACAATAAGCATGTCCAGAAGGAGACTGCATCTGCTTAAGTGCACTAAAGTTTAAAAATAGCTGCACTGATGCAATTTCTGGGTGAGGATGAAGGCAACCTTGAGAATGCAAGCCCAAAATGTGTAATATAAATCAAACCTAAAAGTTTGTCAAAACAAACATCGCTGCATAGATCGCATACCCCAAAACCTACTTTATTCAACTGATTGATCCTTCAGTGCTGCTAACTAAGATCCTGAACCAGCAAAGGATTTTATAGGATGGAACCAGTCATTTATTTAATGTTAAGCCTGTGGTTTACTGTTTTGCTGAATCCCAATCTAACAGAAGGGCAGGTGGGTCTATTTCTAAATTCATGTTTTGTTTCCCCATCACCCTGGTCTCATTTTCTCTCCTCTATTTTCCATCAGTACCTTAACAAAACTGTAAATCTCTCACAGCAAATCTCTCTAGAGTCAAAACATAGGAATAGATAAAAGCTCCTGAGCCACAGCATCCCACCCCTGTAAGGTGTAAAAAGCTCAGCATCCCACACACAACAGCAGCGAGTACATCAGCAGCAAGATGTACATTGGTATGTTACAGTCACACTGGTGAGGTTTAGTCGACGACACACAGAAACTACTCTAAATTAAATGCAGAGTTCAATCTAAATCTAAATTCTCATGCCCCAAACCTAAATATTAGCATCAATTAAACTTTTACAGACTCTTCCACTATCACAAAAAAAACCCCAGAACTCCACCCCGCAAAATCAGTTAAACACCCCCGCTATATTATATAGCGCAAAAATCAGAAGTTCACCTGAGATGGATTCTACAGCAAACAAAGAATTTATTTCATCCTGATAAAAACAAGAGCCCCAACTAAAACGAATTTTTAGCTGAAGTCTCTTTGTTCAGCAGAATTGAGAAAGTCTGCCCACAACAGAGAGCTCGCGGTAATCGTCTTTCAGAAACAGAACAACCCGCGCAGAAACACAAAGCAGTTGTGGCAGGGACAGGGAGTGCCTGTAATCCAGTTTCTTGAAGGGAAATTCAAGTACCCTAAGAGTTCTTATTCCTCATCTGATTTCTCTCACAAATCACAGGCTGCTCTCTAATGCAATTTTCTGGAGTCTGAGAATCATAAAGTCAAATATGAACAAGTCTAGTGGAAAATCTGTGACGCTAATCTTGGCCTACGTTGTATTTTTAACAGGCACTGAATTTGTGCGCCGGATTATCCAGATGGCCATACAGGAATCATCCTGATAGGATTAAACCTTTGTGCTGAACTCTGCTCCATCTGTTCTCGGAGGTTTGCCTATCGCTATCGGAATACGAATGTTCAGCCTACGTCTAGCACTACGACTGAAAGCGCCTGTTTACCACACACATGCACACACATATCCTTGAGTACTTGATTAGCAATGTGAGATGAAGTTAGCCTGAAGTTTACCACTAAAGAAACATATTGGTTTTATTATTCGTTTGAAGAACAAAGTATGCAATATCTAAATTCAAACAAAAAGCATTTTTGTTGTTGTTCTGGGACTTGTTCAATTCATTAAACCATAATACTGCCATAAATTTATAGATGAAGGCATGACTAAACATAAAGCAGCAAGGCTCTTCATCTTTGAAATCTATTAGTGTATGAGAATGTATGACACAATCGTACTTTGAAGATACCATGGTTAAATATTCCAGATTAAAAACCAGCCAACAACAAAACACATGCGTGCACACAGCGTTGGTAGCTGTTATTTGTGTCTCGATGTAGTCACAGGCCAAGAACAAAAAAGTAATAATCAGTCCCAGTACAAGAAAAGCTTATTCCCATTAACGCTGCTTTCTGCTTTTATTATCTATTAATGACAGTCTTCTGCATTCATTGTTGCAGCCTGCCAGATGCAGCAAAGATCCATATTCATCACGTGCAAAAATTGTGCTCGGGCTGTCTCCGTGACAGGTTACGCAGAGCTGCCAACGGAGAGACCAAGGTCCGATGGACGGCCTCGGCTTTCCAAGCCCCGGGCCAAGGGAAAAGGCAGGGAATCTGGCTCTTCTGTAAGAAAAGCATCCCAGTGATCAGAAGGTTCAACTAAATTGCTGTCCTGGCCAGAAATATACTACAAACTAACAACTACCTGGGATGGGAAGGGTGGATAAGAAACATAAGCAAAATAATTCAATTGATATTAACAGTATTATTATTTGGGAGGTTTGATTCAGGAATGCAATATAATACTCAGCCCACGTTTACGACGGCAGCAGGACAGCAATGGAGGCGATGTAACCTCAATTGCATTTCAAGCAGAAGCCCTGATTGCGTTGCAAAGACTGAGCCCCCCTTGTTTGTCTCTCCTGTGCGGTGTCTTTCAGACCGTTTCCCTCCTCTGTTCTTTGTGCTGCACTGAATGCAGGGTCAAGCACCCCCTCCCAGCCATTTAGGCTTTACTTGCAAAAACACAAGCATAAAAATATATTTATAGTTCATAGTATCTGTCCAGCAATGACACCACATAAAACCAGCATGCTGAAAATCTGAGGAGTGAATACTTTGGACTCAAGCCTACAAACGCTTAGAGAAGTTGTTCTTTCAATGTGTCTGATAAAGTCATGCTATGTTTTTATTTATTTATTTAGGGCCATATTCGGACCACCTACCTAAGGCATTGCAGCGCGTAAAAAGTCAGACTCTAGCTCTGGCCGGGTGAATCAGTCTGCCTAAATTAGGATCCTCTTTCCGCTATACAATGAGCAGGCATGAGCAGACACCTCTGGAAGCCTGCAGACCCGGGAGTTCCACGCTGGCTCCCGAAAGTACCAAGGGACCTCGGCAAGACGATATCATGGGTAGGAAGCAGCCAGAAGCAACCCCATAAAAAATATTTGGCAGCTGATACTGAACAGGCACCTGAGCGGGGCTTTCCAGCAGGCACCTCTGCTCAGACTCTGGGCTGAATGAGGAGGCAGCACTCGCTGTCGCCTTCAAGGTCACGATCCCAGGAAGGGGATAACTTTCCCCACAGGGCCCCTAATCAGAGCTGCTTTACCTCAGAGAGCCAAACCTGGTCAGAAATATTTTTTCCCCCTCTCTTCGTCCCCTCAAAGAGCCCAGGAAGTTAAGTGATGCTCTCACCTGAATGCACTGCGGCAAAGCGCTGTGACCTCAAACCCCAACCCACAAACTAAAGCTACAGCTGGAAAGATGAGCAGCGTTGCCGTCAGACCTGTAATTTACCTCCGAGTGCTGGCCTTCCCTCTCAGCACCCATCAGGTAACACCAAACCTATGAGTTCCATATGCAAGCACGGGTTTCCAGCGAACAGCAACGCGAGCTGTCTGTTCGGTCTCCAGCAGCGGAGGAGATCTAGCATGTCTGCTGCCATTTCACAACCCAAACAGGGACCTCTGCGGGAAACGCACTTTGCGTTTTCACAGGGTAGATACAGAACCTCTGAGTTGCTACAAAACCATAATGATACGATATTAACCAAACATAATTAATTTTTAATTTCCTTATACTCCCATTGCTAACAGACACGTCAAGACCAGTACAGTAAAAAGCACACAGGTTAACTTCTTAACTTGCAGATCTAAATGCCTGAATGACTTTTGGGAAATAAATTTAAACCGCTAAATTTCAGACAAGTTTTTCATAGAACTTTATTCTTGATCTTTTTAATAAACTTCCTAACCCTATTCGCTTCGCTTAATGAGGTCATAAAACAGTACTGCTTACGTTACAGTCGCTTTCACGCTAAAGATTTGTTTTGTCACAAAGAGAACTGTAAATTCATGGAATGAAGGTGGGAAGCAGAAAGGACTAATTGTGACACACAAAGCTTTCTGGTTATGCTCAGCAAACAGTTTGGGCTAAGATTTTAAAAAACACTTTATGAAGTTGTACTACTGGCTTTAATGAAAGCACACATTTTGCTATGCCACACACTCCTGAAAATCTTGTATTCTGGACTTTGGCCAAACACAAAGCCTGTCTCCATTCCAATATTAATTATTAGTAGTTTATTTTTATTCCTCACTACTAACATTAATAATTTTCAGATGGCAACCCAGATTGGAATAACCACTCCAAACATGCCAGCCTGGTAGGTTCCATTTTCTGCATCAGTTTCGTGGTTTGTGCTATTAACTCATTTCCTCGGATATGGAGGAGCTTTGTCAAACAGTCATTTTTCCGGGGAAACACTTGGCAGGTACCCCGCAATGGACAGTAAGAGAGAGACCTGAATGCTCACACCGATCTTCTCTCAGTTCAATGAGAAGATGTGCAGCCCAAGATGCAAAAAATATTGAGTTAATTATTTGTGAAATTTTCTAATCAGAATATTCTAAATGACAACTTGGTGGAAAATTTTCATCTAAACAAAACTTTAATCCTGAAATTGTGAGCACTCAGCTGATTCACAGCTTTGCACATAATGACTTGAGGATCTTAAAGGTCTTTTCCAGCCATAACGATTCTATGATTCTATAAGTTTCATGGGAACAGAGACCTTTGATAATCACCAATCGCTTTGGGATATTTAAATACTGGGATGCTTAATATGAAACATTTGGAAGTGTCCAGATACCTGCAAACTGCTGTGAACACTGTTCTTTGATAATCATGACCTTTTACGACATCCAGATGAGTTCTCAAAAATATCACTAGTTCTTGGCCCTCATTTACAAACCACAATTCACAAAATTTTTTTCCTTTGTACTCTGCCCAAATCAGCAGGGGACTGGAGTGAAAAACACATCTTTTCCCAACATAACAACAATAAAGGCATCCCATAATAAAAAAGCTAAGTTAGATGAATTTGTTCAGAAATAATATTAATCATAGTACAGTAATATAATATTTTGTCATTTGCTGATGTGCACATTTTGGAAGGCTGGAAAACAACGTCTGGCAAAACTTCACTGCCATACGGTGCAGTATCTCTCAAACACTTCTCTAATCCTAATGTCATTCTTCTCCCCTATGATGCCATTGTGCTAGTGACATGGTGGCCAGCAAAGCAAATTGAAATGTAATGAATGCTCATTATCTATGAATATTCATTGCCTATTTGAGTGCTACTGAATGTTCTCCTGTAGTGGTAGCTGTGAAGTTTCTGCCAGAGTAGCTACGTTTTTTCCACTTGCATAACTGTACGCCGATTCCTCCGAGGTCTGGAGAGAAACCTCAAACCTTCAGAAAGTGGTTGGTCTAACCGTCCAAGTAAGAGTCAACAGTCATGGTGGTTGGAGAATTTCCATCTGTACTTCTCTCCCTTATCTGTTTGCTGTAACAAAACATTTTTTTCACACAAATCTGTATCAAATTTTAATGACAGTTTTCCCCATGTTTTCTTCTTTTGGCAATTTTGGGAGCACAGTTCTGAAAGCTCCTCTGGGAAATTCACAAAATGTGCTCTATCTTCATCCAGGTACTATTTTTCCATGAATTCATGACATCTTCATAACAATAGAGGGTAACAACATATCACAGCTTGACATCGTTTAGATATTATGGGGGGAAGGGCTGTTTTATTTTTCATTTATTTGAAAAACATAAAGGGCAGCTGCTCATGGGTAGAAACTGCCACACCTTATCTTTTTAAAATCAAGGTGTCTCCCGCTTCCATTGTAGCATTTTTCCCTTTTTCAATTAGACGTGACACTAGATCCCTGATAAGTGACTGTCAAGCAGGAATCCTTTCTAACTGTGGTAACTAAAGTACCCAAACTTGACTTTTCAGGTGGTATTTCCATGGCATCATGTAACAGCAATCCTTCTTATTAAAGACTAGAATACTTCAAATGGTATCTCTTAAGTCTCCTGCGATGTGGTGGCAGCAGATTTAGTACATATATGTTACAAAATGTTTAAATAATGGGGAAAAAAAAAAAATAATCACAAGCTCAAACCTCCAACTTCATGAAATACCTACAGCCTAATGGCACAACTGAAATTCTGGAATCTCCTTGCCCAAATCAACCATTAAAAATCTGCCTCTCAGAAAATCATTTAAATCCTGTTTTCATTTACCCTCAGACTAAAAATAAATTTCGAAAGATCAAAATTGCTGCAGCCAGATATTCTAAGCTTTTGAGTACCTCTCCTTGATGGCTGATTTATGACCTAGACAAATAGAAACAGAAGATTTTCTGCTTTCTGTTTGACGTGACTGGCTGTAAGAAGGGCAGCTCCACCCACCCACCTAGTTCTTGTGAAATTCTCAGTAATATCCGAAGAGGAAGCAGGGGTCTAGGCGTGCAGATAGCTACTCTGCTCTGGTGAAGATTTAAAAAAGACATCAGCATAATTCAGTGGGGCATAATTTAGTTAACACAGTTTTGACTACCTAAACTGGAGCTGTACAAATCTGAGTTCTGCTGTGTTTCCCTAACCTGATGGGTCCCAAGATTTTACTCCAGAAGGACCATTTGGATCCCACAGCCTGGCATCCTGCATAGTGCCCATCGGAGAACCTCACTCAGCAATTCCTGAGTGAGGAATTAATCAAACCCTTAACGTCTCCCCAACCTGCTGTACACTGTTTAGGAAGATACCACGTCCCGATTTCACATTTGCAACCTGCAGAGAGCCTGCCACAGTTTCGGCAACTAACTTCAATGATCCCCAGAGTTAAAATCTTGTTGAGAACATATTGGAGTCTTTATCTACAAATTCTCTCAAGTGAAGCAGCTTAACCTTCTGGCCATGTTTTGTCTCTTCAGAGGGGCAAATGCTCTAGTTCCACCTGAGCACACATACTGGACTAATCCAGCCCTGGTGTGCTCACTTATATTAGAAACATACAGTAAGTCCACAGGGCAGTGAAGAGGTTAATATTACACGCTTGGTGAGGTCAAGCTCCAAGAACACATAACAAGCCATTATGTAAAAAATTGCCTGAATTTATGAGTCACTGCATTTATGAAGGAACCGATATGAAAAAGACAACTTGGCAAAAGTAAAGAAAATGATTTCCAGCTTGAAGTTTTGCAATCCTTCAGTATATCAAGGCTCACTTACTGTTATTACTATCCATGTTGTGCAATGTTCTGAAAGTCACATTTTTTCCCTTGTGTATGCATAGAGATGTCCAACAACCTTAGGTATTCTTCCCTCATAGAAAATAAATTAGAAAGCAGGCGTAACTCAGAATAACATACAAGATCCCCTCAAGTAGAGTGGTAGAATCCTAATATTTTTTTTTCAATATTTTCCTCCTAAATAATAAATCAAGCCCAGTGCATTTCTCTATATAGAATGATATGGTGCAGAAAACGCTTGTGTGTTTATATTTTTCACATAATCATGAAAACATTCTTAAGGGAAGCACTAAGATATAACAGGTGCTTCCACCCTTAGATGAAACCAGTCAAACATCAAAGTTTCTTTGTTTAAACCTGGCCAGTTTGTGGATGCAGTAGTCCCTAACTTTGATTAAGAACCTGAACCTATACCAGCTAAGGCTACGTATCAAATTTTGAAAATTAACTGTTCTCAACCTGCTAATATTTTTCGCTTCAGTCAGTATTCCATCTTGTATTAACAATTTCATCAACTAGCATGGACGCATGCAACAGCACGGGATTCAGGGTTGAAAGGGTTAAAATGGAGCTGATAGAGGCATCCTCTTCATGACTCTCCACATCAGTAGTAGTTAATGTCGTGGCAAAGCCACTTAGAGCACAAGAACCAGGTCACCAAGTCAGATTTCTGGGCATCTTTCAGGAATCATAAACTGGTGTTCCCAGCACATGCAGCTAAATTCAAGGTATACAATGACCATTCTCAACAATTCTGTTCCAGTCAGACTAGACAACAATGATACTTAAAGGCAGTCAGTCTCAAAGCTTTTTTTTAAAGATTATCCTCGCAAAACAGGTTATAAGTTGGGGAAAAACTTTCCTTTTTATTAACCTAAATAGAAAGTATCTAATCAACTAAGACGCAGCCTAGCAATCATTTTTGCTTTCAAATCTGAAGGTTTAGTGGCAAATTTGTGAATGTGCCTACTGTGGTGACTGTGGGCTCTCAAATTGCCCAGGATGGGCAAGAAAAGCTCTTTAAATGCCCCACTGCTGACAAGAGGATCTACCCGACGTATCCAGCTGAGGCATAGCAACTACTACTCGTCATTTACTGTAGGAGGTTTTGCGCCTGCAGACAGCAAACAGTCTGAATCACTCATTACTCTCATGAACTAAAACAACATTGTAAAAGCTTGACTCTCAGGTACCACAATAGAGTGATCAAATAATCCAGCCATGAACTATTATTTCCAGTATAAGGCAGCCACTAATAATGGTTTTGCTATATAATGACCTATTTTAGATATATATACACACACACAGATTTATGTATGTTTCACATTAAAATAACGGCAGGACATTGCTTTAAAAATCATGGTTTTCTCTGCTTCCATCTGCAAATTCTGACATCACGTCTTACAATTTGTCCCTATTTCTGCCCTGCATCTTTCATCTTTTGCTGCTGTTGAGCTGACTCAGAACCAAACCACCAGCAAATCTCACCACTCCCTAATTCTTCAGCCCTCTCCTATGGAGGAGGAGGAGGAAGAAGGAAAAGAAAAAGAAATAAAACTGTCCCTTTAAAAACCCAAGCATTTAAGCTGCTTGTCAGTCGTCTTCCTGACAAGGCCACTTGAATGTATTCAGGAATATTTGCATAAATGCTCACAGTGAGTTCACCGTGGCAGCTAGCGCTAATGGTACATAAAGTAATTTAGTCACTTCTCTTAGGCATCCTGTCAGTGTGATAAGCACCCCCTCTTTGCCTTGTTGCATATTAGATCATTAGATAATAAAGTGTTAGAGCATGCAAACTGACAGGGTCTCAGGGACTATCATTTTTCGAGGGCATTGCATTCTGCCAGTGAGGAAAAATAATAGAGAAACTGATGCTGCAATTGGCTTTACATTCGTGTAAAGCCATTCAAAGATTTGGGGTGAAAAAAGAATTTTTACTTTGCAGCGATATGAGAGTTTTAACTGGAAACTTTGCAGACATCTGCAGCGGTGGACTTCATGCTGATAAACTTGAAAAGGATTGTTGCAAACCCTGTCAGAATTGCCCCCTTCCATAAGCTCGTCACTTAAATTGCAATGGAAAGATTTTGCTTTTAAAATTGACACCCTGGGATGAACTATATTCTACTGGTTGGGGCCTATTGGTTCTTCACTATATATCTTACTATATATGTACAATTTAGAAAGGTCAACCACACTGGTTTTCTGGTTTACCATAAATATAAAACAAGTGAGGATTCAACTATTTGTGAATGAAAAAGTGATAATTATTGAAAACCACAGATTACTGTGGCTTACCCTATTTATACCACACAGAGATGTATGAAATAATTGGACTCTGCCAGCTATTACTTTTGAAAGATAGATATATTTATTTGAAATACGAGCTCCTTAACCCGCTGGTTTCAAGGAGGACAGTGTGTGGATACGAAACCAGGATCCAGACTCCTAGTTATATTCAGAGAGACAAGCTACGCAAAGGAACTTTCATTTTACTGTCTGACAAGCAAGATATAAATAGAGGTGTGTTGGATGTCCCCAAAATAATCCAGGCTACCTGCTAATGAGGTGGTAAAATCCGAATGTGGAGACATCAGGCTCCTGAGTGGCTCAGGAGGTAAAGCTTTCTTTCCAGCTTTTTGGCACCCAAAGTCCCTGCAACCCCATGTTTAAGAGCACCATGTCCCAACACAGCTTTGTAAGGAAAAATAAACTGGATATTGTCTATCTAAACCCCTTTCCCCAGTCCTCACACAGTCAGGCATTCTTCTCTATTGTGATCAGATATTGTGTTAAGAGTTAAAGATCTAGAAAAGTACATGGGAATACATTTGGTCAAGGGCATTATAATAGATCCCAGCATTTAAAAATCTATGACCAGAAGTTGACCACCAGAGCAATAAACCAGAGACAAACTGGCCACGACTACGTTAGCTTCCCATTTCGCCATTTACAGATACTGTTCAGGTCAATCTGCCCTTCCCCTGAGGGAGGCAAAAAAGCTGGAAAGAGCAAAGGCAAACAAACTGTCTCTGATACTTACTCTTGAAGATATTATCCAAGATAAAAATTCCAAAACCTGAAGAAAAATAATATACTTCGAGACTCAAACTAAAACTATAAATTAATTTCAGTGGAGGAAACTGTTATCTGTTCCAACAGATCTAAGGTTCATGGTGGCTGCCCAAAATTTAATAGCATTAAGCCCAGTTGAGACTTTTCCTATTTTTTTTTTCATTCAGTTAAGTGTTTTAGACATCTAATACCAACATTTGAAACTGTTACTGGATTTTTTTTTTTATGACTATTTTTTTTCCTGTCTTTTGGACGTAAATATGCATAAAATTCCTGGAGGGCTGGATTGAAGGATTTAGGTTAAAAAGAAAGGCTGCATCAAGCCTTTGGGAAGAGTGCAATTTCGTAGTGTGGAGGTTGTTATCCAAAAGTAAGAATTTACTAGCGGTTGGCTTTATGAAGTTGCTTGAGAGGTGCCTGAGAAAGTAGATTAGAAAAATCACCTTTCCCACAAAAAGTACATGTGAAGATATTTTGCAGACGTTGACTTTTAATCTCAGCACCATAACTAGGGTTTGTGTAGATATGTAAGCATAGCATTAGCTCTTTTTGTTTCTTTTTGCTAACAGAATCCCTCAGGTAGTAGGAGTGGGAACGATAGATGTGGCAAAATGAGATGCTATCACACCATGCATGCGAATAAGAACATTTATGTATGAGAAAGTAAGTATTGCCTTGACCAAACACGTGCCCTGAGAAGACTGCGGGGGGTGG
>NW_009646843.1:783238-791355 GCF_000708025.1 Charadrius vociferus
TGGGGGGGGGTGGGGAGGGGAAGAAAAGATGGCATCTACTTTAGTAGGAATACAAGTAAAAAACAGGGGGGCTTTTTTGAAAGACTAGACTTAATGGAAAGACTATGAAGTTGAACAGAGAGAAGTTTCCTTTTGTAATGTTCTGCCTTCTGCTAATTAATAAAGACAGAGTTCGTACATTCCTTACAAAAATTCAGCAAAAATTACGACAGTGGTTTGTTTATTAAATTAGGTTGTTGGCAGGATGAAAAAAAATTCTATAACATGAATTATGGCTGAAAACGGCTCCTAGCCTACATAAAAAGTTAGAGCTAAATAAATACAGATGTAAGTTATGTTTATATAATGAGAAACGCTGCTGAGCTAAGAATTTTAGGTTAGTAAGTGTGAACTACAGACCCGATTCTGCAAACACTTATCAATACCCTCAACTTTACTGACACAAGAAGCCTCATTGATCCCAACAGGACCATATGTGTGCATAATCTTAAATATATGCATAAGTGCTCACAGGACTGATGCTTGAAAGCATAAACAGAATAGAAAAGTATTTCCACAGGAATCCACCGAGTAGCAGAAACCCACACATTTGCCTGTTTCTCAGAAGTAATAATTTATTTTAACATATCTAGTTAACATTTTCTGAGTGGCATTCACTTTCCCAGAAAAAATTTTATCTGGTTTCTTCAAACTCTTTGGAAAAAACTATTTAATTATTCATCATATCCTTGGCAAATATTTGTGAAACAAACCAGCATAAAGGACTGGTGCCTTCCACACTCAACTACTTCAATGGAAGCTGAGGGTACACATCTCTTAGAGGGAGCAAGCACCTATTGAATTTAGGATTACAGTTTTGAAGACAAAGAGCTATTCTGCCAAGCTGGAACAGGGAGATGGGAGTGAAATGCCCTCTGTTTTTGTTTTGTTTTTCAGTAGTAGTCATCAACTTTAAGGACAAAGAGCAAAACAAAACATTAATCAAATCCAGACTTTTCAAAGAACATTTGCACTCAACAACTCCCATTTTAAGCACCTACACTCACCAGCAGATGTTCTGTTCCAGGACCAGCTGATCTTACGGAAAAGATTACTGTCCCCCAGGCTGCTTCCAGCCACGTGCCCCCATCCCAGCCTTGCTGGGGTTTACTGTCCTTTCAGAAAAGCCAGACAAACTGCCTTGCACCATTTCTCCTTCAATCATTTCAGCAAAATAAGCTAGACTGGCAAAGAGTTATTATTTAAACAGTTTAACTCAAATTAACTTCTTTGGACTGAAGGAGACTTGGGAGCAATCAGATAACCATCTTTGCTGGCATGTCCATGGTGGAGAATAGCTTGCAGCAGGGAGGAGAGGCAAGCAGCTGTGGCATGCAGTGAAGAGCAACATCCTCAGCTGGCACAGCTGGAGCCAGAAGGGAACTTTCGTCCACGGCTTGAGTAAGCAGATGGATTTCCAAAAGGGCACTGCTTCCAGTTACGGAAATTCAAAGGAACAGATGGATCTCCTAGAGAGCTCAGCTCTCTATAGGCAGAAGAAATCCAACCCAAAATTTGGGTGCTGAGGACTTCAGAAAACATGCAACATCCTTTAGATGCACAGACAAAAACCAAGGCAATTTGAAAAAGATCATATTCCAAAATTTGTGTGCTGAATAGATGGGAAAAGGAAAAGGAAAAGGAACAGGAAAAGGAAAAGGAAAAGGAAAAGGAAAAGGAAAAGGAAAAGGAAAAGGAAAAGGAAAAGGAAAAGGAAAAGGAAAAGGAAAAGGAAAAGGAAAAGAAGAGAAATCACCACACTTCACTGACACACAGGACAGACTCCGCACCCATGTTTGCCTACAGGTTTGTCATTTCATTACATTTGGTGCTGACCTACTTGAAAAATTACCCCTTTGGTCTGGAGGCCAGTCTCTTTAAAATATCCAGTCCCAAAGGTAAAAGCTGCTACAGAACAATTTGAAACCAGCAGCCAGAGACACAAACCAAATAAATCCACATTTAAAGTAGCAATGCCAACCAATGAAAATTATATGCCTACCATGTTCCAGATAAGAAGGCGTACCTTCCGAGGGATCGAGTCTTCGAGCTCTCCGCCCGTGCTTGGAATTGTTGTGTACAAACATATTGTCCGACACTGCCAGCACATGGCCATCAACATTGACTGTTGTAGACACCACAACCTGCAAGCACAAGAGCAAAATGGAGGAAAATTTGGATATATATGTATGTTTTTTAAGAAGCACAGAGTGTAATAAACTCAGTTAAATAAATAACAGCTGGTAGCTGTAGAAAATTGCATAGCTATTTCGCATAATAACTGGTGCTTATGCTGTACAAATCTAACAAGAGACGCTATTGATGAGTGGGTCTTTGGCATCACAAGCTTTTGATGCAGTTTTAAGTTAAATTGCAGAGTTTGTAGCTGCACGGCAGACAGCACACTTAACCATCATTTTAACAAGAAGATCTTTATTAAGTATTTTTTCCCCTATATACAAGGGCAGCTGTGTTTCACCCTAAATTATCCTCCAGTTTCCATGCTGAAGTAGATAGAGCTGTTGACATTGCAAACGAGAATAGATTTAGAATAAAAGAAAACAAAAGTGTACTTTGTGAAGTCGCAATAAGTGTTGTTGCATGCCTCCTCCCACCCTTCTCTACTGTTCTCCCCTCAGTACAGTCACTACAGGTTGTTGAACTTCCCCAAATTTCTCCCGAACTCTATCTCAGGGAGTATGCATAGGTATGTTTGTGTACACATGCATGCTTGACAGTGGGGTCTTGATCTGGAGAACACAACCCTATTCATCCAGTGTTAGAATTATTTGTATTTCTCAACTTATCTCAATGTCAACACCTGGGATTTGGTTTGAGGTGAGGGGAGGGAGACAGAGAAGCACTGCCCTGGAGGCAAGATCCGACACTTCTGCTCCCCAGAGCAGCCCGGGGCGGCATAGGAGCCAATCCAGCAGGAGCAAACCAGTAGGTGTTGGGTCCAGACTAGAAGACCCAACTGCTCAGAGGTGTTCAGAGAGACCTCTCGACCTTGAGACTCAGCAGGCACAATCCCCGTTCAGGCTGAGGGAACTCGAGCCACGAACCACTGTGGAGGAAAAGGGGGGATGCACAAGGCAAGTCTCTGGCAGAGCTGTGAGCTCATCACACCGGGTCTCCTCCCACCCCACTCAGACCAAGTGACCTCATAGTCTCCCTGGCTTTCATTCAGCCACCCCCTTCCACAGCCTTTTCCCAACAAAGTACAGCATGCCCAGGGTTTTACCCCAGCCAAAGATTTGGCCTTCAGCTGGGTGCTGGTTTGCCAGGAGCACACGTCACCTTCAAGAACTTCAACTAAAACAATAAGAAGAAATGACCTACACTTCTCCTTACATTAAACAGGGAAAGGGATTAAAAACTGAAACCCACAGAGATATGTTTATTCATGCGACCTCTTACAACCAAATATAATAATTGTCTGTTAATTGCAGTTTCAGCTCCCACCTCATGCTTCGACATGTGAAACAGCAATCAGCAGCTCCTGTTTAATCCACCTATTATGTTGACTAATTAACTTTGCTCGACAGTTTATTTCTTCCTCCATTATCAGCCCCTGTCAGCCGCAAGCACACTGCCGCAAAGGGGGACCTCAGCCCTTTTGATTGATCACCGATAGATTGACATGCAGATTAATTTAATTAGAATCACCTCACTTGAGAAATGAAAGACAATGGCAAGGGGGCTAATAGATCTGCTCTTATAATGAGGCAAGCCTCCAGAGCCACGGCAGAGGATTTCTGATTTATTTTGCCGAATTCCCCAGTCGCTCTGAAAGGCTCTCACTTTAATTGTTCTTGGTTTTGAGAGGCTTTAGCCTCTGAAGAGGTGAAATGCTTTACAAGGATTGGCAAACATTGCTTCAACTCTCTCAGGAAGCTGCTGCCTCTCAAAGTTGGGCAAATGGGGACATTTAAAGGATCGCTTACAACAATTCAATTTCATCACTTGAACTGAAGCTAAAAAAAAAGTTAAACAAAAAATTTTCTACCTATCTCTGACCACTGATTAAAACGCTCAAAAAAATAAAGTAAACAACGCTGCTAAATTGCCCATAGCTAATCCCAAAGACTTTGTCTTTAAAAAGAGGAATACAAAAGAGAATAGTTTACATCTAAAGGATCCTAAAACCATCCCCCAGAATGGCATTCCAGGCAATAGATTTTTGTGCGTGTCTTAAGTGAAAGATATTAAAATACAGAATAAATGATTCAAGAGCTCTTACAGATGGAAATTTGGGAAAAAGAAATCAGCAAACACTGTAGGTAAGTTTTTCTGAAATCAAACTAAGGGGGGAAAAAACCTAAGCCCTATATATACAATTCCAAAAGGGATTTCAAAAGTAATTTATCCATTGCATTCCTGAGGGATAAAATAAAGTTTATGATATTTTCAATAAAATATGATCTTATAGTAAGTGGCTCAGGGTTTGCAATCTTATTTGTGCACTTCCAACCATTGTAAATTCTTTGCAACTGGGATTTTGAGCCAAATCCTTAGCTGACATTGCCTGTCACAGCTCCATGATTTATGCCAGCTCTTTATCTTCTATGGGTCTGCCTAGATGCGTATGAAAATTAACACTATTACAATTAATAGCAATGGCTACAACTGAAAATATTTTCCCCAATCCTAAAACCAGATTTCCCACTGAAGCTGATCAATCCTGTGCTGAAACCCAAACTTTTGAACACTTCTAGAAACAGGAGTCCAGAAAAATAACGGGTCAAGAGTAATAATTGCAAGTTAGGTCTCAAACCTGTGAGAAACATATATATTGTCTTTATACATGCACCTTTCTAGGGAAGAACTTGAGGAAACAATCCTAGTGAGGTCAGTTTTACGTGAATAATTCTACATTTCATTTTCCCTCCCCAGGTTTCCAAAACTGTTGATGCAACATATTTTGAATTCCTTAACAGTGTCTTCCTACCTACCTCCTGAACAGAGAGTTTGATTTACTACGAAGAGACCACATTGGTGTGGTTCTTTGGTGTCGTTAGCCGAAAGAACTATAAAAGGAATCCCCAAGAAAAACTGTTTCTAGTCTCAGGAAATGCAGAAAAAAAAAGTGGTTACTTTATGTATCTGCCTGAAAAAAAATGATTATTCATAGTGCACCTGTAAGAAGCAGCACATGCTCACTGCTTAATTCTTTAAATGCAAAATCTCATTAATACAGGAATACTGAACATACACTGCACTAACGAAATATTAATGCCCCTAATTATTAACAGAGAAAAAAAATGTACCTTGAATATTGTGTGCCACAGTTCCATACTTGGATCGCTACAGAGCACTTACATACTTACAAGTTCTACTCATATTTTTTAATCTAAAAAAATACTACACTCTCCTCATTTTGATTTTGAAACGACTGGGATATGTTCAAGCTAAAGCACATGCTAAAACTAATTTGTGGAGAAATCATAAAATTAGGGGGAGGGGAGAGCCAAAGTATATGTGGAATGGGCACTGAGGCATCCTAAAACACAGACCATAGCAAGAGGGAAAAGCACACTACAGTTTAATAAATGATTAATGAGGTGCTGACACATTAATGTAAGCACAGGGACAACCAGGCCTGCCAAATCTCAAACCTTTCCAAATTTTGTCAACAAAACACAGTTTTAATTTGGGACAGGCAAACATGGAAAATGATTTTGAGCTTTAGCCCTTCATAGATTTTGAATTTAAACCCTGTATCAACACCAGGGGAGACAGAGGTATGAAAGAAACACATCGGTTTACAACTTTCTTCAATGAAGTTGGCACTATCAACTGCATTAACGTATCATGGCTCTATGAATTATTCTGCCTGCCATTAAATAGTCCGGTTTGTGAACACCTTGGAGCTTAGTTTTTAAAAAAAAAAATATTCAGAGAACAGGAGCCTGGAGATCAAGCTATTTATCCACGTTTAGCACTCGGTCTGTTTATTTGTTATAGTACCTCACCTAATATATCAAAATTAAGCATTGCATGACTCCTCATTTTTAACCACAGCCCATTAAGCTTTGCTAACTGATTAAGACATAGCATGTTTCTTGTGCTTTCCATTTTCTCTGATGTATGGTGAGGGATCTGATATTTTTGCAATGTCCCCAACATCCAGTGGCAAAGGCAGAGAAAATTTGATTAAGACGATATCCAAGTTTGAAGTGTGTCGTTAGTGTTAAACCTGTAACTCCTGTGTTTGCTGCTCTTTGAAAGCTATGCAGAAATGCAGAAATGGCTTGAGCAACATTCTTTGTTTTCATCACCACTCGCTGACCTCTTCCTACAATCTGTTGACTTCTTTATTCCAGTAACTAAAAATCACTCTCGATTTAACAAGACACTTTAAAAGGTGCCTAGCTTAAAGCACATAAGTACAACACATTCAGTAATTTTGCTCACGTGCTTGAGGACAGGCCGGCCGCTTAATTACCTTGTTGAATTGGGCCACAGCTCTCACTGCTATTTTACAGCTTTTTTTTTTTTTTTTTTTTTTTTTTTTTTTTTTTTTCTCCTTTCCCTTCTCTGGGGATGGAACCTTGCATGTCCAAATTCCATTATCTGGGATTCATGAAGCATCATTTCTGTCTCTTATGCAAATTTGCAATAAGACACAAGTGGCTTCAATTCAAACATGAGTGGCAGCATCCCATGGAGGCAAACTAGCAGCCTAGGCTGAGGAAGAGGTTGTGGTAAAAGAATCAAACAGCATGGCAATTTTGAAGTGATTTTCAAGGTTTTCATAATAAACGAATGTTTGGGGTTTTATGCAGTGACTCAGTATGAAAAGTTTCCTCTAAATTAAAACTTGACATGTGTCAGTTCACAAGCAGTTGTGCTAAAACAAGAACAACAAGATAACTAGGGCACCTGGCTTTCATTAATTACAACAACATACAAAACTGTTTAGTTTTTATGAATGAGTTTTTCGTGCAGAAAAAGAAAATCTGAGCAGAGTTCACCCATGATACCATACAATCATTATTATTATTATTATTATCATCATCACCACTAATTGGGGCACTACTGCCAATCCCACCAAGACTGATGACTTATTGTGGTGAAGAACGCAAAACCAAACTGAGCATCTGCTCCATGGGGTTTCCGGAATAAAAAGGCAAGGTTGGACAAAGGTGACAATACGTGCTACCACCAAATGTTTTCTGCAATTGCACTGATGAAACACAGAGATGAAACTATTTCCTTAGGGACAAAAGCAGGGAGTCTGTAGCACAGCTGAACACTTAACTGTCTTGAGTCCCTGCATAGTACTTGACTTCTCTCTGTCTCCTTTTGCTAATAGAGACACAACTAACACAGCCAGGGCCAGCACTGCTCCAGCACACACTTTTGCTGGCACTTGACACTGCTACAGTTGTCACATGCCTGGACATCTCAGACATGCAGAGAAATGTATTTCCTTCCAGGCCCACAACTGCTTTTATGTTAGTCTCATTACACCGCTACATTTGCATGCAATGTTCAGGACAAAACTTCCTAATTCATTTCTATATGTGAGTCTGAATGAAGTTTCACTCACAGATGACCTGAATCAACACATACTCTGCCTCTTCCCTATAATTTCCTAACCTCTCTTATACCATATGATAATCAGACAATCCCTGCTGCAGGAAAACTAAAAAAAAAGGGAAAGTCTCCACTATTTTTTCTTGTGAAAAGAGTATGCTACTATTTAAAGAGTATGTGGAAATACTTTACTCTCATGGTTTTTAACCAGAACTTTGACATAATTATTAGAGACCTTGTAAGTCACTGCTAATATTTCAAAGACAGCTGAGAGTAAACCCTCCACTGACTTCACAAGGGCCCAGATTTCACTCGGTTCCTACACAACACTGTCTCAAATATTGAGGTGCATCGTATCATTGAGATACTATGTTTATGCTTGGTCCTTCTCACCCTAAGAAATGATAAATGAAGCCTGGACTCTGTAGAGTCTGGCGGTTTTATTGTAAGAATTCTATTGCTAAAAGAGCAACAAATTCAAAATTAGAAATAAAAAGAGGGAGAGGAGAGGAGAGGAGAGGAGAGGAGAGGAGAGG
>NW_009646843.1:791472-808634 GCF_000708025.1 Charadrius vociferus
AGAGGAGGAGAAGCAGCTACTGTAAAACAATAAGCTTGGACACTTAACAGAATGCTGCAAGCTTCAATACCACCCAGTATTATAGTATGAGTGGTTCGCTCGGCTGAAAGTGATTAATTTCTTGAAAATGCTAAGGTCACACTAATTGACATGACCTGTGTAATTAAGCAGTCTCTGTTTACACACGGAAAGCTCAACTGCTGTGAAGCTGGGTTTGTATGACAGAATGTCTTTACAAGTCAAGAGATCAACAACCTTTCCTATGTCCTACCTACTCGCCGACACAGGCTCCTGATTGCTGTTCTGAGAGAACACGTAAAGGCATTACCATATGAAAATCAGCCTCAAGCCTGGACGAGCACAAACGCAGCAGAGTGTACATGTTGTGAAGCAAGATCTGACAGGCCCCAGGGGTGACTGCTTGGCCTAAATCCCTGTGCTGGTGAGAGTCCTTTTTCCACTTTCTCCTTCAGTGATAATGCCCTCTTGAATCACAGAAGAAACATGACGGAGGGAGGCGTGTGGGGTGAGAAGCCGAGGGCTCTGCCACGCTAATCCTAGCTCTTATACTGATTAATTTAATCCCTGTGGCCACATCTCCTCGCTTCTGCACTTCTATGCTTGGAGGGGCAAATACCACCCTTCTGCCTTCCAGCGTTGTTGCCACTAAGCAGTTCAACAAAAGGCATATGTTCTACATATAAATAATATTGCCATTTACATAGCATTTAGCACTTTTACTTAAGTGCGAAAATGCTGCAAAAGAAGCAAACAAGGTCCTGAGCTACTGCAGAAAGCAGCCATCTTTTGGAGCTGTCTTCCTCCAGAGACCCCTGTAGTCTATGGGACTAATCTCCTGTTTCTTCCTCAGAATCCTGAGGCAAATCCCCACTGACAGACTTCATCGTGTTTTCTCCCTGGGCCATACACACCCCTCCCATCAAAAGAGAAGGTGCTTCGGCTCTCTACCCCCTACTTTTATTCAGCACATACTCAGGTAAAGCATTATTGACACAGTCAAAGGGCCACATCTTTAATAAAGGAGTTAGAGCAACTATTTCTCAGCATTGCCACCACACCACTCTGCTACCAGCACTGGGGAAGGCAAGTGCAGACCACCTTCCAAAGGGACAGTGCTGTACTTAATCGCAAAAATAGTTGTGGACATAGGTGTAGCATAAAAAAATGACCTCGGCCATCCGAAGATGTGTTGATACTACACTTCCCAAGCCCCACTGCCACATGCTGCAACAGCAGGGAAATACCAGCCCAAAACATCCCAAGAAAGATACACCCCAATGATAGTTTTTTCGAAGTACTGTCTACAGGGATGGATCTTCATCCCATCAATGCCAGTTTATGAGTCTTTAACACTGCTGAAGTATAACTGCTGAAGTGTAGTCACGAGCCTGATTTTATTAATTGCTCTTACAACCTCCTCTGCCCCTTCCAATAAACATGGTGCTCGCTTAGTGTTTACGTGAAGGCAAATAGTTCCCCAGGCAGACGGGGATATCTCAGAGCAGGGTAGCCCCACAACCTAATACAACAATAAGGTCATTTTGATTTTTCCTTTTCATGCTTTCACTTCCCGTGGAGGTGACATTATCTTCAAGAATTCTCTTGTCCAGAGCAAGAAAATTCAACTACTTCCTGCCAATTCTGCTGCAACGAGAAGTCCTCAGGCAATATTCTGTGACCTTATGTTTTTAGCATCTTCCAGTGAATTACTAGGTTAGTTTGGGTCAAAGTACTTCTGTCCCTAACAGCTGCTGATTTTTAAAGGAGGAAGCGTGTCCGACTGACCTGGAATCGACGCATGTCTCGAGGGTTTCCTGCATTTTTTAGGCAATTTTGGTTACATTTGAGGAAAAATTTCAAGAAGAACCTGCGGAGAAAGAGAAATGGACGTTAACGTCTTATAAACAGTGTGTAGTAGTACTATGTAACATCTGCACATTTGGTCCAACAAAACCTTATATACTGAGTTGTATTCCCAACTCAGACAAATCATCCCACTGACCATCCAAAGAGAGAGAAGAGCTTGCATGGGCTCCAATCAAGCAAAACGTGTAAGAACATCCTAAACTTTTAAGTATTAAATTAATAGATCAGTTGTGTCAGAGCCATTCAAGTTTGGAGAGTCAGTCCCTCTATCATGCTTAATGGCCAGCCTCACTTTGCCATCCATAGCAGCAAGGAAGTAAGAGACGTATTTTAGCACAGGGAGGACAAGAGGACAGAAAAATGCCAGCCAAGACAACTCCCCTATGTATAAACGAGATTTCATTTTACAAGTTTGCTGTCATGTGCAAATTTTGATTTAATACAAAAAATACTGAAAATGTTGCATACAGTTGAAATCTCCCTTCCACAATTAAACCCAGTTTGTCCATAAAATCAATGCTCAAATAATGGTTAGTGGAAGACCAAAACCCTATGAGGAGAAGGGGGGAAATCTTGGTTAAAAGACTGACTTCACAGAAAATTGAAATATTTTCAATGTAGTCTATTTCCTGACCATATAGAGTTCACTGAGGTAGCTATATGACCGTGACATGTATATCTAAGAAAAAAACATTGCATTTTACAAAGCCAAAGAAAAAAGCAAACATTTCACTGAAAATATTTCCTTCAGTGTTATGCATCAGTGGACTGTAAACTCATAAAGACAAGTCAATGAATAATAGTGGGTCTCAGATTCCAGGCTTCCTCCCCGAGAGCCAAAGTTTATCAACCTTTTGTCCAAAATAAACTACACACTATGGTCTACTAAAGCTCAGCCATGCAAAATTTAATCCTACAGCAAGTTTAAAAGCTAATGCAACCAGACAGAGCAGCATCACACGTGCAACAACCATCAGTTGACTAAGTAGAAGCTAATCTGACCTGTCTCCATATACAGAAAGCGGGCTGGGGAATTGTTTCATCCTGTTTTATTTTAAATCAGAAAGTTTGCAAGCATCCATCTTTTAGCACCCAAACTGAATGCTAGGTCAGCAGAATTTGCACTCATTGCCACCAAGAAAGGCAAAACTGAAGGGTAAACAGCTTCAGAAAACCCCTTTTTGATGAGCAGCATATTTTGCCCCACTGTAGTTGTGATACCGCCCCTCAAGTTTTGGTGCTTGTCCCTCCATGCCAAGAAAATCATACTAAGCAAATTGCTGCGAGGACAAATAGAAACTACAAAGGACTGTTTTCATTAAAGAAAAGAAAAGTAATGAGGAGGATTATAGAATGTGATGCTTGGGATTATCAAGGACTGGATCTCCTGCCCCAGTAAGTCCCTTCTAGACCTGTGCTCCTAAATAAGAGCAAGCAATCAAAATAAAATAAACAGCTACCACACTTGAACAGAGGTTTGGCGACACTGTGTTTGTTTACGCTAAAATAAAAAGCAGCATAAGCCATTACGTTTTCTCATCAAGCAGGTTCTGATACTCAGTAATGGAAAGTTGGTGCTATTTGTTGTATGTGTGTGTGTCTTTTTAAGCCTCTAATGGCCAGCTGTGACAGCCTGACTCAGATTGTGTAGAAGGAACTGTCAGCACAAATCTTGGCATCTCGAATCCAGACAACTGCTTGCCACCAGGCGAGGGTTTGTACTCGTGCCAGAATGGATTTTGAGAGACAAGCAAATAGGGCATTAATTCCACCAAAGAAAAACGAAAAGAGAGGAGAGTTCAGGATCTTACACTTCAGATGATGGCTTTCCTGTCAACAGCTCGTCATTTAGCTCATGAGCTATGAAGGGCACGGACATCAGATCCCTCTTGCCCTAAGCTGGCCCTGTCATGCGAAATGCTGGCAGGATCCAGAGACCACCCCTCCGCATGAGATTGCTTGCTGAAATAAAAAGCCTGGCCATCTGTTGGGAGGCAAAGACATCCCTGTCAGCTGGTGCCTACAGCCTCGAACAGACCCTTATGTGGCAAAGCCTCTCAGAGCCACTTACTCTTTGGGGAGAAGCTGGTGCTGCCCTGGCTTTGCCGGGGGATTTTTGGCGGCTTCGCCAAGCGCTGAGCCCAGCAGCTGCCCACCCGGTCTGCCACGGCCCTGGAGCAATGCCTCGGCCCTGAGCAGAGCTGGGACGTGGAATAGTGAAAAATATCTGCGCTGAAAGACAGAGTCAGCCATGCAAACATGGGATGCATCTTGCCGGTCCAGCTTTGCACAGCACTCATGAGCGCTGGGCAATGGGAGTTGGCAGGTTGACTCAAGGGCCCCAGAAGAGAGGGAAAGCTCCTCGTGAAGCTCTCCAGAGAAGCACTGGGCCTTCCCTTCCCTTACAAAGTCTGAGCTCATGTCAGCTCAAAGGCTTGGGAAATCACCACACAATGCAAGAGTTGGCTTTTTGGGTCTGCAAACTCCAGCCCAAAGTTTCTAAGTCTAACTCCGTTTGCACCGTGCTATCTCCCCCAAATTCTACAGAACTTTCACCAAAATAAACTGCAGAAGAAATGAAGCTCATCTATTTAATCCTACTGAAAAACCTCAGGCAAGCAAGCAAGCAAACAAAACTTCCTTTGAATTAAATCAAGTCCAGAAAAAAATTAACTTATAAAAATAACAGTATTTTCAGAGGAACTTTCAAGACACCAAGCTTACACAGCCAAGTTCTCTCACTGCATTTTAAGTAAAAAGTCGCCAGTTTGCAGAACACGTTCTGCCAAGTGCCCTGTTTTTATTCCACTGAAAGACAAAACAAACTATAGGCTGCACTTTGTTTTGGAACACACCAGAGCCGGAGTCCCCCCCCGGCTACGCAAAAGCATCCCACACTTGTCTAGGCAAGAGCTGAGCAGCTCCCGAGCTGGCACAGTGTGCACCAGCTGATGGTCTCCCCTGCTTTGGCAGAGAAGTGGATGAGAACAGATTAGGACAAGGGTAGAGTGGAGTGGTTTGATTCACGGGGTTCAGCTCAGTCTCCCAGTTCTTGCTTTAAACCGCTTGTTCTGGTGCCTTCTTCACCTCAAGTCCGGCCCTGCCAGCCTTGCTCATTAGCAACACTTCACTCTGCAAATATTTCAGATTTAGATTGACAGGACTGGTCCAGGAGAAGTGCCAACAGAGCTGAGCTCTTTGTAAGCATAAACATCCATCCCTGTTTGTTTGCATCTAGCATCTTCACAGTGGGTTATTTTTTTCAGTTCTAACTTTCTCCCCATTTGGCAGGGCTGTATAGCATTCATTCTAACCACAGAGGATACATAGCATTAATACTGGGTTCTGAAATTCATTCCCAAGATGAAAAAAATCTGCAAAACACAGGAGTGTCAATAAAATCAACTTTAACTCTCTCTCCAAACTTCTGTGACTGCTGAACACCAGCTCTTCTGCCACACAAGAATCAATTATCAATTGAACTTATTGCTACCATTGAAGGTCTCTTTTTTTGCATGAATCAAACAAAATATATTTTCTGACTCCCTTCCTGACTACTAACATCCCTGGTGTGAAGAACATTGGTGCATATGGAGCAGATAAATACAAGCGAGCTCCATGCATGTCAGCTCAGGTCCAGAAACATACAAACTTTTACAAAGCACCTAGATTTACTGACATACGTTGCCATTAAATCAAAGAACTCCATGCTTCACCTCTTATCTGACAGAGACATGGTTGGAGGGTACAGGACTGAAGCTTGGGGGAAATCCACTTAACTTGAGATTACACTTAGGTGTGATAAGATGCAGCTCAGTGCAGGCTGCCAAAACTACTCAAGGAGTGAAGCTGATGAGCAGTTAATCCATGCCATGGCAGTGTACTACTACAAATCTCTAAGTAACTACAAGGACCAATGTAGAAATATAATCACCAGTTAAATACAAAACTCCAGTCTGAATCAGGCCCCAAGTCTGCCAGGTAGAAGCTCTAACAAATGGGTTATTGGCTCTTTCTGGAGTGTTCTCTACTCTTCTCACAACTTGATAGAAAATTCCTTTTTGGAGCTGAACAATTATTTTTTTTTCTAACAAAACTGCTGCATTCCCAAAAAGGTTTTGGTGTCAGCAGAACTGTGCTTTCACCATTACCTTCCACCTTCTGCTAGTGAGGGACTCACCCCAGCCCAGTCTAAGCTCCCTGGTTACCCCCCCTGTCTTCCCTCGTTGCTACTTCTGAGTCCTGACACCAACTCCCTCCTCGCTCCTGCTCCTTCCATCCTCCGATTCTCCTTGTTCGGCTGAAGGATCCAGCAAGCACACTACCGGCTGGAGGTCAGTCCACTTGTATAAAATACTCCCTGCCGTTCTTTGCTGGCCATCTCGTCCATCACACTGCAATACCCTCCCCAACAGCATCCCGCTCTTTGTCACTGCTAACTACCACAGCGATTTAAATTAAATACCTACAGGAGAAATGGAAATACTAGCAACAAAGATGTAAAAGGATTTTGCTCTCCTATTTTTCTTGCCACTACAAATTAATATCCATGTTTATTAAAAATAAACAAAGAGGTAAATTAAAGAAAGCAAGCTCTGACATGATCTAGGTTGGCTTTTCTGTCACTCCCCTGAAGGAAATTTAAAGGAACTCAAACACGAAGGCTTAGCAGTAGGATTTTCTTCCATTGCCACAATAAATACGTCTGTGGAAGGAGAAAAAAAAAATAGTTGGAAAGAAGACCTGCTGCATTCCTGATGCTGAAGAAAAGCTTGTTTGTTCCCGATACATTGGAGAAGTTGTTCAAGAACAGTTCATCCATGTGAAAATACGACAGCTGTCGTGCTGCCAAGGTCAGCCAGACCAGTGGCTATCCAGAAAGTGAGTGGCAGTTATACAATTTAAACCTGGCTAGGGCAAACAAAATTGACAAAAAGTACCTTTTCTGAGGTATAAACACATTTGATAGAAGAGGACAACTTTAGACTCCTGGTTGAAACACAGCAGTTAAGTATATGTGGGTTTGCAAAATTAGTAAAACCAAAACACATGGGGCAGTGCAATAATTACCAACCGTCCATCAGATAAAAGGATTGCACACCCATTCTGTATGACGTACTAATTCAGCAGAGTACTAAATACGTGCATAAATGTAAATACACAAGCAGTACTGATGGAGATAAAGGTATTACTCACATACTTCAGTACCTTGCAGAACCAGCTCTGCCGTCAGCCTATCTCCTTTCTTCCGTTGTCCTCTCAGCAAAAGAGAATGCTGAGGATGTGATGACACAAATACAGGTGTCTCAAACAATATCTGATGGGTATTTTAATGCTGGTGAAAACTGGCATATCAACAAGTACCAAAGCCACAGGTCACCAAGAGGCAAAAAGTACACACACTTCAGCCATTCCATTTGCTTTTTCAGGGTCTTCTGTGCCCTTTTCACACACTTCTCTCTTTCTGAATTGGTAAATTCTAATGGACCTATTGGTAACTAGATCTAGTTATTTGCCACTAAAATAAAAATATAGAGAAAATGCATCGTTCAATGCAATATTATTTGGAAAAGTAAATAATCAAAATGTAGAAATGTTCCTTTAGAAATTTCAGGACAAAGCTAATTTTTTTCGCCTTTCAAGATGATTATTCTAATCCAAACTCCTATTTTACAAAGAAAAATGCCCCACTTTTAAAAAATTAAGCTAAAATAAAACATATTTTTTTTCTTGAACAATAGTTTCTTGAATTTTCCAACATTTTTAACTTTACTTGAAGGGAGCACTGTTTTATTCCACTTTGCCAAAGAAAAATTGTCAAAACAATGGAATTTCCTACATTACAGAAAATCTGACCTCAGCTCAGCTCTACTAATAACTGCAGAAAAAGGAGGGGAAAAAATTCCTTGGCATTTAAGGTATGTAGAGTCCCATTTACTAATAAGTCTATTGTTGTAATGTTTTATTTTGGGTTGTGGGGTTTTTTTGTTTGTTTGGTTTCCTTGCAGACTTTTTTCCCATACAACTAACTGGTCATGTCAGGTACTCTATTCACAAAAGAAAAATTGAGACTTGCACTGATATTTACCAGCATGAGGCTGTGCATGGAAATCAAATATAGGCATGGGGAAAACCTCCTATTACCCACATGTTCACAGCTGGATTTTACTTGGCTGTTTAGTCAATAAACAGCAGTAGCTACCTTTTGTGGCATTTTTACAACAGGAAATTTATTCTACAGAAGAGAAATTAAACACCAGATACAGCCATCTAACTCTCTTCTAAACATAACCTTCTTGAGTTGTCAAATATCCTAATTAAGGAAAAAAAATCCCAAACCTGCTCTCCCTGGATTCAGTGTTCTCACAGATTTAAAGTGGAAGCAGAATCAGACCTGTGTTTAACATCCCATAAATGCAAAATAATTCACTGGGTTAAAAACAAAACAAAAGCCAAAACCAAAAGCCTGGAAAATTATTTATTTTACTAGAAAAGATATATATTCCTCCTGAGCTGCAGACAAGGTCCAAGAAAGGCAACACAACACAGAGAATAAGCCTCAAGCAGTCAGAGTCTATTGACTGAGATTCTTCAGGCAATGCCGTAATAATAGAAACAGAATAGTCTACATTATTTTTGTGAACTTGCTCTGACTCCTGGAGCTAGCATTGCCAGGCTTTGCTGTTATCAATACAATAAATATTCAGCTCAGCACAGCAAATAGCTGAGGAGGCACCCACATAATCACCGAATCAGAAGGTAGGACTGCCCAAGACAGCCTTAAATTACTCATTGCTCGCTTCACCAAGTGTTCCCAGTCACTTTTCCTCAGGTCTGTGTGTTCTGCACAGTGAAGCACAGCATATCAATTTTTTATCTTGCATCTTCTGGACTTCTCCACCTCTCTCATACTGAGTTATAATGCATCAGAGAAATTTAGAGTAGTTTGGGAAAGTGTGTTTGGCATTTTCTCCCGTGAGTGAGTTAAAATCCCAGAGAGACTGTTTTGGTTTCTTCTCCCAGACTTTTAATAAGAAAAGAAAGAGATAACACCACCAAAAAACATCACAGAACAGAATTAAAAATAGTCCAGAGGCAGGCTGGAGTGCTCAGTTTTCTGTAATTTAATTTTGCCCCCAGGTCTGACTTTTTAATATTTTTTTTTCTTAAAGTAGTGAAAATCTGAATTTTCTTATATCTCCTTACTTGTGCCCAGTTCCATTATCTAAAATTTTTATTAAATTTGAACTGCAGCTACCTCCCTATCACAAAAAAAGTTGGAAGGAGTTTATGCCATCTGTGTACAGAGTATACACAGTGTATTTGTATGACAGCTAGATGCAAGATTACTGAACCTGCACACATCCTTTACATTATATTGACACAAACAGCACTGTGAGATAAGCGGTGGAGTGCACGTGCGCCCATGCCCCACGCACAGCTCCAGTTGTTAGCTTACGCAGCACAGAAGCCTCCCAAGCTCTGCCTTTCTTTGCCTGCTTCAAACCACAGACTTTTCTTTACGAGCTGACGGGCTTTAGCTGCTTTAGCTCAAATTGTGACAAAATTTCCAGCATTAGAGTACTTTATTATCAAGTGAGTACAGTCACATAAACAACAGAATTTATCCTTATTTAGTAAAAGAACAATATTCAATCAATTTGTTTGTTTCACTACTTTTCCCTTCACTCTGTCCCCATTTCACTCCTGTTTCACTCCTCAAATACTAGGATATAAAAGTGGGTTAACTATTTTTTATTTTTAAGGAAGATGCTAGACTTCAGTCACTGGAAAAAAATACAAACCAGCTCTGCGGTCTGTCATAGTTCACACAATGCCATTGAATTAGCAGCCCTCCCAGAGTCATAGTTTTGCTAAAAGAACCTCTGTTCAGTGTAAGTGATGACAGATAACAGCATTAGTGTTATTGTAATACGATACCAGTATTCGGTTGCCTGCTACCTCAAGGTAAACTACTGTAACTTTAGCATGGTTACCAAAAAGCATCAGCAGTATCAAAGTCATAGTATGTCAGAGAGCAGTGTTAATCCAGTCATCTGAAGTTGGTTTTCTCACAGTAGGCATGGGACCCTAAAACTTGTCACCTTGAGCTGAGGGTGCTGATGACATATTTCTTTCATCAGCTTACTGAGAAAGTTATAAAGATTCACATGGTAAATATTTCATGTGTGGGAAACACATTTCCCACCTTTCCCTGGGTCAGGCACATGTAAATCTCCTGCACGTAAAATTGTGTGCGATCTGCCTGCACATACAATAATTAATGATTCCTCAAATAACCTGACACCAATAATATTCTTAAATAACACTGATGCACTAGTGCTATCATCCTAATCTGCAGAACTCAGAGGGTCAGGCTATGTATAGGACAAGTGTGTGCAATATACCTTCTGGACAGAGTCTGAGCTTCTAAAGCACTGAGAAAAGTTTCTGCACAAATAGAGGTGCAGTACGCAAGACCCATCTGAACAAACGTATTCTTGAATGGTTAGGCTAGGCACAGACATTACGTTACAGCAGTGTTCCCTCCCGAGACCTGGCTTAGAACCTGCTCTGTTTTGTTCTCAAGATTTTAAATTTTTTTTTTTCCTTTTAAGTGGAAGATGTTTATTGTTAAAAAAAGCCAGGAGGTCTGCTCAGACCAACACGGAAATTATTTTTCACCAGATTTATGTGCAGGACTGAGGGACTAAAGAGAGAAATTACAAAAAATATAACAGCAAAAAAATGCTGTTACAACTTTATTTATAAAATGCCCACAATGAATCAGAAGCACATAAAAAAACAAAGAAGGTGATTATTGAGTTCATTCATGTCTCAAAAATCACTAAAAATGTACAATCCAAGGAGTTTCCAGCCCTAGAGAAATGTAACAGAAACTTAGCACATGCGCTGATGTGCGCCCATGAGATGCTGACTCCGTGCAAACCCCGGGGCTCTCGGCTGCAGCTGCTCCGCTGCCTCGGGATCCTCGCCAGCAAGACAGACATCGCAAGACTGCAGGATTTACTGCTGGGGTGACACCCCAGTCTCAGCTTTTGCATCACTAAATCCTCAGCAGAACTGCAACAGCGATGGCCAACTTAGAAACACGACTGTAAATCTCTTGTTTGTACAGTCCTACTATGAAAATGAGTGGAACTTACCTCACCTGACCCATCTGGGTAATTAGAGAGAAATATTTGGAAAGTGTCAATACAGTGAAAGATTGACTGCACCCCCTCCTAAGACAACTTATGCTTCAAAAAGCAAATGAAGTGTTTGTTTCAAGTAAAGTAGCAGCAGTGAAGGACCATATGGGGAGGAGAAAAAAAACAGTAACCTAAAGCTCCTAAGTTATCAAAAGCTAACTTTTAATAACTTAAAACCAAAACTAAACTGGAAACCCAGTCAGGGTCGGTTACAAAAGACAATCTGACAGACGCTCTGCCGGGAGGTGTGATTTTACAACCTTTTTTGGTTCTCTTGGGAAAAGAAAAAACAACCCAACAATTAAAAGGAGTCTTTTAAAGAAACTAGTAAGGGTGAGTTTAGAATAGGTGCCCAGAAAATAAGACATATATGCAAATATATATTTGTATTTATACAAGAAAAGATAAAGCACAAAAATGCTGTGGAAGAAAGTCAAGTGCTGCCCTCAGCTCCAGCCCACAAGCTGGACATTTCATCCAGAGGTTCCCATTGTTTCATGATATTTAACAGAATGAAGCCCTTGCTTCCTTTGCGCGGGGAGCTCTGGCAATGAGGACGGGATCCGGAGTATAGTTGCTATTTTGAGTGCTGGAAGGAAGCAAAGAGCTGTTTTGTGGAAAGGCGGAGGCACTTTGTTTGAGCTGTGCATGCAGTGGTTCAACAAGAGAACCAGGGGTGTTTGAAGGGGATGCTGAACTGGATCTAGGTATAAAATGCTGCAGAATTTTTTGCCTGTGTATGGGCGAGCAACCCAGACATCATGAAATTCCTTGTAAGTCACCATAGAAGAGGAAGACTGAAAGAGAAAGGGGCAAATAGAGGTTTTGATGTGACGGTGAAGAGGATCATGCTATATGTAGTGCTGGAGATGTCATCAATAAATACTGCACGTGTGCACTACCTTTAACATGACAGAGTTTAATTAATCTTAGAAATAATGACCTCCGCAGCAGACATGTAGAATCAAATCATATCTGCTTATATCACAACTTTTGGATTAAGTACTTCAGAGTTTCTCTTAATGCAATGGGCCTTGAACATGTAGGAAAAATACTTTTGCCAATGCCCTCTTCTGTGTCAGAGAGATGTGGAAAAGGCATTATAGCCTGTAGCTACAAAGTTATCTTTTGCACCCAGCCAGAAAGGTGATGCAGCCAACAAGAATATTTTTATAGGCTTCTGCCCTTGAAGTCAACAATCCAGTAAGGGTACCCAAGCTGAAGGACAAAACCAAAAGTCTTGTGACAAGTTATAACTGGAGCGAGGTAAGGACATGAGTTGTCTATAATAAAATATATTACGCTTATGCCACTTGTGTACTTTGTTGGTTGGAATTATGAGAAACAACATATTTAGCACAGTGCTCAATGGACCGAAGACATTGTAAAGATAGAGGCACGGCGTTAGATACCCTACACAAGGGAGCAGGGAACCATGCGCATTATTATCTTTGGAAAGATGGTGACCTCTGTTAGCGGCTACAGACACCTTCCATGGGTGTTAAAACATAATCAAGGGTCGGGATATCTCATGTATTTCTGGATGTCTGGCTGTGTCACTGAGATGCACTTCCGTGTGAAAGCAGGGATGATACCTGTGATCAATAGGATTCATACCCCCAAAACACGGAGCATAAGGGTTTTCAAAGTCCAATATAAGTACTGCATAATTATTATTTTTCTGTATTACTCTAGAGCAGTGAGGACGGCATCAGTGATGGAAAAAAGGTTTACAATAAGCAGTTAAGTAACCTTGCCAGACAGTCAGGGCAGAAAGGTTGAAGTTCTTGTTCATCTACAACATACCAATGAAAGTCAGAATTAATTCAATGGACTAGGAAATGCTTGCAACTTAACAAACTTCTACTCTTTAGCTCTATTTCATGTTCTAAAGTCCTTTGGAGAACAATTGCACCAGCAACTAGCAAAGAGTAAAGGGGATCAGCAAAAACTTACAGCTGACCCCCTCTAACACCTCCCCGGAAAAAAAAATAAAAATTCTTCATTAATGTAAACATAATTTACAAACCTCACCCAAACTCTAGCTAAACAGTAGCTTAAAATCATCAGGAAAACTACATGAGTACTGAATATTGAACATTCCTTTTCACTCAATTCTCTAGCCCTGACAAAGTTCCACTAAAGACCTAATTGCATAATAATTAACTTAAATGCTGAAACACGTTATCCTTTCTGTAATACATATCACTAACGAAAAGGCTGAAATCCTTTAAGATGATTGGCTAAACAATGAGAACCTAGATGACAAGATCAGGGTTTGACCTCAGAGATATTAATATAAACCTATAGAAAACATCGATTTTCATCTTTGGTGAGTTGAGACTCCAGGCCCAGAGTTAACTAATACACAAAATAAAAACACAGCCCAAATGATGAACCTCATTTGCTGAGCATACAATATCAAGTTTTAAATCCGTGCTTAATCTCCAAACAAAAATTAAGTGGGAGTTTGAAGAAATACTGCGCACTTCCAATGACAAACTTATCAGCAGACACGTTAGACAACATGCTAAAATCCTCTCACATCAACTTGTCAACAATACCCAGCAACTAACAGTCAATACTGACAAAGTATACTCAGGGATTGATTCAAAATGAGGAGGAAAATACAGTGAAGTGTACCTTACCTAAACAAGTTGTATGTGACTTTGGTGTCTATTAAATGAAATAACATTAGTCCAAATTCAGAAGTATGAATTATAGACTGGACATTGGAAGCATTTCTTTACCGCGACAGTGGTCAAACACCGGAACAGGCTTCCCAGAGAGGTGGTCGATGCCCCAAGCCTGTCAGAGTTTAAGACATTTGGACAATGCCCTTAATAACATGCTTTAACTTTTGGTCAGCCCTGAAGTGGTCAGGCAGTTGGACTAGATGATTGTTGTCGGTCCCTTCCAACTGAAAACTCTATGCTATTCTGATTACAAGTGAATGACAAAGTTTCTACCCACCATGCAGAATAACTAGGACAAGCGCAAAACTATTGCACTGTTCCTGCCCCTGCAATGAAGCTTTTCTGCTATCCTGGAGATGCAGCGTTGCCTAGCTACAGCCAGATTTAGCCTTGGCACCTTCTGAGTCCTCCACCAACTTTTTGCAAAGAGTAAGTTCACAGATATAAAGAGGCAGGTTTGGCTCACTGTATTTAGGAGAGCATGAAGATCTCTTCAGCTAAAAGATTCCCGATGCTTAGCACAAGCAGCTAGCTGGAACTAGCAAGGACACTGAAGAGAAAACTTTCATCCTTGCAGTAAGCGTCTTGGGACTTGTTATGACTACAGGTGGCCAGACACTTGACTTTGTGTCTCTCCTGAAAGACAGCACCTCCAGCAACGCAGTAATCCCTAGTGTGACACCTCTTCAGTAGCATCTAAAAGGGAAGCGTACCTCCTACTGAGTCACCAAACACTGCTTCCCACAGTAGTGACGCTTTTCCTTAGAGGACTCTTCTTTTAAAATAAAAATTGTCCGTCTAGTGATGCAGTGCCAATAACTCCACGTGCTTCTGCTTTTGTATAATCTGAAGGTTGCTTTTAAAAAATAGGTTTCATTACACAACGGGTTACAGCCAAGTGACGTGTCACATGTTTTGAACTATTACGGGTTTTTTTGCAACTGGACATAGTCTTCCTGATCTTCATCCAGTCATTTAGAAGGCACATTCTAGTGTTCACCTACGTCTCTCTTAAAGCAAGAGATTAATACAGCCTGCATTCCTTGGTAACAGTTTTGGGTTGTTTTTTAAATTCCACTTCTAAAGATCACAAAATAATGAAACAAAACTTCTACCTTTTTTTTTTTTTCTTTAATCAGAGCCATCTTTGTATTGAATTGCAGGCAATAATACATCTGAGATAGGGAAACCAAGAATGCAAGTGGAGCTGGCAGAACACCCGCAGAAATGTCTTGCCTTCATCCCACAGAGAATCATGCTTTTAAGATGTTCAGGCAGAAATTTTTCTGGAATTTTAAATACGTTAATAGTTCAAAGTACTGATGACTCCAAGCCAAAACCCCAAATCGGAAAGTTCCTGAGCTCTGGGCAACATTCAGACTGCAGTTGTAGAAGACTGAAACACAAATTCAGATGGAAACACACACACACACACCTTTTGTGAAGTTCTAATTTGGGGTTGGCACCTGACCAGAAATCACCAGTTCACGCCTCATCTTGGAGACCTGACCTCAGGATGACAATTCTCTAGAATAACATGGAAACGTCTTCCTGAAATATGAGAGCAGCCGATTTCTCTCTTGTTGAACTGTCTTTTTGCAAACTATCTCCACCCATTACTTCTTAAAGGACATTGGCAAATGGCACCCCTTAGGCTGTATAAATCTCTGCAGAAGGAACGGCGTAATTTTTCTCCCATCACAAACCTTCCAGTATAATATTTGACAGCCTAGATCAGGTGCTGTCCAAACATTTATTAAAACATTTTAAATGATGAATATATCCAATTATTACTATTAATGCAGCTAATACTGACTAATGAGGGGGAAACATACTAGCTTGTGTCCCGCAATTCATTACCCCTGCCTTGTCAACAATTCAAAGCCCAAAACCTAATCATCCATACCGGGCCCTGTTATATTTCACACGTCACATTTAATAAGTCACTCAGTGCCTATAAATTAATGTAACATGTCGGCGTTTATGAGTGCGGCTTTGTCGCTGTTAACAAATGATGTGCTGGCCTGGTCTGCTGCAGCTCAGCGGTGACGAATGACGGAGGATGATTTCTGTCCAAACTATAAACTACACACCGGGGACCACAGCAACACATAGATACAGGTATACACACGGGCACATGCGTGCACACACATGTACACATATTCTGTCTATGGAAATGGTATATAATACAAAGAATGTGTGCCTGCATATGCCTTTATAGGTACTTTTCGTACATTTTGATGCAGAATATTTTTCAGTTCAGTCATTATATTTTATCAATATATATGATACTTATTCATACACGCATATACATGCACACTAGATACCGTACAGTATTATAGGAATGTATATACAACTCTTCAAGTTTACCGAAACCATACATACTGCATGTATCATGTTACAATTTCACTTCCACTACTTTAAGCCAAGCAAGTTTATAGAACCACACTACATATGGGTGGGGCCAAGCTGAATTTCCAATTAGTCTGAACACCTGTAATATTTCCATGCTTAGTGCTTCCACAGCCAACCACAGCCTGAATCAGAAATGAAACACAGTAGACTTGTATTGCAAAATGTAATGCTCAACTGCAGATGACTGGCACGGCACCAGTAGTTTCGTTTCTTTTTCTTGAGCAAAACCAACTACATTTTTTTTAAAGCATCAATAATACATAACTTAAGATCTTGAGGACACACAGTACAGGAAAAGAAAATGTACATGTGATATACGTGTACTTTTTAACATGCTTATTCCTATTTTCCTGCAAGAAGTGTAAGCATTGGAAAGTAACAGGGAAAATGTCGGCACCTTTTTGGTTACTTTGGTTACAGCTGTGGCAGATTCAGGATTGATGAAAGACATCTGGATCTACATACGGCTGTGTTAAGTACTATATGCAGTAATAAAACTGCATGTTGCAAATGCACAATGCGGCCAGGAGGGAAGTTGTCACTGGAAGCAGCTTTTATAGAGCTCAACTAGTTTGTCAGCAGCAGAGGAAGCAGAGCGATAAGGAAAGGACCTCTGAGAGCTGAGCTCCTAGCCCCTAGAAAAGCTGAATCTTACCAAATCACAGACCAGGACCTCAGTTTTGGCTTTGTAACAAAGCTTTCCCTATGCGAAAGCCAGTTTTACCCCTCTGTTCCCTTTTACATCAATGATGTATCCTGTGTTACAGCAACAGATTCCTTACGAAACGAGATGTATTCAAATACACACAATAATTTGAAAAGTTTAACTAAGATGTGAATGCACTGGTGATGAGCCCACAGCCAGTCTGGGAGCAATACATCTGACTGTGAATTTTCTGGGTGCTTTTTTTGTCTCTGTTGGGAAATGACAGTCTGAAAAAAAAAAAAAAAA
>NW_009646843.1:808683-817519 GCF_000708025.1 Charadrius vociferus
GAGAAAAACCTCCAGTGTGTCAAAACATCAGCTTCAGACAGATTATAAATGAACAGCATCCTTTCCTGGCAAAATACAAATCTTGCTTGCAAATTTTAACTAAAGTAAAAAAAAAAAAAAAGTTAGAAACACATTTAAAAGGTTGACAAGGAAATGATAGCATTTTTACTCACAAATTTCCCTTTTGTCTTGGACCATTGACTCACAAATAGCATAGTGATTCTGGCAGTGTTGTTTTTTTTTTAATTCTAGTTTCAAACCAGAAAACTCTTGAAAGGCCTCTGGACCTGGAGAAAGCTTTCCTGCCTATGTCTAGCAAAAACCCCACAGATATTTGCCCTGTGACCCCTGGGGCTCAAGCCACCAAAGCTAAACCCGTCTCAGAGGGAGCACCACACTTCTAGCAACACTGCTACATTGCACTGAATTTGGGGTCAGTCACAGGTACTGAGACTTAAATTTGCCTCTTAGGAACAAACAGCAAAGAACACACGGAGCAGTACTGACACCACTAAGATCCCCTCTGCCAGTGGGGCTGGGAGACCTTCCCAAGCTTTCTGCCCAAGCAGCGCAGAGAGAGATGGGCTTCTCCAGAGGCCATTTCTGGGCAGGAGCCCAGCCCAAGTGCTTTGAATTGTCTTTGGAAGAAGTTTGTCTTTCCATAGCCTCTGTGGAGTGTGGCCAGCTTCCCGATTTGGGCTTTTCCACTGTGCCCCAGGGCTAAGTTGTGCAAATACCCCCTTGAAAGATGCCTTCTTACAGAATGCAAAATTTTAACTTTTCCATAAATACTGTCTCCGAAACTTATAAACAGTGTTCAAAACACTTTAGGTTTCAAACACTGACAAAGGTTTGCTCTTTGCCTAATGTCAGCAAGCATGACTCAGTGCTTCCATGCCCTATTGAAACAGCAATACTCAACAACAGTGCAGCAAAAAGTCATACTTATTTTCCAAAATCAATCCACCCTGGAAGGGCCACCCAATGGTTGAAATACTAGACCAAAACGCAGAAGACCTAGATTCGTGTCTCTGCTTGGTATACTTTATAAGCCGCCAAGTCACTTTTAGGCTGCTAAAGATGCAATTAAGCCCTCTTGAAAGTCCTACTGCACATTTTACTGCATCTTTAGAAGTCAAAACACCTTTAAAAATCTAGCTTTAAATCTCTCTGTGTCTTCTTTTCCCATCTTTAAAATAGGGATCATGACACTTCCCTAGCACATAGGTACTGTAAAGATAGATAAAGACAAAGACACTTTTTAAAAGGTGTCACATGTATCTAGGATTCTCTCATGTATTGTTGGCATAAAAAAAAATCTTAGATATTTTTAAAGACTTCTGATATATGAAGAGGGAAACGATGTAGGATTTCATAGAGACATTTAAAAAAAACGGTCTAAGAACATTATTTAGTACAGGCAGTATCAGTGAATTGTAGGATTTCATAGACCTTTTTTTTAAATGTCTCTAAGAAAATTATTTAGTACAGGCAGTATCAGTGAAAGAAGCACACTTATCAATTTGTTTTTCTAGGTCGTGTACGGGGGTTTTTTTGACACTTCATACCTTTAGAGTAACAGATACGGTGAAATTTTGTTGAAAGGCTTGAGCATCGCTGCTCCTGCACTCTACATAATTGGGCACTAACCCGTGCTGAAGGAAATTGTTTCAGAGTAGAGTTTGAGTCAGCCATGGCAGAGCAGCGTGTGGTTCATAACAGCAAAGGCTAGTTGACCAATTAAAGCTAAGTGATGCCTTGGTGTCCCAGCAGCCTCCCATTTGCACAATGTTAAAGGTAATAAAGACCCTGGAAACCCAGGACCACATTCCAGCCAAGCAATACAGAGACCTCTTACCAGAGAAATAGGGAAAGGGGAAAAACAAGACACTCAAGATGTTAAAATACTTAATAATTGCTCTAAAGAAAATTTATTTGGTAGTTGGCTATTAAAATGTGTGTTAGTTTCCCTAAAAGCAATATTGTATTTCCAGCACCTAACTCAGAAATTATTTGGTGCAAACCCTCCCTCCAAGTAACTCTGCGACAACACCTAGGCAAGCAGAAATTGAGACCGTTATTCCTGACCAAAACCAAATTGCTTGAACAGCTCAGCTGTACAGCATGACCCATCACTTTTTTTTAATCTCCTTCTCCTCAGTGTCCTGTCATTCATTTACCATCTTTATTCATTTCAGTCACAAATTTTGTGGGGCAACACTGTATTATTTGTATAGAAATCTGACCTACCGGAGGCCTCCAGGTACTACTGCTAAATACACGATATATAAGAACAAGCTTCATCTTTTTTTTTTCCCTTACATACACATTAAACTCTAAATGGGCAGGAAGAAAAGCAAAAAGTGAACTGAGTGATAACAGGAAAGCTTAGGAATGTACGTATGCCACAGCTGTCACACTTAGCTCTGAAAATTTAGAAAATTCTGTGAGAAAGGTGGAGACTACAACAAAGCTACCACACCGGCACTGCTGGAGAAAGCTTTTTTTTAAAAAAAGGAAAAAAGTAGAATTACCCTGTTGCAAGGGATTCATGGAATCTCTGAAATCTTGAAGAAAAGAAGAGAAATCTGCATGACAATAACATTGTTTCCTTCTCTGAGGGACCCACAGGGCTCACAAAATCATAGAGAAAAGAACACAGCTCTTTTCAATTCAGCCCATTGTATAGAACGGTGAATGTCGCAAGGTTTATTTTATAATGATTTATTATCAAGAAAAAAATAAGGGCTCAGGCAGAGACATATTTTCTCAAGAATTTATTGTTCAGCAAAATGGTTTGTTTTGCAGAAACATTTCTTTTTGCTCTATTTTTTTCTGGAAGCCCCTTTTGGCTTTATCCTAGAGCTGCCTTCATCCATACTTTGCTTTGCGAGAGGTAAACTCTTCTGTTACCTGCTACTCTCAGACTTCCCCTGAAGAGGGATGCTGCATCTGTAACCACTGCTAAGCCATCACCTTTTCCTCCGTGCGCCATACCTGTCTGGCTCCTCCCTTCTGAAACATCAGAGATCACTCAGACCTCTGGAGAGCCAAGAAAGTTACAAAGCACTGCCCGTACAAGACTTAGTCCACTGCCACCACAGGCCTGAATCCCACCGTGAGGATCTCCTTTGCTGAGGTATGCTAGCACAATCACTGCTGGGGACACCCAGGTGGCCCAGGAGGACAGGAGCAGCCCAAGCCCGTCAGCTGGAGCAGAGGCTGGTGCTGGTGGTTGGGAACTGGCTCCTTGAGCAGAAACTCAGCTGGAGGAACATCCTTCCTAATCCCTGTGCGACCAACAAAATGAGCTGCACTAAAATGAAGGGATTTAACCAGCTCTCCTTACCACCTGCCTGCAGAAACCAGCATCTCTACAAAAACCCTGGTGAGGTGTGTTTTGCATGGATCTTGCGCTAGTTCAGTGCCACCACAGACTTCAGCGGTCTGCCTTTCCTATGTGTTCCTATTGCACTTCCTTATTATAGCAGAGAGACAACTTATATTCTTTACGTACTTAGTCCCTATAGCCATCCTGCCAGTTAAGGAAATGCCAATATTCTCTTTTCACAGGGGAGGAAAATAAGTGACTTCACAATGCCATGCAAAAGTTTTTGGGAAAAGAAGGGAAGGTATTCTAGTGCATGGACTAGTACTCTAGCTCTGCTAGTGACTGAATTTCTACTCCAGTCATTATTTATTTTAATTAGAAAAGCAGAAGGATTAAAAAAAATAAAATGAAGCTTATCTCAGCTGCATTTTGCACCTAGAACCAGCACTTGGTTCAGAAAGTAGATAAACCAAAAACTGAGCAGGTGAAGAAAACTCATAGTGCATTGTATGTCCAAGCTAAACCGATGCAATTCCGTGTGTTCAGTAAAAAAAAATAAAAGTCAAAAGTAGGTCAGAAAAGCCGGCAGAATTAATCACAGAAAAGATGAATAGGAAATTTGATGGAAATAAGATCCCTTTTCATGATGAATTCATAGTCAGCGTTTAATTGAGTACAATGAACTTGAAAATACACTTGGTGAATGTCTGCATTAGCTGGACTTGTGAATGTTTGTTAGCAGTTAAGATACACAAACTGATCAATAGTGTAAAACAAAGGGGCTCAGGTATGCATGTGTACTCATACATCACTTCAATAAATTATCCTGGGTGTTACAACCGGGGGAAGGGAGGGGGGTGGATTTAGAACAATCATTTTGGGATCAAGAGCTAAATCATTTCAACCACATCTTGATTTCTGCAAAACTCGGCAGGAATTATGAGGCTTAACAGCATCTCAACAATTAGCATATTATAAATACAAAAATGATATATTAAAGCGAGAGGAGAAAAAGGCCAGCATTTTACACCTACAGTAATATAATTCCACTACTTAATGCAAAGTAACAGGCATTAGAGTGTTTGGGATCCTCTTGTATAGTGTTATCTGCTCTATCAGTAAATGAGACTATGTGAACAGTACAACCTATAAATAATTCAAGGCCTGAGATGGCAATTATAGAACCATGCACAACCAGCATGAATATTTTATGAAGGCTAAAACAGCCCTCAGAATGAATCATGGATAGATGAACACACACACATACACACACACTCAGCTGTTGGCCAAGTATTGCTTCCAGACATGGCTTATATCTGATCCTTAGTACATCTAAAAAGAAATTTCTTGAACACAAAAGTCAGAAGTTACATCTGTATTTTTAGATATTAAAAGATATTAAAAAAATAAATAAAGTGACTGTAGAAAAAAAGTATGCTATATTGGTGAGGGAAAATGTTTGTTTCTTTCCAAAGATTCCGGTAGGAACAACTTTTTCCTATGCACAAAATGTGGTTGACAAAAGCAAACTATGAGGTACGAAATCAGGGCCTGCAAGTGCTGTGCCATATATTGGTCTGCAAAATCTGCCCCTAAAGAAGGACTTGCCTACATGGAGATATTTACCAGTAGAGATATACCGGTATAACTTCCCATATGGGCACTATTATTGCAGCACAAGAGCATTCACATGGGAGTTACAGCGGTATAACTACTCCAGCATAATTATACGGGTATAATTATGCCAGTAAATTTCCCTGTATTAGCAAGCCCGGAGAAAACCTCCCTATAAGGAGCACGGCACTGCTGCATCCTGCCCCAATGCACAGGCAATGGGCCTGCAGCAAAATACACCGCGGGGCAGAGAGCCCCAATTCCTGCTCCCAAGCCAGGACACTCAGTGGCACATGATTAAATTAATAACACGCTACTAAAAAAAAAAAGAAATCTTTTACATGCATATCATGCACATAGACACAGGACATGTATGTGCACATATACACACTGTTTATACTATATATAAATATGCATACATTTATTTATATGAATTTACATTTTAGAACATGTGTGTTATAAACACTGTCTGATTAGTCTCCAGATCACCTCTTTGAAATAAGGATGTATAATTTCTCCCATTCTCTGACTGGTAAAACTAAAATACACAGTTGAAACACCACCAGCTATTAAAAGAAACTGAGCTGGAACCTGAGTGACCATCAGATAACTCTTCTGTGCAAAATAGAAACAGATCTTCGATAGCCTGAAGATTTCACATGTGTAAATATAACTGACAAGATGCTTTTTGGGTGCACAGTAGTCAACACACGCACTTGAGAAATAAAGATTAAGACTGAAAACGGAAAAATGACGGGGCTAAGGAGGCAGCATCAGATGTTTCTTACTAATCTTAATACATTTTTGCTTCTTTTTTTTTTTTTTCCCCAAACTCTAATTGGGTCTTTCATTTGCATCTAAAAAAAGGATCTTTTAAGGCTACAATTTAAAACGATGCACTGCAGACAGGCTGCCGAGTTCTCCTGCAAGGATGTGCCCATGAATAGGGTCACAGTGTCACAGACAGCACAGAGAGCACGAACTCACCCATCTCACTGCCTTTTCCTGCACGACCCCTATAATTTTGTGGGTTTGGCAAACACAAGGGGCAATTGTGTCAGCCAGGGTCAAGCTGCCATTGTGGGGGGTTTGTGGGCAGGTTTGGTATCTGAGGGAGAAGGGTTGTGTCATGCTGGGTCAAGATACTGCAATTGTGGGTGCCAATTTGGCAGCTACGAGGTGGGTTGCAGTTGTTTTCCAGGGAGGGAAGAGAGGAGCGTACAGGCGGCTCTGGAAGGTGTAGTTTGAACTGAAGCTGTTTCTAGAAGGTTTGGCACTGAGAAGAAAGTGAAGTTCGTTCAAGGAAGTGGGGAGACTGCAGAGGCACAAAGCATCTGGGAGCTGGAACAGTTAAGGGAAAGATGCAGCCTCCAAAGGGATCAGTGCCTTCAGCTTCCTTTATCACCATGAACACAGTATCTTACTCAGCATATAGGTGCATTTTCTCCAGCAGAAGAACCTGGAAAACAACACATCCCTCAGTGTGTAAGCACATGAGAAACTGGTGTATGGGGGGAGACGCTTCACAAGTGGGCTTTACAGTCTAATTCTGCTTTGTTTGCAACCACCTCCTAACCCAGCCTTTTTCCTCTCACCTGCCAATGCATTTGGAGATGCTGAATTGTGAGTCAAACTGTAACTTGAACATGATCAAACTCCTGGTACATATGGATCCAGCAAAGCAGAACTGTGAAGTTTGTTTTTACTCATTTAAAGGCAGCGAATGAAAAAAAAAAAAAACTCACGAACAGAAATGCATACCTTGAGACCACAAGTCCAAAGGAAATACCCTGCTAATTGCAAGGGTGTATTAAAGTCATGAACTAAGTAAACTAATTTGCTCTTGGCATACTTTCTATACCTCCCAGGTTTCTGTTTAGAACCTCTGTTTAGACATTTCACAATCTAAATCTGGTGAAGTCTGAAAAAGACCTTCAGAAGAAGGCGGGGGGAGGGAGGGGAAACAGGCAACTGGTAAGAAGCAGCTTTTGGAACATGATCTGGCTTTCTATTAATTTGCAATATAGATTTGATTTCTAACTCAAAAGAGTGGTTAATCTTATATTTTCATTATTTTGACATTTTTGTTTACGTTTTAGAAATGCTATCAGAGGCACAATGTGGCATTGGAAAGCTAAATGCTAACACATGGAGTGCTCTACGACTGCAAAAATTTCTCTCATACTTTTGCAAATACCACAGCCAAAATCAACAGTACAAGTTTGATTTTCTTCATCATGAATTGACAGCTTATTTATCTCTAAGGAAGAACTTTCTAATCCCCTTAAGCTTCCAAACAACTGAGGAAGGATTCTGCTGACTATTCAAAAATATTGGTGCCACATAAAATTATAAGCTAAATTATTCAATTCTTATGTATTGCTTCCAAAAGAAAAGAAGTATGCACTATGAATTGCAACAGACTTCATGAAAACAAAAGTCAAAAGACTGATCTGACAAAAACCTTTCTTATTAGCAGGGCATCTTTCATCTGACATTAAACCTGTGTTTATCCATACCAAGCATAAAGTCCAGCTAACAGTCTTCAGGGTATCAGCTGATATTAAATAAATATAGACCTTCAAACACTTGGTCAAGTCCCACTAAAGTCAAAGTTTAACACATGCATCAGTATGTGCACAACAATGATGGATTTACATTAAATGCTCAATTGCTTTCTTGAATTACAGCCTTAACCACTTCATACTCCAGTGAAGGTAAACATGATCCTCCTCATAATGCTGGATAATGCCAATGCTTTATTACAGCAACAAGAGCACAGGCATTGCCAAATTGCCATTGCCTGCAGCAGAAATCATGGTTTCTGGTGCCTGTTAGGCACAGTGAGATGGTATGTAAACGCTGTCCCGGAGCTGTACAGGACAGAACATAACCCTGCTGATGCAGTACCTGACTAAAGCAAACTTGTACTCCATCACCGCTAGCTATGCATCAGCATCTCCCACAAATGCTGCCTTCCAGTGAGCTAACTGCTTGTTTGCAGTAGAGACTTTAAATCAATATACGGGAATGAAAGTATCTGGCAATGCTAACAGATCAAGTATTCAAATGTGGAATCCAAGTAACATTTTGCTTGCCAGTAAAACGCCCAATGTAACTCATTCACCCATGAAAAGAGCTGTGTCTGAAGTCATCTTTATTTACAATGTGTTTGTGCCATATATTTGTTTGGAAAGAGGAGGACGAGTTGGAGTAGGTTGCATCTCATAGCTTACTTTTCACACACTCCGAATTCAAACTCCAAAGGTCTGAGCCTCACAAGGCAGTTACTGAGGAGCAGAGCAAGGCACACATTTATTTGCACTGAAACTACATATTTGCTGTGAAAGTGATCTGTTAGCCTGAGCTTGTAAATTAGCAATTCCCTGTGAAATATACGGAGTTACTCTGCTCTAAAACTGGTGTAGCACAGAAATTGGACCATGTGCCACTTTACCTCCACTGCCCAAACTACAAAGTGGGTATAAAAATTACCAGTGAACCAGGAATATGTGAATAGGCTACGAGCTTTTCTGAATGTCAAACTGCTCGAAATTCAGAATTTTTGTTTGACTTGGAAGCCTGAAATTTTGAAATTCATTTTCATCTGAATTCAAAATTAAAAAAAAAAAAAATACTGTGAAAAACTAGAAATTGTACCTAGAATATCAAAATCACCTTAGGTAATGCATGATAGAAGTATGCAATATGGTGGGAAATCTGTAATTTCCTCAGACTTCCTGCTGGCCACCGTGATGTATACCACGGTCAAGTGAAACTTGATAACCGAAAAAAAAAACAACCAAACAACCAGACTTCAGGTTTTCCTGTTTCAAGCTCTCAGACCACCCCATCCTTGGAGCTAATGGAGAAATCTCAGATAGCAGGAAA
>NW_009646843.1:817566-835457 GCF_000708025.1 Charadrius vociferus
TAAAACTGCCAGGAGCAGGAGGTGTCTCCAGCTGTGTCATACAAAGTATCACATAACATTTTCATCCACTTATTTTTCTAAAGTGAGAGACCCTTTTCCATCTCAAACTGCAAGTAAAATACCACACCATAAAATTAAATATATGTTAGAACCATGTTTGAATGTATTCTATAAAAAAGCTATTATTGAAAGCACTGTTCCATCCTGAAATGGGTATTTTTGTAAGCAATTGCATCCAAAAGGGATGGCTTGTTTCTAGGTTACTCTGCAGACTGGGTGTCTCAAGAGAGATGAAAGAGCAAAGATAGGTCTTTCCTGTATATCCCTATCAAGATATTAATGGATGTGATGGGAGAAAGCCTGAAGTGATGTCACTGGAGGCAGAGCACACAGAGCGTTATGTGGATTCCATAATGGAGCAGGAGAGACAAGCCACAAACATGAGAGAGGGAAAATGCTGATGAAAATCAGGTAAACAATAGCAAAATGGAAATTCAGTTGGAATAGAAGCTTTTGTGAAATAGGATAAACGGGACACAGTTAAGTCCTTACTAAGGGGACGTGGACTATATGAAGGAACAGAAAAAAAGAACAGCAGCAACTGATACTACAAAACAAGTCTCTACAAGACTCCACCTTTCAGAGGGTCCTAAACCCACATGTCCCACTCTGTGAGCCCATTCAAAAAAGCCATCCTGCAGGGCCTAACCTACCACAATGCAACACACGTAGCATTTTTGTAAGTCAGCAAAGCAACTCATTTTTGAGGATTGTCACAAACCAACAGGAAATGCATCTTGCAGCATAAATGGTAATCCAGCATAGAAAAGAGATTTTGTGTTAAAGTTATACATGCATACATATAAAACCAGTTCCCTGGGGTAAGAGACATTACGTAACACCCCCTCTATTTACTAAATGTAATTTCTGTTTTACTGAAATAAATGAAGACAGGTAACTACCGTAACCACAGAATCATAATAATGAACTGGCCAACAGATGGCAGCTGAACCAAATCACCTGATTTAAATAAGATCTGCATTCTCTTCAATCAGGCAAGTTTTGCAAACAGATTCAAGTCAACTACCAGATAAAAATCAAGCAATTTCAGAGTCATGCTTGCTTGTAATGGATTATAACTTTATTATGAATTGTGTCTCTGAACCTGCATGTTTACAAAACCAATCCGTACCACCGTGGCAACTGAATGGAGGGGGGGGGGGGGAATATCACTCTATTTAATTTTGCTCACCAATGATATCATTAATACAATGAAAATAACGTGCTGTGCATGAATCTGAAGGCAGCACTTTGGCAAGAGACTGGGAAAATACAAAGCAGAAACAGTCCTCAGGCAGTCAGTGAATATGAATAAAAAAAAAACCAAAACACAAGAGAGCTTTCTGGCCTGAGGTTAGAGGCAGAGGTTGGCATTATTTTACATTAGAAACAATTCACATTCAAAACTGTAATTGATAGCAGTGAAGTGTTAGGGAAAAGAGAGACTGTGGTGTTCAGGCAGGCTGACCTGCCAATCAAACTCAACCTTTCTTTGAATGAATAAAAGCTTCATTGCCCTATTATGTGGATCTGGGCAGGCAGCACTAAAGTACCCTGTTTGTCAAGTTTATGTGCACTGCCCCAAGCTACTCAGACACCCATGCTCAATAATAACTTGAAATCATCAGTGATTTTTGATAGGGTTTCTTTTAAAACATTTAGTGTTAATTTTACTAAGTCCCTGGGACTTAAAGAAACAGGAGGGCAATATTTCCACTCTGCTTTGTACAAAGACTGACAGACAATTGTGCTGCCGCTATAGTTAAGGTAGAGAGAGGCTGTCGGCTGGTTTTTTTTTTTTTAAACATCTGTGAAACCGTGTAGTCTGAACGCTGCAGGCAACAGCTCCTTATCATTACAGGGAGGAAATGCTTGTCTTGATACTTTTTTTTTTCTGCCTCTCCTCCAGGCAGGAGAGCTCTTGTAAATAGAACAATTGGCCCTTTGCTAACCATTTGATGGGAGACTTTGGTTTTTCACAATTCCTTTCCTCTCCCAATTGCTGCCAGTCCATTATGCCCCTTACAGCACCAAATCCACTGCTGCTCTCAGCCTAGCGCACTTAGGAGCACTGTAGACAACAGAATTAGTTGCTGCAATCAAGTCGGTCTTTTTGTTTGCAAATGGACCCCCTTTAGAAGTCTGCCTGTCTCTGTGGAGAGGTGCGGTGAGTGTTCAATGTCGAATTCGGCTCTTTCTATTCCTTGTTTGGGGAACACCACCTTTACTCATGCAAGTCATTAGGAAGCTGATCTTTCAGGAGACAGTAGAGAGGATGGGGGAAAGGTCTGTAAGCAGAAGATGCGCGGGCCCAAGATGTTTAAGAAAGGATCTCACTGCTCTGCTCCATTATGGCCCCGATTCTTTCCTACGATCCCTCCCCTGCCAGCAGTCTTTCTCTCTTAAACGGAAAGTGGGTGTCTGGCCACTATGGAATACAGGTCTGCGTTTCTCTGCAATGACAAGTGCTCGATCTCTGCAAGGTCCGGTGACAGGGATTTTCAGGACTGATTCCGCACCTCTGTTTGCTGAGGGAAGTGCTGAGAGCTTCTCACTCTGAATATGAACATTGACAAATACTCTTCAGCAGAGGATCTGCTGCTGCCTGCACACCTCACTCCCCGTTGTACTTGATTGACTTGTGTGAGGACTGCTTGTTCTCACAGCCTCTGCAGTTTCTTTTTACCTCCTGAATCTCTTTATTAGCAAGTATACAAAGCCAGATTAATTCAGATGTGGCCACATCTGAAGTTTCTTGTAAAGCTGCAATAAAAACTCCTGCTGGGAAATTAGTTCATTATGTCCAGATATTCTTGTCGATATATAAATATAATAAACTACATCTAAATACAAAAAAGAGTACAAGAGCCTCCCAGAGTACAAGAACTAAAATAGCGTCACCATGAGAAAGCCGTCCTCCAAAGACAGCTCAATTTCAAAATCTGATTTAGCAAGCAAAGTTTCTGATTACATTCAGCCACTGCTTTTCCAGTTCTCTTCACAAGCGATTGAGGGGAAAAGCTACTTTTGTAAGTGATAACTGAATGTTGCAGCAAACAAGCCAGGCAGTAGTCCGTGGCTAGAAACAGTAGCAAGGAAACCTTTCTTAAAATGCTTACAAAGCTATTAAAGGAGAGACAGAGAAGAAAGTGAAGTGAAAAAGAGGAGTATTCACCCAATATCTGCCTTTTAAACCACTGTCCCTCTTCCTTAGCCTATCATCTCCCGGGTTTTAAATATCTTCTAAGCTGTATTTTCAAAGGGGAAGCTCTGTGTACCAGCAAACAGACAAGTTGGTTGAAAATAGATTCATCAGGCTTCAAAGGATTATTGTTTGCAAAGAGATAGTACAAACATTACTATTTCACAGTACAGCTATGACATTATTAACCTACTGTGCAAGGATTTTATTGCCAGATTGGTTCATTTATCAAAAATAAGGGAAATTCAAAGCACCATAAGGAAGCTAACATTTCAGCAGGCTTGGCTTTCACTTAACATCATTAATCTATCTATTTACACAAGAGGCAAAAGTGTTCATTTAGTGGTGTCTCGCAGTTCAGCGTAAGAGCCTTGATTCAGTTTCTGAGCATCAGTACATCAATACTGCACTTGGCAGCAGAGGAAATATTAGTATTTTTGCTACGAAATTTTTTTTTTTTTTTACTTGCAGTGCCCCTTCCCTAGCTTAGTGGTGGAAGGATGATGACAGTTGCTATATGTGAAACGTGTGTATGTGCACAAACACAGCTAACACTGGAGAGAAGAAAAAGACATTCAAATACTGCAATATACATGTCATTAGAAGAATGAAAACTTTTATATGTAAGAATTTGTGTCTTCATGTCATGATATCACAGTGTAAAAGCAAAGTCTGTGCTGGGGGAGGAAACATTGAACAATGACTTTTTTTTTTTTTGTAAAGAAACTGATGGCAAACATCTCAATAATTCATGAAGAAGCAATTGATTTTTTTGGCTGGAAGGACTGGCTCCTTTCGACTTGTCCTCTCCAGAGGAAAAGCTCATTAACACAGAGGTGTGGGGGGTGGGGTGTGCATGTGTACACATGTATCTTCTCTATGAGTGTGCATGTGTTTGTGAACAAATTATTTATGTGCATATTTTTATCTAACTTTTAGATATCTCACACAAATGTCATATTATGTTTGTATCTATACAAAGACTAGAGATACAAACGTGCAAATACACATACACACGGTGAAAATACCCTTATGGATTTTCATTACCATATTCAGACTTCCCTATTCCCAAAGACTTTCATGAAGACCCTAAATTATACCCTTTTAATTGACCCACCTCCAAAGCATGCAGAGTGCTGAGATCCCAAGATGCATATAGTATTTTTGCAATACATTATGGGTCAAATTCATTTCAGGTACAACCCCTTTGCAGTGACTAGTTATATCTTTTGAGAATGTTAGCCCCCAGAGTACAGTGACAGCAATTACCCCTATTTTCCTGCAGGGAACATTACAATATATTTGAACGCTACTGAAAGCCCAGGAAAATGTGTTTATAGCCATGGCTCCCTCAGATGCCTAATAGTGGAAATTATAATGTCTCCCGTTCAGCCTACTGGGTTTTGACCCCAATGGTCAAAACATAACAGGAAGGCTTAGCTTTTTTTTATTATTATTTTCCCCCCTTTTTTGTTTTAAACTCTCTGTTTTTGTCATCGTTTTAAAGATACTTTTTAAAGAGCTTTTTCAACTAGCTGGAGATGTAGCATGCAGCACCCCATTACTTCAGGGCTGGCTTTACTTAATCCCACACAGCCAAGGCATATAGAAGTGGAACTGAAGCTGTGATTTCATCCTCATGCCTGGATACAGCAAGCTCATGCCCTTGCATATCAGGTATAGCATATACTGCAGTAAGTTGGTAGAAAAGTGGAGAGAGAAAGAGAAGTTACTAGCCTTAGATTTGAAGGATACACTCTCTGTGTGGTGTGCAGGGAATAAGTGGTTATTCTCAACGAAGAACATGCAATCCACCTCCTACAGTAGTCTAAGCTTCAGCTGTAGCTCATACGGTTAGAAGGTATTCTAACCCAGTGATCCATTAACTCTGTGAAACCAATGAATTTACTCTTCTGCCACCCACCACATCTCTCTCTCCCCCACTCCCTTTCTTCCGCTCTTCTCATTTCACCCTCACAGACAGAAAACCCTTTCTAATCAGAGCACTGCAGAGTTGGGTCGGTGCAGTGTGACACTGCACAGTCCAGACTTTCCACATCCCTGCAAACAGGATTGCTGTACCTACCCACACTACAAACAAAATGTTGACAGCAGCCCACAGTATGGGGGCACTGGGCTATTCAGTGCTCCTCTCCACTAGGGCTCTACACACCTACAACCTATTTCTGGACCAAGATGCCTCAGTTCCCAGCTCACTCTCCACCCACAATGAATTCACTTATACTGGGATATATTCCCTATACTGGGAAGCTGGTATGTCGGTGCACAGCTATTGCTATACAGAACATACCACAAACCCAAGTATGGATCATTTTTCCTCTTTCCCACCCTTGACTGTATCACAGCAAAGCAAAGAGAGCTTCACTACATTTAATGCACACTCTTCTGAGAGTATACTATTGTCTACAATTACTTACTTCTAAACAATATCAGGGACCAAAAAACAACACTGCTTTTGAAAGTTTAGAGTTTAGCAGCATGTTTTAAAACTCAAAAGATGGGGAATTATTTTGGTTTTTGCCGACTATGAATTGCAAACCCAAATGATTAACCTCTCCGCTGGGCTCCCTGTTTCCAGGGGAAACAGCAGAAAGGATGATTTCTGTGCTTAAATCTCTAAATCAGATTGCACAGAGTAGTGCTGGCAGGTGATAGCTGAGCAGAGGATACATCCTTTTGTCATCAAAACCTTACAAATTATTTATTTGATCAGGAAGGAGAGCTGCAAAAGGCATCATATATTGATAGTTACTATTTCAGGGTGGGTTGCCATCCTTTCCAGTTGCTCCAAGAATAAAGGAACAACTCTTAAAATACACTCAACTCGCCATACATTATATTTTTGGTGTGGATGAACATTGAACTTACAGCTCAGACCACAAAGCTACTACATCTCTCTGTAATGGATTTGTGCAGCATGTGATCCCATCAGCTGTGCCCCAGAAACCCTGGGCTTGTTTTTTGGCTTTGCCACTGATCTATTGTGTGAGTTTGGGCTAATCACTTCATCCAGTTGTGCCTCTCTCTGTTCACTGCTTCCCTGCTGTCGCCTGTCTTTGACTATGTATGTACAGTGAGGATGTCTGAGAACAGGGACTGGTTTCTACTCTGTATAGAAAGTGTTATTTAGCATCCTGATTTTTGCTAAAGCCATTATATGCTACTTCACGAATCAGTAATAACAACATACCTATCTGCATATCTAATTGTTTATGTACCCTCATTCAATCCCAGCTGGCATACTGTGCATTTTGGGGGCCATCTCCTCGAGGGAAGAGTTCACAGATACTGAACAGTTTTCATTAGCTGACTTAGGAAGGGTAATTTGAGCCTGCCCTGTCTCCCCATTTGTTCTCCAACACCCATCCATTGCTTCTAATGCTGACTAACATTATTGAAATTCTCACAATAATAGCTATTTTACCTCTGTTTCCGTGTGATTTTTGTGAGGATTTCATCATGCCATTTTTTAAAGAAGGCTGATTTCAGGATTTCATATGGTGTTGGGGAAAACCAGAAAATACATAAACTGCAAAGTGAACCCTTTACTCACCATCATACAAGACTGCAAATAGAGAGAAGGTAGTATTTCTGTATTTAAAAATTTTTCCAATTTTATATTCAATCGTTATTCTGGAGGGAGCTAGTGTTAGAGCACCTTCGGTTGTCACACTCCCAACCTGACAGATTCAAGGTCCCACAGAGACAAAAAGGATTTCAGATCTGGAAGAAACTCCGTCCAAAAGCAGGGCTTTTCTTGAAGTCTTCCAAAGTATACCTACAAACATAATGTCTTCCATAAAGGCAGACACTGAGCCAAGTATCTGTCTCAGCAGTGGCCAATACTAGCTGTGTAAAAGGAGAAAATAGGAACACGGACAGTGTATCCAACTGTACTCTCTCAGCTTCCAGCAATGAAAGTTTCAGGGCTCTCTGAGCCCAGAGATTGTATCTGAGCCCTCATATTTAATAGGCTTTGTCAGATCTATCCTCCTTGAACTTGTTTCTCTTTGAACTCATTTACAGTTTTGACCTCCACAACATCCTGTTGCAATGGGTTCCACAATTTAATTATGCATTGTGTGAAAAAGTACTTCCTCTGTTTGTGTTAAATCTGCTATCTGATCATTTAACAGCGAAATTTTTACTCCTTGTATTGAGAATTGTGAATACTCATTCCATATTCCCTTTCATAATTTCAGAGTCTTGATCCTGTCTTCCTTCACTCATCTCTTTTCCATCCTAAAGATTCTTGGTCTCTACAATCTCTTCTCCCATATGAATTGTTCCACAATCCTGAACATCCCTCTTCCCACCTCCTGCCTCCCACCCCCCCCAAGAAACCTACTTCCTTCACTTGTTTGTATTCTTCTGATTAGTATGCTGGGAAGTGAAAAAGCAGAAGCTGGAGGAATCATATTGGTAAATGTTTTGTTCACACAAGTATTTTTATTATGTATTTTTTTTAATTTGCTTCTGTAAGATTTCATTTTCTAAGAATCAGGAGAATAAAATAAATGGTTTTCTTAAAATGTGGTCCCTTCTCTCAGACTTGATTCTAACTGCTAGACATATACAAAAAACTAAATATAATATTTCAAAAATTACATTATGGCCATTACAAACTTGCCAATGAACAGAAAGATGCTGACTGAAGGGCAGATGCACAGAAGGTAAGTTCTTGTAAAATGTGGTTTGATAGCCCCTGGAGTACAGAGTTTATCAAGGAAGGGATTTTACTCATCTTGGTTACTTCTAATTTCCCTCCCATAATACAGTAAGTGATGCTCCTTTATTTACTTGTGCTATTTGAATTTCAATCATAGAATATCATGTTGGAAGGGACGTCAAGGATCATCTGGTCCAACGTTTCATTCCCTTGATCCCCACCATCTTGACAGCCTCGCACCTACTCCCAGGTTTGCATCGCAAATAAAGATAATGAGATTTGTGAGTTACCATGAGTTATTCCACTGTCTTGAGCTACTACTACTGAGAAGAATTTTTAGCTATTTGTTCCTGACCATGCTGTCAAAAGCTATCCTGTGAACAACTCTGTAGATTAGTTTCTTATACAAACAGGTAATAAATTTCACCTCTGTAAACAAGAAGTTCCTAGCTAATCTCCATTCTTCATTGCTACTATGTGCATATTCTTGACCATTTTGTTGGAGTTGGATCCCTCCGCACAGAGGCTTAAATCTGTTCATTACCTTCTAGCTGCTGCCTTATGTTTAATAACACAGCCAGAGTACTTAAGGGGATTGACAATGCCTTCATGAGCAACCTGCACAGTCATAGTTCATCAGGTGGGGAGACAACAATGTCCGCAGAAATGCTACCCAGCTTGGGCCTAGACATCACCAATCTCCTCCAAGCAGCATAAAGGAGAAAGGAGAGGCTAAATTTGTCTAAGCATAAATTTGGCACTGATAACATCTCACCTGAAGCAAATAGGGAACAGCATTCATGTACCAGCTCTGAATTACAGGTCTCTGGCATACTCCAGAGCCTTGTAGGGAGATTCATAGCTGTCCCCTAATGTGTCCCTCTGGTTTTTTCTCCAGACTCCAACTCAGTTTTCCTTTTTTTCCCTGTGAGACTGTTGTGAGCATTTCCCCGCTGCAGATTTCAGAGCTTGCAGAACAGAGTCACCTGGAGCTCCTTTTTTTGGATTGTGATAAATGAGTAACTTCACAGAATTTTCGCCTTTTAGACTTCAGGGACACAATTTGACTTGTCCAAAGTTTCACCTACTCTTTCCATGACTCGTAAAAGTCATTTCTATTACTTGTTACTCTATGTATAGTAGAAGCATATCAGTCAATGATATCTCTCCAGGATTTTCTTTTTGTCAACTGTGAGGGGCAAAGAAGCCTTTCAATACTTTATAGCAACCTCTTGGTCTTCTGTCAAGAAATTTCTTGTCATCTGTCAGAGGATCCTGCTTTCTCCTTAAAGTTTCTTCCTTTGGATGTGAAATATTTCTTACTGTGGGAGCTTTGGGGACTCTAGGGGCTTTTCTAAGTAGAAAGTTCCTCTATCAGCTGTGCTTATACAGTTTTAAAACTTCCCTCCAGTTCATTCTGCAGTCTCAGCTGCCACTTTGCAGCCTTCAGGTTTCCTTACTAGTTTTCAAATTCACTTGCTTATTTCTGTTGCCCTTTTTCATGCTTAGTGTATCGATTACATGAGAGCATTGCCCAACTAATTCCTCTTTGGCTGACAGCAGGGCTTGGAGGCAGGCTCTTCAGAGCTAACTGTGGGACCTTGCACAGCTCAACTCAAAAGATTAAGACTTACAAATGCCTTATCTGGACAGCCACAAGATGGGGACAAAACCCACAGTACCTTCCCTGAATGGGCCATACATTTTTGCAGGCACTAAACTACAGTGTACCAACTCCTGTTACTCAAGTGTCTCCCTACATTGCATCTTCAAAAATTATCATTTTTTCCAAAATATATAAGTTCAACGTAGCATCATGGCTGCTCTCTATTCAGTCTTCAGACAATACAACTATCCAAATATCCCTCACTTCAAAATAAATCCTCTGCAACATTCAGAAATTAATCTAATTTCCTCTCATACCAGGCTTCAGTGTGACGTAAAAAAGGAGGAAGAGGGCAGGGGAATCTGCGCACCAACAAAAAACCCAAAAGAAAACAAAAAAAGCACAGATAAAACTAAAGGCATAGCAAGGATTTTAATACTTGTAACACGAAAGGTCTTCTGTCATCTGCTTTGCCACTGAAGTTCCATGTATTTTACGCTGCCCATAAATTTTCCATTCCTGATATGCCAGGGGTTTTGGCACAGGAATAAAGTGCTTGTACCAGGAGAAGATGCAGCAAAGCTGGCTACAAGTAGGAAAGCAGAGAGCTTGAAGCTGTGTAAAATGAAACCTGAAGCTTCTTTTCAAATGACAGCAGTGAAACATAAACAAGGTAAACAACTCTGTCAGTCATGATGCCCTCTTCAGGCTTTTGAGTTAACTGTTGAACTAACTAGGACACTATACGCTTCCACAAACTTTTGTTTCAAACTCCTGGCAAACTCCAGCAAAAAGCTCTGCATCCCCTTCCACTCAAGAGTGAGTTGTTCCTACCAATCTGAGAACCAAACTCCTACTACTTGACTCAGTCATTGAGGCAAATTCGCCCTACTGTGAAAGGAGGGCATTCTGCAACCTGGGAAACACAATCACAAGGGGCACAGCAGGCAGAAAAATTCAATGGGGGGGAGAAGAAAAGACTGAAATAATAGATTTGTGTTCTCTTGGCAAAGCTGAAGCAGCTGAAAACGTGAACTCAATGAAGCAACCCAAAGTAGAGCGGAGAATAAGAAGTAGGAGGGAAAGGAGAGAGGACTGACTCCAAACAGAAATGGTTCCTCCAGTTTCCTGCAGCTCTTTGAAGAGGTGTTACCAAATGAGAAGATAAAAGACTGATCAGAGACCCAGAGCAGGAACCAACAGCTGGGAGAAAATGAACAGATCAGGAAGGAGTATGTGTGATTATTTTGAATATGGCTAATGGGGGAGAAGAGGTCCTTGAACTTGTCTAGGGTGAGGTCACTATCAGTGACGTTAGCTCTGGAGCGCAGTACCATTGTTCTCCCTGAAGTCTTCCCCTTTGGACGGTCAAAAGAAAATAACTGTTTTTACCATCTCTTTAATTTCAAGACACAGTGATTCGGCTCCAGCTGTTTCCACACCCTGCTTTACATCTATGGTCCATGTGACCTTTTCTCCCTCCCCCACCCCCAGCCATTTCCTCTCTGAGCTCTTCAAAACAGCTTATACCAAACAATATTTAGCCTTAATTCATTCTTGTTCCATTTGGTTACTTCTCTCAGCTACAAAACACAAAATAGCTGCACTTCCCTGATGAGACAAACAATAAAACCTAACAAAAATACTGGCACTGTTAAATTCTTCTAACATGAAAGTCAACACTGCCCCAGCCCCCTCTCCCTCATATTCAATCTCTAGCATATATATTATTAACCACCTTTTTTATTTTGCTGCTTATGAAAGAATACATGGTCGATGCGATCTTGTGTCCCTGGGATTAGGAGTTAAGACATCCCCTATAAATCAGTGTAATCTTTGTAACAGGACATTGTTGCATTGAGCATTCCTGTCTGTATGATGCATTTTCAATTACTCTACATGTTTTCTACTTAGTAAGCCAGCTTAATTCTTTGCTATGTCACAATATTAGAACATGTCCCAGGTTAGAAAAAAGGAGCAATCTTAGAGCCCTTGTAAGTTGTTTAGCCTCTGGCACTTATAAATCCAAAAACACAAGGGAAATCCCTTTTCCTTGCTTGTAATATGCCTTTAGATTTATTACTTAAAGAATCTGTTCACTTAATCCTTGGCTGAGGTCAGGGTTCATCTGCATTCTAATAAAGGTTTTAGTAAAAGTAAGACAAAATAAAAAAATCAAGGAGCTGTATATGCCTGTATAAGCAAACAATGCCACAGATAAAGTATATTCCCAAGTAAATTCTCCACCAGGAAAGAAAATAAGTAGAAAAAAAAGCAGGATGCTTTAAATTACTCTACACAAATCCAGACCATCTATCTTGGGCTGCTCTCTTCGACAGCTTGGCCAGGGTGGGCAGGCAAGGCAGAGGCTAAAGAGCTCTTTAGGGACCAAATTACTGTTTCAAAATGGGCCTGCTGCTCCAAGTATATGACAATATTATCTGAGAAATGTTACAGACATTGTGTGTCCTTCAGAGTTCTGCTAACACATCTCCTGTGATTGGAGGCATGTGTCACTACAAAAAAAAAAAAATTCAAGAAAAGATGTTCATTATAAATAGACTCAAGGATATCTGGATGTAGAATTAGGAAAATGACCAAAATATGGCTATGAAACTTATTAGCATTTTATGTTGATGATCAGGTTTGGATTTCCAGAAAACTAGTGCACAGATGTTTTATGTTGTCTCTGTCTTTTCAGGAGGGCTTGTTTAATTTATTGGGTTTTGTGTTGGAACAAAACAGTGCTACAAATTTCTTAAGAGGTACAACGAGAAAGAAAGAAGCGAGATGACACAGAAAAGTTACCTTAGCCTGTATTTCTAAGAATCTGTGCATGAATGAGCATGTCTGTGTACATCTGTGTGTGCAATAAATAACTTTTTTTTTCATTATTGCAAATGAAAGTCTCTCCTTTTTGAGGAAAGATCTCAGAAAAATCTCTATATATCCAGGGTTCTAGCCGATTCCACTGAAATTCAGGCAAATCCAAGTCCACTGAAATCATGGTCATTTCTGTATTCATGGAACAAAGCTACTATAGGCACAGCATACATTCTGCATGTCAACTTTCCGATTTAGGAGAACAGCTCTGCCCCACATGCCCCCCCACAACCACCCCTCTGCAAAGATCTTCAGTGAAGTCCCTGGGGTAATGGTGCATGACCCTTTCCCAGCAGCAAGGGACAGAGATCTGCTCACCTCACTGCATCCCATGAGAAGTCATCCAGGTGTACTGATTTTCAGTAACCAGCTCACACAACTGATGCACTCTGAGCCAACAAGAACCAAAGCCTACAGATTTTATTGTCGAGCCTGAGATACCAGCCTCAAAACACAATGCACCAAGTAGGGTTTGTTTCCAGTAACACAAACAGATACTCTGCATCAGAGAACTATTTTAACACAAGCAAATATTCCGCATCTGACAAGTATTTAACAGATCACTTGTGCAAATACTACCAATACAAAATTGACTGGAATTTTGTAGTTTACTGTGAGGTCCTAATCCCTGCCCTGCAGATCAAAGCACCTGCATCTGTGTAGTATTTACAGGATTTCTCCTACTTATCAATCCAGAACTAGAATAGAACCTACCACCCTTGGTGCTACAGAAATTTCATGAACGAAGAAAATTCAATTGCAACTACCAGCACTGACTGAAATAATTTTGTTATACAGAATGCTGAAGGTACAAATTCAACCACACGCAGTTTGCCCCTTTTATCAGAGATGTTATTGCATGGAGCATCCCGCACCCATACTACTGTGACACAAAGAACGGCTTCTGAAGTGGAAGAGAGGAAATACGGCATTACTTCACTTTTCCTGGACTCCAGACCAAGTTTCTATGGAAAGGCGAGAACACAAAGTTGAAGGGACAAGAGAATTCCCTTCTTTTCTCTGGGTCTGCCACCTGGTCTTGCCTTGCAGGTCCTGGCAGTGTGATACTGCATTCAAATTGGAAGTCAGGAATAAGGAACCCAATGTAGGAACAGGGAGCTAAGTTATACGCTTTCCAGGAAAAGGATTGCATTTAATCATGTTTTCTCCAGCACAAGCCTGTTATCTACAATAACAAACAAAACTTACATTCTTGAATTATACCAGGTGGAACAGTCATTTATTCATTAGGTTAGGAAAATTGCTAAGTTGTCAGAGGGCACCTACTGTGAAATGTTTGCAGAGAACTACGTTCAGCCCTGTTTACAAACACAAGATAAGAGGATTCAGAGGGAAATTTCCATACCATAAACATCTATTAGACTACTTGTTCTGCTGGTATACCGCAACTTCTTGTTTTCATTTACTTCAGTCTCCAGGAAAAAAAAAATAATTTAATAAATAAATCACTTTTAACTGTAGAGGATCTCAAAAATCAGATGTCAAGCTGCAAACACTATTCTCTTCACAGCAGCACTGAGCCTTCAGTTCAGCACATGCTGATATTGCAAAGGGCCTTTACTTCCTTTCCAAAAGCCAGAAATAGAACCCACTTAAGATAACCCATCCCCAAATTAAGTTTTTTTTTTACAGTTATGGGTACTGAAGGACTGATTTATTTTCTTTCTTGATCTGTGGTATATGACTAAGCCCATTTCTGTTCTTATACAGATTTATACCATCATAGCACCCCTGACCTCCATATCACTTCTGTTCATTTACACCACAAGATATTAGGAGCAAGCACATCTTTTTCTTGCTCTTGTGTGGCACACACACAGGTTGAGAGCTATTACATTATTACTAAATCACCCTTCATGAACTGACTCGTCTTTGTCAGCTGGCACTGGGCTTGTCCGGAGCTGTGTGAGTACATCATGAGATGTTTTTATGTCATTGAGAAAAGAATTGATTAGTTGAAAAAGATAGGCTATATTAACATTTTGATATGATTCTAAATTCAATTCCGCAACTCTTTGATCAGGTAAACTCGTTACCAATAAGAACATTTCCACTGCATATAAGCAAACAGTTCTCTGAGGTATTCCTCATTTTCTGGACATAGTTTAAATTACAACTCTTCCTGGGAAGCAAATTATTCCTATTCTGGTCAGAGCTCATGCTCCAATCCTAAAAGAAGCTGACTGCCTTCTGTTGGCGGTCTTTCCCCAACCTCTAAAGGCTTAACTCAAGCCACAAAAGTTAGTGGCTGGAAACCAAGGCAATCACCCTTCTCCCGATTAAATCCCAAATTGCCATCTAAAGTTCCCCACATTCAGCTTTCCAATCCCCTTATTAGACTATTTTAAAAGCAAACCACAGTGGGGTTCCAACAAAGACCACATCTCATTGTTACAGGCTTGACTGTCAGTAACTAAAGATGTCACACATGCAGAGTGTGCCCTGTGATGAGCTACCGTGTCAAAGGAGGTTCTCTGTTAAAACACTGATACTTTAAGAGTGGGATTTTCAAAAGCACTCAGCATTCACATAACTGTTCAATGGCAATGCTCCCCAGTTAGGCCAATATTGAACACTTTTGAAAATCCCATCCTACATGTTTACACAGTCTTTTAATCATTTCTGCCCAGGCTGGCAGACCCTGGGTGCCAGAAAAAAGAAAAGGATTTAACAAAGCAGAAGTAAAAATAAGGGAAAAAAAAAGTCTAAGGTACAACAACTCCATTAATAAAAGGTTGTTGCTTGTAAAGGGTAAAATAATTCACATTTTTAACCCACAAAAAGCTAATAGTCAAAAACATCTAAAAATAAAGCAGTACTCCAACGGTATCAAATAGTCCACTCTGGATACACATTTAAAGTCAAAGGTTTAATAACTAAATGAAAGAATAGTGAATATCATTAGAAATGAAGACAATGTGTTCTGTAACATCAGGGAGAGCTGATTAAATGGGCAGTTTGTTCTACAATTTGGTCAGTGTCATTTTGGCATTACGGTATAAATGGGTGAGGATTAAGTAATTTCTCAGCTTTCCTTGGCAGAGTCTTTTATTATTTACAATATTTACTTCAGGGAAGTCTTGGCGTATGTCATATTTATCTTGCTGAAAAATGGGCCCGTAAATACATATCACCTCTTGAACAAAGCAAAGCATTGTGATACTAATTTGGTTCATAAAGTATGTAATTCAGCCTCTTTGCACAGGGGCAACATTTGTCTCCTGCTTTATTAAACAACTATAAAACCTTTTTTTTTTTTTTTTTAACTTGGTACTGAAACAGGCCATGCCACTGCCACACACACTGGCCTTCTGGAGGGCTGCCTGCACACGGGAATTGTCATCTTTCAGCACACACCAACCACGATCAGTGTGAACACAGATGGGACTGCAAGACCAGAAGGGATGTACAGATCAAGCACTTCCGGCAGCTGGGGATAACAGTGCGGCAAGTCCTCAGTGACAAAGCACAGAGAAACTCTCTGGTAAACCTCTTTTCTTTATTCCCACAACAATCAGCTTTTCCCACCCAAAATTCTCAGCTCAGACAACAGCTCTTGCTGCAAACGTTCATCTTGTCAGCCCAGCTAACAAGATTTGGCTCCAGAAAGTTAGGACACAGGGTGAGCACAGAGCCTGCTCATTTCAGAGAGATGATCTGGGGATAACAGTAAGTAGAGCCATACTCCTAGAGCACCAGCACAGCAAAACCCAGGAGAATTAGTGACTGCACCTTCTGGCAAAAAATCCCTCTCCCATCAGCAGAAATGCACAGTATTAACACGGATGGAATCCAGATTTGCCCATACCATTGCAAACTCTGGTGTTTCACTTTTCAGTAGTCACATCTCTAATGACCACTTTCACCTGTTGAGAACTCTTTCATGCTTCATTTCAGACTAAGTCCTAAGTGAGATCCTCACTTCCCCAACTACAACATATGTCTTAGGATCTCTACACCTGCCTGGTGTTTATCGCCACCTGCACCATAAAATACAAAAAGGATCCTGTAAAGGAGCAGGAAAAAAGAGATGGAGAAGAGAAAACACAAAAAGGCGACCACCACTTACGTACCTCTTTTTTTTAAAGCAGACATCTTATACACAAATGGTTTAGGAGTAATTTGATATTACAGAGCAACCAAGTATGGGGGAGGGAGGAATGATGTGTGCAGCTTACAAATGCAGAGAATAATACACATTTTTAGTGAATTGAGAGTGTTTAAAATAATTTTGCAGACAAGATTCACTTATCACCACAGGTGGCCTGTGTAATAGATGTTTTAGTTGAAGATGCAAAAATTCGGAGTAGCAGGAATTGTTGATTACAAGCAAGAGTGTTTGCACTTAAAATCCTATCAAAACTGATCTTTGTAAGTAAATAATATTAGACTAATCTATTCTCCAGAGGTTATTAAGTGTGTACTCAGAAAACGCTATTGTCATAATGTTAATTAATTTGAGCAAACGGGGTAAGGGGAAAAGGAACTGTTTTCATGAAAGTTTCTCATTTCATCTTCAGAAATATGTTAGACCAAGAGCTGATCATAATAATAAATAGCTAGGTTTTAAGTGTTGTTTTCCATGATAAAAATTATGCAAATACTTACTTTACTTGTGGAACTATTATGATTGATATTCTAAGTAAGAAATCAACCAGAAAGAGACCAAAACCCCAAAGCAAATGCGAGAGCTCTGCATCCCCTCGTTATCCAAACTGTGTCCAATGCACTGTCATGTCCAGCTTAGGACTCACCATCTGGTTTTGTTCTGAGATGCTGTAGGGGCATAGCACATTCCACACAGGAGAAGATTACAGGGTCAAGACCCAAACTACCAACAACCTAGCTCAGGGCCTGCTCCTGATGAGGCAGTCACCTCCCGTTAAAAAGAAAGAGAAGAGGCAAAAAATGATCAGAAGAGAGACATTAAAATAAAGCTAAGTGCTTTAGAGTTTTTGAACAAAGATATTGCTTTGATTCCCTTTTATCCACAGCACCTACTTTGTGCAGCTGCCTGAGTCATATTGCTTCCGGGTCCCAAGCCAGCAAAGAAAGCACACAAGAATTACTGAGTGCTGTCTACCATTCTCCTCTCCTGTACTTTAGCTTGACAGCTCTTCCTCCTTTCTTGATTTGTTCCAAAATTAGGATGTCACACTCTCCTTAGCCACACTTGAAGATGATAGCATAGTACCTCTCCTTATCCACAAGCCAAAACACATTACAGTAACAATTAACTAAAGCTGTTAGCTATCAGTCTATTTTTCTCATCTTTGTGCTCCATCCTATTTCCCCATTTTCCTTTTATAAAACAAGCACTGTCCTTCAAGCTACCATGTTCTTACCACAGTGCTGCCTCATAAGCTTCCTATGCTGCCTCCTGTCAATGAATTTCTCTTTCTCTTCGACAAAGATATTTTACTGGTTTT
>NW_009646843.1:835513-851053 GCF_000708025.1 Charadrius vociferus
GACAATTGACACTGCAAGGCATTTTCCCTGGAGTATTGTCTGGAAAGATGTAGCACTGCTGGGGAGACCCTGAAAGACTGACTTATGCACCCATTCACTTGCAGAAAATTACAGAGGACAAAAGCACATGTAAAGAAGTGGAATTAAAACGCAATGATGCATGTGCATATAGGACAGCAAAAGGCAGTTTTGTCCTAGGAAGTTTTAATTGCCATTCGTCTGAAAAACTCGCATAACTCAGGCATTAATTCCAAGTACTGCAGCTTTCCTTAACAGAGGAGGATAAAAGCCAGATAGCCTCCATGACACCCTTAGCATAAAATACAGTGGCTTCGATTAAAGAAAGTAGTTCTGGTTTTGAATCATTGTTTTCCATAGATATGGAATATGCCATGAAATAATGGCAATAATGCTATGAAAAGATGGTTATTTTTATTGTTATTACAACTACAAGAGGAACCAATGATTTCCATTTAACTAGAAGAATATACCATCATAAAGCCAGTGTCTGAAAAAAAAAAAAAAATTTAAAAGTGCATTGGTGGTTTTATGCCTCACTTGGTCCCCATGGTCTTGTGCAGATCCTGTAAGCAAACATCTAATGTAGCAAAACCTGACATTAAGGACAGGTACATATTACATTCATCTTGCAAAGATAAGAAGCAGTATAAATACATGTAGCGGGAAGTGAGAAAATACAGATCTATTATCAATCAGTGGTTCAAATCCTGAAACTGCTGCACAAACAGAAGATCCAATCTACAACAATTTTACATCTACAGACACTGGGATTAGCTTCTACCATATTTACTAATGCAGTGGATGCACATTTTCCCTTTGGATTTTTCCATAAAAAACATAACATGCAGTTATTTCATGCATTTATTTTCAGCTACCAGTAATCAATTGCCTGCTACCAGCTCATAGCAATTACACACAGTGGCCATTATACATGCATGAATATCCTATACTATGCTTTCAGTATTCTGAACACTAAAAATAATAATAAAGGGGCACAGTCAAGATGACTTAATAAAACTTTGTAACAGACTGGAATTAAGACTAGGAATTTTTCAGCAGAAAAACAGGCATATAATCCTTCCATAAGAAAAACTTCTTCAGAACAATGCCTGTCCAATGCCAACCAAATCTACACGCTGTCTTCCATGCATCAATGCCACTTCGTTCAGACTGGCTGGCTTTTTCTGCAGTGACCCCATCTTGCCTTCTGTATTATTTAAAAAGATTTATAGCTGGGTGTCTCGTGTGGTGAAACATGAGCTCTGACCCCCAGGCTTGGAAGTTGTCAGGCAGAAACATTAATATTATGCCACATTAGGAAAGAAAACTCATCAGTAGCAGCAAACCGAACGACAAAGTGAAACATGATGCTTCTTGTCATACATGACACTGAACAGTTAAACGTACCCAAAAAGTTTTGCCCTCTAATGTGTCACCTGCTATGTCGCACCAATGCAACAACCCGTGGTCCAAATCTCAGCTGTTGTACCTCAGTTGGGGTAGCTACAGCTAAGGGTGATACAGAAAAACCTACAGTCACTGCAAACAATAGTAAAATCTCACTGTGCCATGCAAAACCACAACTACAAACAATTCTTGTCAAAAAGAAGTTAACATCTAGATAGTTGGGTGTAGGATGGAGAGATACATAACTTACAAGCAGGGCATTAGGACTCCAGATGTGAAATGTCTTCTCCAAAAATCTATTAGAAATCTATGCCGGAGCAATGGACTCTTCTGAGACTCCATCTAGTAACCATATACCATATGACTCTTCTTCACCAAAATTCTCTACAACACTTACATAGCCAGCAAAAACATTTCATCAACAAATATCCGTGTTTCACGATAGCGCGCCTCCCACAAAACAGCACAAAAACCTAAACCAAGATTTTAGAAAGGGCTGGTTAATTTAATGGCTTGTAAAATCAGTTGTGATGCTTCAGGCTAGAAATAAGCACAAACAACCTAAGCTTCTAGGAATAATCAGATTGCCACACAGGTAAGCAAGCATTTTCCTACCGAAATCCCATGGACAGAGCTTTTGTTCGGCAGAATATTTGAAGCGCACACACATTTATGTGGGTATCTATAATCATTTCTCCACTTTCATACACACTGATGTCAGTAATATGCAAGACTATATAGATTCAAGGTATGAATTAGGAACACAGAATTTGCTATGTCATAAATGTAGTAACTAAAGATTTAAAATATTATCCCCACACATTTTGTTCAGATGTGTGTTTTGCATACAACCCACTTGTCAATAATTTGAAAAAAAAAAAAACCACCTCGAAATAAAAAAGAAATGAAAAGAGAAAAGGAAGAGAAGGGAAGAGGAAGGGGCAGGAGGAGAGCAGGAAGGGAGAGAAAGGCAAAGGCAAAAGGAGAAACTCTTGCTGTCTCTGCTAAGAAAGAACCAGTCTCAAAAAGTCCTGTGAGCTTGAGTTACCTTGATGGAATTAGAGGAGTAAAGACATATATGTTTAATCACTGAGGCAGATATGACTTTTTTAAACCCATATATTTTATTTAAATATGATTTCCTTTTCATAATAAAAAATGTATTAATATGTACTTTCTGACTAATCTCAGCAATACCTGGTAATTCTCCCATATCTTTAAATATTTCTTAGAACAAATGGTCTTGGGTCTTAGCATATAACATGTGCATGGGTGTATGAGTGTGAAGAAGGTCCTGTTCCTCATTTCAGAATCCAAATTTGCTTTCTCAGTACCTGTTCATTTAAGCCCCTCTTTATAATATATAGAAAACCAAAACCAGAGCAGTCAAGAGTTTTCTTCAGACATTAATCAGAAAGACTGTAATTCTTAAGACAAAATGAGGCACAGGCAGACATTTTCACCAGCTCTGTGTATTGTTTTTGTACCTTACTGAGCTCTTCTAAAGTTCCGACATGCCAGAACAGTTGTGGAGCCCTATCATAATTTGTACCTCTCCTGACAGACTGCTAATACTATAACTTATATGCACCACTAAGCACGGACACAGCCCCTCTTCTTCTGAATGGTCTGCTCACTAGATCCACACAGAGACATATATAATGCAGAAGTCTACTGCATCAGAAGTAAAGTATCAAGAGTATTTCTGGTATTTATAGGGTATACAGAATAAAATATCATCTTGATTGCAAGACCAAAAACCTGGCTTCTGTAAAAGGTATACATCAGCAATGGCTTACATATTTCTTTCAAAAAACATCTGCTCTTTTAATTAAAAATCTAAGGCAGCTTGTGGCATAGCATGTAAATCCTGGAAGTTCTGGGGTGCAAACTGAGGTCGCCTAAATACAGCTAATTGAAAAAAAACCCTTTCCATTATAATAAAACATTCTGGACTTTGCAAAAAATTACACAACCTAAAAAAAATTCTGAAAAGTTTGGGCTAAGTCACACACACAAATGCAGAGGTGTAGGGCACACAAGATTTTCACTTTCCAAGAAAATGAAACAACACAAATACCAAATTTTACTGACTCATTCCATCTATCCTGATACACTTATACAGGATACCTGCCTTCCACTTCAGAAGTTTTATATACACACCATGCAAATAAAAAAAAGCACTACATATAGAGAAGCAAGGGATGAAAAGAAAAATGCATATAACTAACACAACAATAGAAGTCCATATTGCCTTGAGATAACTGCACATTTAAGCTATGATTTTTAAATTTTTTTTTTCCCCTGAGTGAATATGGGAATCCACCTCTGGGCTGGAAAGTGTAAAGACCAGGGACAATTTACAAATGTCTCGTAAATGCAGAGAGAAAACGGCAGCCAGAGGACAAATGCTAAGATCATGTGCTTCCCGAGCCTGCAGACTTTCAATTAAATTAAGTTCTAATAATTGGGAATACATTAGCAAATATCAAAGAGTGAAATCAGAATATAAACAGAAAGGAGGGGAATATTTTCAACAGATCTGTTATTTGCAAAGCATAGTCAACTGTCTATACCACAGCCATGACTATTCAGCTGAAGTTTCACAAATGCTAATCAGGGATAGGGTTTTTCAATGATTTTCAGATCAAATAAATTGAGAACTTTGGAGAAATCTACTACATTTTTAAGGGTTTTTGGCTGAAGGGAATTTGTCCCACCAGTCTAGAGATTATTTTTTTTGTTTTGTTTGGGCATTTCCACACACACATGTACAGTCAGGAAATTGGACTTGCCACCCAGGAAGGACCCAGCAAGCACAAAACTCAAGCAGAGATGAGAGTTGCACAATACTGATGCCATCTCCTTTGCGCATTTAGGAAAGGCAAATAAGGCCTGACAAAACTGATCAGAAAGACTATTTGGCCTAGGGAACTGTGGATAAGGCCAAGGCAGTAAATGTTGCAATCGGAGAATCTGGGACAGATAAACAGTGCATGCACAGGTCTAAGTTCACAAGGACCAACATGCTGAAATTGCTGATCCTGCAATTAAGTTGCTTTGCATGCAAGCTGTAAACCTACTGTGTTGAACTTGCCACACATAGGTAGACTGAATGCAGGGACCATGTGCCCTTTACCAAGGAGTGCACAATAGCTGCAAAAAAATCAGGAAAAATTAAATGGTATATATATTTCACATATAGTGGCACACTTGCCCATGTACACAATATGAAGAATAACCCTACTCCTTAGTTGAAGACACTGTTTCAAAGCACGCCCTCTCCCAGGAAGTCTCATCTCAAAGATGAAGATGCCTCCACCCCTGCAGATAGGAAGTCCAGGGCACAACAGAAGTGGCAACAAAATCCGAGGTTTGTTTAAAGAACACCAAGTCTGCCACAGGACAAATGGCCAGCACTGAAGAGTACTTTACAGGATGCCCAAACTTCTCCGGGAAAAAAAAAAAAAAAAAAAAAAAAAAAAAGAGGAGTTGAGTCCATACTCTGTACTGGTAACTTAAAAGCTACCTGGAGTCTCTCAAATGGGTTGCAGTATTTTTTCCATGTCTCTCTATATCCAGCAACCCCCCCCGCCTTATCCCTGAAAGCACCTCTGTCAGATACCTCACCAATAATAAAGAACCCTTACAAGGACAATATACCCCCTTGTGAGTTTCAGAGTTCATGTAGAAAATCAAAGTTAATAGTTTTTCAATACCATTTTCATTTCCTGCTTGTGATCCCAGTGCAGCAAAGTATTTAAGCATGTGCTTTAAACTTTGTCCTAGAAACGCCTCTATGTACATGATCAAGATGCACTCCTACCTGGTGCTTTTCCTGACCCCAAAAAGAAATGCAGAAGGGTAACACGGGACAATTAACATTTGCAGTACACATTGCATTCATTTGAATTTCACTTTCTGCTCAAAAAACACACTTGTAATTTCCACACTGCTCTTTAGAGTAACTTTCAATCAATATGACAGTTTAAAAAATGATTTAACATGATACGTAAACAGCCTGAAGCAAATGTGTCCAACAAAAATAAAGTATTTGCAAATACAAACACGAAAGATTTTCATTTCACTCTAGAAAATGAAAAAGAAACCACTTAAAAACAAGTTAAATGAGCAATGTATTTTTCCAAGAAAAGTTTTTGTTTTGGTTTGGTTTTTTTAAGATGAATGAGTTGACAGCTGTTTCACTAAAATAATTAAGACAAGATGGCAATAATTTCTAGGTATGTTAACTAAACCATTGCTATCTGGATCATGTGATGCACGACAACACAGTTTTCCTATTAGGTACAGAAGCAGTTTAACAGTTTGAAAGTCAATCATGTGAGTATCCTATGCACCAGCTTCCATATTCCTAATCTAGAATACCATCAACAAAGGGATAGATATAAATGTACCTGCATGTAACTTTAGCAACAGATTTAGGGTGGGTGCTTATTAATATCATGAAGATATGATTCTTAATGATCTGGGAGCACAGCCTTATATATGTTTGAATAATGACATTGTCTCATTGCATGCATAGTTTGTGCTTTTGTCTCAGACAGGTTCATTTTTCACTGGAGGGGAAAGGTTCATATCGCACGAGGGGGGTAACCAGTTGATGTTACAAGGCTGACGATTAGCCCCCTCGCTGTTCCACATGACACTGGGAAGGACTCCAGCAGGCATCCTTAATGCCTGCTTCAGCATCTTGAAGAAATTAATGAACACAGCTTCGATGGCAAAACATTTCAATCAACCCCAACCAGCTGTGCCTACCATCTAAAAAAAAAATTAAATAATTTATCTATTTATTTAAAAACAGGCTTATCAAAAGTTTCTTCGAAGGATACAAGTTATTTGGAGAGTGAGAGAGGGAGGAATAAAAAGGAAGAAGGACAATGGTGGTTAGTGCCAAAAGATGTGCGATGGCCCCTGTGTTTGTTGAACAAATTAAGCACGTTCTGGTTTTTCACCTGCTGAAGTAGCAGCAGTGCATATGGCCCAGAAGTTAAAAATAAGGAAATATGCATACATTACCATACTTAATGGACGACCCTCTCCATTTAATATGCAAATTTCCTGAAATATTACTGAATGCCGTCTGTTCTAAATGAATAAATTTGAATTGCAATTAGAATAATCCTTTATAATTAATGAAAACTGTCAATTTTGGTTCATAAGTAATTTGATTAACAGGATGATGGGACACTTATCAAGTTCACTGGACTGCTAGGGTATGAGAAAGCTGACAGGGAAAATAAGGTGGTCCAGGCACTTAGGCACCACTGGAATATTATCCTAAATTATTGATAACACAAGCTAATGAACTTCAGAAAGTGAACTCTGCATGCTTTATTTAAAGGGACAGTGCAGTGGGGTAATAAGTACTAGTTTGGTCATGATAGCCTTCTCCAAAACGCAGTCATGCCATTACCTGCTCTCGGGGGCGGGGGGGGGGAAGAAAAGATCCACAGGCAACAACACATGCCTACTTGAACCTGAAATTTACACTTTCCAGCTGCTTCCAGAGAGGGAAAAAATGTTCACACCATAAATGTACAAAAGGGACAATGCAAGCCAGGTGGAACACAGTTTATGTAATGTACCACAGACACTACTTTCTGTTGTATTTCCATTGGTTAAAAAACAGCACTCACTATACCTGGTTTTCCATCCTTTTTCTTCATGTCACCTACCATGCAATTGACCAGCAATATTTTTTTTCAAATGTGCTTTTTCTAATTGAAAGGAGAATGTTAATGTATCAGTTTCAGTTTCATAAGAAAAGCAATTTTAAAAAAACAGCCGCTACACACCCAAGAAAAACCCCAACTCTGAGGCCATCATTTCCCTCAACCCACGTGTTCACTGACACCAATGCCATTCTGCCACAAATGGCAAAGATGACTGTAGGCCAAAACTCTGGGCTAATACACCACTCCCCCTGTAATTCCATTAACTTCGGGGGTCAGGGAGGATGTAATCCAATGCAAAAGTTGCCCATAATGGCATTTTAAATCAGTACACCCATCAGCACACACAGGCTGCAATTCTGATAGTCTACCTAACGAGCCCAAATGAGAGTAATATAGGTCAACCTTAGTAAAAATATCAAATCCGTGGCAACATCTGAGGATATCAAGTTTCCCAAATCAGTTTAGTTTTTGAATGAAAAGTTCAGCTGGATATGCTATCCTGCCACAAAATGGATATGGTGAAATCAGAAGCAAATTTTTTTTCTTTTGCCCTCAGTCTGTCTTCTTACAAAGACATTCTTTTAAAAACAAGTTTGACTCCATATGCATTATTCATCTCTCTTATGGAACTATGTCATATTTTATATATTGCATATGGCATTTATTGTATGCAATTATTCCATATCGCCCTCACACAGCCAATGGAACAATTCTGAATGCAACTTCAGAGTATGATCTCTTTCCAAACATCCTGATAGAGAACATCCTGGATACACCCACACAGTACAAATGGAATCCAAGGCAATCCGGCCTTTTATATTTTGCAAACAGCACAAGTTGAAAATGGTGAAATGGCATGCTGAATGAGGCTACCCTTCGTCTCAGCACAGGCAGAGTGCCAGTGGATTCTGGGAGATCGTTTGTAAAAGCCTGCTATTGTATAACAAAAGCCAGTGTGCATGAGCAAGGTATGTTTTTAAACCATTACAGCACTGAGAACTCAAAACAGATTTTCAACAAATCACTGAAAGACACTTCTGCAACTAAATATCTGCTAAATTTCAGTCATACACTCTAATCACCAAGCCACCAGCACTACCTACAGGAAGGCCACAACTCTGAGTAAAATGTATGCGTTCACATACTCAAGAACAATACTTCATTTTTTAATCAAACTTTCTGATAATGTTCAGGTCTTGCCTAATGCAGAACATGTCAACACAAGAGGTAACATCTGTCAAAACTACAAGCATCTGGAAAAGGCTTTTAGGAACTGAAATGCTCCAAACCACAGGTGTTGTTATAGGTAGACATTATTAGAATTTGCAAAGCCAGAAATTAGTTCGCTTTACTAACCCTGACGTGTATTCCTATGTAGCCATTTTAGCTTGTTTCAACAAGAAAAGATAGTTACCACAGCGTTGAGCAGAATCAGACATACCCAAACGGGTTTGTGCTCAGATCTTGGTACAGTGCTCATCAGTATGGCAAATAAACCACATCACAAAGAAAACAATGCCATAATTGGCCAGTGGGCCAGTTTCCTGTCTTCTTCCCCTGAGGCAATCAGGCCTTTTTTTTTTTAGTCTCATTTCCTAAGGAAACGAGGATCTGTGAGATCACATTGTCTGCTCATGAGTCCCTCCCCCTAATAGTTTTAACCCCTTGTCCATTCTCTACATAAGTCTCAAAAAAGTAAAGTTTTGATATGTTTATGAAAATGCAAGCCTTAGCAGAAAAAGAAGCAAGTTCTCCCATAGAAGGAAAGACAGGTACAACTCAACAAGAGAAGCAGCAAGTGCATCCTTGCACAGCCCAACTGGACAGGAGCACAGGATATGAGGAGCACAGTTAAGCGACAGTTATAAAAGATGGTAGGAGATGACTGGATGTTTGCAGCGGAACTTAGGTTCATAGGAAAGTAGAGAGAATACTGGAGTGAGGGCTATAAAGGTTATGTCAGTGATCAAAGAGCATTATGGTGACAAGCAGACATGATGAATGGAGTTATTGTGATAAAGGAGCACAGGAAACAATACAAATCTGTAGCAAAACAGGGTTTAGTTTCATTAGTTCCACTGTTCAAGGAACAAACTTACTTCAACAAAGCTATACTCCTTTTTCTATCTGTTTCTACCTTCCCTTCACTGCCCTTTGAAAGCTCTTTTTTTTTCTTGCCGGTTTCGCTGTGGCTATGGAAAAATATCCTTTGCAAGTAGTAAGACACCAGCAGACTTGCATAAGAAAATGCTAAATTATCAGTCACGCATGTAAACTTAAGAAAGGTTACATTTCTGTCACTGACTTCACTCCTTAATGGGATATGGAAATTAGTGAAAAGGGGCATGATGGAGTTGCACATATCTTCTAACTTTCATAAACATTTGCCCCAATCTTCTTAAGAAGAGATGTCCTTTTAGAGTCCAGCAACCATTTTAGGAACTCTAAGGGAGCATTACTACCCCATTTCAGGAACAGAATAAACGAGGCAGCAAGATGCCTCTAACTCACCACGTGACTACAGCAAGACTAACAATACAATGCAAAAAGTGAAGTTAAGAAGTCCTGTGACTAGACCACAAGACTATCTACCATTCTAAAAGCAGAAGATTAATTAGCATTACCCATTTGGATATGCGAAGGTTGAACCACGATATTCTGGATAAGTAAATACTAGCCTAAACAAAACCACACTACAGGATTGGGAAAATCTTCCATACTGAGTTTGCAGTATCTCTTATAATGTGTAAAGAGGGTGAGTTCTTCAAGATTTCGTAAAAGCAATAAAGACCCATCTCAATGAGGAAACACTTCAGACAAGGCACAGCTATAAACTCGTAGTGCCATATCTTACTGTGTTCATTCACAAAACACAGCAGAGTTTCATTTAATGCAGTTCTAGGTTCTGTAGTGGGGTAAGACTGAACCATCAACTAAGCAATTAGCAAGAACAACGCACACGTAGCTGAAGGACGTATCAACATGTTGGACAGAAAAATACCTCTATTTAATTCTCTGTCAGATGAATCGGAAGCATAAATATAACATTCTCCTGGTAGAGCTTCAGAATTACAATGGCAGATAGCAATCCCCTGCAGGTGAAAAAATACCTGTTGGGAAAATAACTGAAGTTTGGAAGTTTTCCCTTGGGTGATATCCCTAACCATTCTATCAAATAGGATCTAGCTATTCTTATTTTATTCCCATTATCATGGCATCCAAGAACCATTATCATTTGCTCTTCTTGGTGGCTAATGCTGAAACAACCATAGCAAAAGGAAATAGAAAATAAAAAAAATAACTCCATCCAGATTTTAGTGGCGTAAACCCTTCTGGATATGGATGTAAATAACAAGCTTATTTATTCATGCTCCTTAAAAATTTCTTTTTTTTCTTCATTGTTTGCTGAGCTAAGAAAATGAATCATTTTCAAACTGTTCACGTTGGGAAGGGAAGGCTGAAATAGGGTGAGCATTATACAAGGCTTTGCCCCAAACAAATGAAAGTCTTTGAGTGAATTATGGTCTGACTAGTTTCTTTTTTAAGACACATCAAGGCATTTCAGTATGTGTCAATAAAAGCCCACCTGGAGGAAGAAATTACAGAGCACTGGAAAGAACGCCAAGATTACTCAAGTCTTTGTGTTTTCATTTGTTTTAAATCTGTGTGTTGTTAAAACAAATGTAGAAATTAGCCATATGGGAACTTGGTTTTGGTGCAATGTCTTCATCTGTCACTGCATTTGGAAAAAAGCGCACACACAACAAGATCAGTGGCCAGGGAGGGAGGGTGAGAACAGCACACAAGGAAACAATGCTGAACATATGCACAGGATTTCGACCTCGCAGCATGGTGACTAATGATTATTTCATAAATATTGAAGCTGTGATGGATTATTATTACTGAAGGGGCACATTTTTAAAGATCATCCAACACTTACTGTATAGAAAGGTAGCTCACATCTCTCACTGGGACAACTTGCCCTTATATGCAGTGTATCTTACCCAAACGAAAACCACACACTATTTTCAATTCAAACCTTAGACCCAATCCATGTAAGACAGGGGCTTAATAGCTTTCCAAACTCTCATTTGGCCTCAGTTATACAACCAGCTGACACTGAAAATAATTAATGCCCTTTAGGACTCGCATCTGCTCCTATGGTTCCATGTCAAGGTTTTTAATTGGGCTATTTTGGCATTTGGAGACAATGGCAAGGTGAAATAACCTTTCTTTAATATTTCTGAGGTCAGAAGTTAGTCCTGCCAAAGGTCATCCTTCAGGTTCACAAATGAGTCATTTGTATCACCTAATGCAATCTGTGACTTGCAAATTGCACTGGGAGATGTTATAGTGCATTAATTAGTCCATGTGGTGAATACTGAATTCATCATTACCAGTGAAGCCTGTGCAGGCGTGCCAATACTCGTTTTGGTGGGTTGCAGTAGCTGATTATATTACACATTCTCCTTCAAACTGTGGCGTTTAGTATCAGGCTTTATCTGCTGCTAAAAGCAAAGACAAGGACAGACTGGTACTCTCCCACTGAACAGTGCAACGTAGAAAACTTACATGTCAAGAGTTCCCTGAGTGTGCAAGAAGCCACCTCAGCCCATTAATTTGGCTTCTACTTCACAGATCCTGTCATCCAGTACTCCCACAACGGACACCACTGCTGGATTGCACTCAAGCCAGAAGACAAGTTGAAACTTTAGGAACTGGGCTATCTTAGTAGTCCTCTACTCTTTTGAGCCTCAAGAGTAGTTCTGATCTTTTGATCATTGTTTTTTAGGTTAGCTTTCTCTATAGCTGTGGGGATTACAAGCTTTAAAAACAGGCATAAACAGTAATTAACTGCAATTCTCAAGTGACTGCATGCCTACAAAAGCAGGGCCTTTTGGAAAAGCACGATAAAACTCCAAGAGCAGCACTAGCATCTTCCAGTGAGGATCTGGTTATCGGACAAGTGTCCCAAGTTTCCCAGATTTTATTTCCAAAAGCCAGGTGTTGCTATCATCTTATACAGGGCATTGAAAATGAGCAAATGTCTCCAGCAGCTTGGCACAGCCCAGAGCCACTCTCCTCAGGCCCATGAATCTCTCTAGGGACAGAGGTGAGGCTGCTATGCCACCCCGCAGGCCTCCATGCCCCAAATTTCCCCCTGCACTGATGTTCGGTGGCTGGTGCTGTGTTCCTTACGTTCTGCACAGCAGCCTGTCCTGCAGCTCTTCTACACTTAGGGTCCTTCTGTGCCCAAAGATAGGTCAATACCAATCCCAAGCCCACCGGTAAAAATCAACATTCAGTCAAGCTTCCTTGCTTCAGAGAAACCTTGCAGAGAATTTCACCCTAAGTCACAGTCTGATCTTTCAGCTGGTTGGCAGCTATTGCCTATAATGAAGGAATTATTAATTTCTGTTTCAAAGGGATAGGAGATCAGGATATGGACACGGCATGACTGTACCATCTGTGCAGTTGACATATATTGATTCATACCATCTTCCCATCTGTCCTTGACACTACAGAGCATCAGAGGTCACAATCAGCTCTTTGCTGGAATTCCCCCAAAAAAACAAGTTTTCATCCAGTTCCCTGTCAAAAAACACTTCCAACCACTTTTACAGAAAATGGATCTCCTCTTCAGTGTATTATGGAAACCTATGCATAACCCACAGCTTGGCCTTCTAAGTATATACCACACAAGAGGTATAACAATGACCAATATTATCAAACAATGACAAATAGGAGCTTCAACATCCCTAATGAAAGACTAAAATATTGCTCTTGAAACAATAAGGGGTTGAAGAAGCTATGAAAATTACTGAAGCTCTAAAAAGATTTACATACTTGCATATGTTGCACTAGGCACAACAACCAATCAGAGCAGAAGGTTGAGAAATGTGAAGATTGGTTGCATGTGCCTATGGAAAGTGGTGGGAAAAAATGAAAACTTGCAGCTGAGTAAATCATGAACTGTACCAAAGTCTCTCGAGACAACCTAGTTTTGTTTTCATCATAGGTATCATTTTTTTTCCTGTAATCCTATGCAAATTGCTAATAGCTAAGAAATGAAAACTTCTGAAATGGCCATTTCTGGTTTTTGTCAGTTTAAATATTTCAGCTGACATTGCCCACAATATAACTGGAAGCACTGTGTGTGATCTAGGCTTAAACAGCACTCATGCGAAATTGTGTTTTCGGTGAGTTACAACTGTCCCAAAACAGCCTTGGGTTAAAACATGTCATGCTTTTTTCTCACTCCAAAGAACTGGCTGAAGAAAACCCAACCAGATTTGAGCAAGCCTGGAATTTTTAAAAGTCTACAGTAGAAGAAATAGCAATTACACAGTGATGCTTTTTTTTGTTGTTGCTGTTATCACAGCAATGACTGCACAAGTTAATCCTCAAACTTACACTTAATAGTAAAATTTAGTGCTCTTGCACTGCTTTCCTCTTTGGGCTATCTTACCAAGCTAAACTAAATGAAATCATAAAAATCCTCACACCACCCTTTTTACATTTAAAAACACAGGAAGGCAAGAGGACAACATGGTCTGCCCGGGTATCAAACCTGAAGTTGTAAGCCCCGGTTTGATTCATGGCCATGGCTAATACTACTAAACTCTACTAGCGTTAATTTCTTTACTCAAAGCGTTAGCATAATCTGAAGTCTCTCTACTGTTGTTGGAGTGCAATAGTGAGTAAAAGTCACAGTGAAAATGCTCATGCTGGATCCAACATGCAGTACCAATATGGCAACTTCATGTGCTCAGCCAACAAAAATATGCCCCCAAAAGCCATGGATCTGGCCAGCTGGGAACTCTCAGGTGACAGCCGCACCTCAGCAAGCACATCTCTACCCGGTTACCCATCCCCATTTGCCAGGACAGCCCATAGCAGCCAAGGACAACTTGACATATTTTACAGCAGCTGTATAAGCTCTCCAGATTTTTTTTAATTTTTTTTTTTTTTTTTTTTTTTAAACAACCCCCCCTCCCCCTTCCAGCAGTCGGTATCAGCCGTGTCCCCTTCCCTCCCCACGCCACCCTGGGGCCAGCCGGTTGCTCCTGGCTTTCCCCACCGTGGCTTGAGGTACACACCAAAATCTGGGGGAGGATTTATTCTGGTTAAAATAAATAAATAAAGCTGATTCATGGCCATGGCTAATACTACTAAACTCTACTAGCGTTAATTTCTTTACTCAAAGCGTTAGCATAATCTGAAGTCTCTCTACTGTTGTTGGAGTGCAATAGTGAGTAAAAGTCACAGTGAAAATGCTCATGCTGGATCCAACATGCAGTACCAATATGGCAACTTCATGTGCTCAGCCAACAAAAATATGCCCCCAAAAGCCATGGATCTGGCCAGCTGGGAACTCTCAGGTGACAGCCGCACCTCAGCAAGCACATCTCTACCCGGTTACCCATCCCCATTTGCCAGGACAGCCCATAGCAGCCAAGGACAACTTGACATATTTTACAGCAGCTGTATAAGCTCTCCAGATTTTTTTTAATTTTTTTTTTTTTTTTTTTTTTTAAACAACCCAGCCAGCTCCTGAAACTCAATGATAGCAACTCACCACTGTTGTGGTTTATACCTGATACCTCCCATCTGCATCAGCTGTGCTCACCCAACTGATGAATTTTATGAATTAACTTTTGAACACATCCATCCAAAACAGGTGACAGCGCACTGGGGTGTGCTGGCTGCCTGCCCTCACTTTTGTCTGTGCCAGACATCTTAGAATCATAGAATCACAAAATGGTTTAGGTTGGAAGAGATCTTAAAGATCATCTAGTTCCAACCTCTCTGCCACGGGCAGGGATACCTCCCACCAGACCAGGTTGCTCAAAGCCTCATCCAACCTGGCCTTGAACGTTCATCTCCAGGGATGGGGCCTCCACAACTTCCCTGGGCAATTTGTTCCACTGCCTCACCACCCTCACAGTATTTTTTTTTTTCCTAAGATCTATTCTAAATCTACCCTCTTCCAGCTTGAAGCCGTTACCCCTCATCCTGTCACTACAGGCCCTTGTAAAAAGTCCCTCTCCAGCTTTCTTGTAGGTGCCCTTCAGATATCGGAAGCCTTCACCTTGCGTGTGCGGGAGCTATGCCTAGTGTTTCTGCGCACCTCTTTCCCAAAACCCTTCATGGTAGCGCCGCACACCATCCCCACAGCTCCGCCATGACACAGCCACCTCCCGCATAGAGCTCAGGGACTTGTGAGGCGGCCAGCAGCTGCCCTGGAAACATAAAATGCCCGCTCGCTTGAGGGTATGGGGCATTTCTGCTTTCAGCGGACTAAGCAGCAGCAAAACAAGGCAGGGGACACAGACGATGGAGGGGGACGGACCAAAAAACTAAGGAAAGGCGTGGATGTTAACGCAGAGCCAGGCGCTGGCAGGAGGCGAGG
>NW_009646843.1:851104-874212 GCF_000708025.1 Charadrius vociferus
TCTCTGCAAATGAAAAATAAAAATTTTAAAAGCCCGTTTTTGTCATTGCTCCCGTGCCAGGAGGGCGGTGGCGAGGGTTGGAGGGGTTTGTGCTGTCTTGCCCTGTTTCTGGGCAAGAGAAAAGACTGCAAATGCATGTGCCGTGTGGGCGCGCACCCACTCACTCATGGCGTTCCTCACCCACCTCCAGCCCCTGAGGCCTCCGGGGACCTCGCAGCACGAGGCCGAAGGGCGGTAATGGCATTAGTATGAGGTAAAATATTGCCACATTATTGTTAATCTCTTAATAAATGCATTGGAAACTGGGCACCATCCATTAATAGCTGCCCAGGAGTAGGGGTATTAGCCAACCAGACTTCTCCACGTTAATTTACTGTGGCCTATTCAGATGGTAAAAGGATCTAGTCAAGTTGCAATCCAGCCAGCTTAAAAGTACACACATGAAATGAGGCTTTGGGATTTACAGCTTGACTCCCTGCCAACTGTTGAGGTTTCATAATCGTGTTCCTCTTGTGTGCTTCCCCCCCACCCCCCAAACTCCTTTTTTCCTCTGCTCCCACTGTGGTGTACCAAGAAACACGGAAGACCGAAGCCTTGGTCCATCTCCCATGAAAGCTCTGTGTAATATCAGACACTGTGTAAGGCTCTACTTGTATTAAACCAAGAACCTATCTAAAATGAAACCTTCTGAAAGTACTAGGTGGTTAAGTACCTTGAAAATTGTGTTTCAAGGGTATATCAGGGGATTTGTCTCCGCCGAAGTGGATGAGAAGCCAGCCTTTTCAACATATTTGCTGTAGACATCACAAGAAATCAAAGTCCTGGAGCCTATAGGAGCTGAGACGCCATAGTGGCTGATCAGAGCACAGGGATTTACAGTCTCAGCAGTCACTGACAACGAATTGTAGGTGCCGTGCAAATCCCCACGCTCTGACTAGCAAACAGTGGCTGATAGACAAGCAAAGTACTGCGACTGCCCTGAAGTACAATGCTAATGAGACTGTCTGAAATTACAGCAAATAAGCCAGTCAAATAGCAGAGAAACTATTAAAACGGGGTAAACACCAAATGGGTCAGCTTCCATTATTTTTCATACCTGTCTGAGTCCATGTTATTTCACTTTGCAATAAAAGGATAAGGAGACCTTTGTAGTTATTTTACTGAGGTCAGAGCGGGTGACGTGCATCTTGAACAGCCTTCATAACCAAGCTGCAAGAGCGCTACTGATCAGTTCAGAGCTCACCTGAAGGGAGAAGCCTGAGTTTTACTATCATTCACTTTTGTAAACCTGTTATAAAGCCTGCCAGTTTGGTGTAGCTGTTTGGGTACGGCTTTTACCTGTTCCTATGTTCTGTACATGCTCTGTTCCATCTCCTTAATGCAAATGAATGTGTTTATGTATATTGTTTTAAATAAAATACATGAGTAAGTGTGAAAACACATATTTCTGTGAATATGAGTTCACTTTACCTTTTCTCTACCCCCAGAGCAATAGGGCGATCCAGGAATCAACTATCACTTATCCCTGTAACTTCCTGTAACCTTCCTGTCTGGGCACAGAAAAGATAACCTCTGCCCCAGAAGACTCACAGACTAAAATGTTTTGTCCCATATAACCTCATTGCAGTAACCCTTTCTGCATCGTCCTTCTCTATCTCTTTGCCATGCATGCTTTAAGAAATAATCTGAAATGCTTCCCTACTTTCCTTTTTATTGATTCAAAGGGAAGCAAAGACTTTTCGTGGCCAACAAGCGAATGCAGCACAATCACAGTAACAAATGCTTGCATCTAGGACAAAACCACCTCCAACATCTACCTGCTTGCTCTAAGCCAAGAGACATTCTTACAGCATCTCATGAGCGCTGCTTCGTAAGATAACAAAATCAGTTTACATACTAGCCACAAGCAGGCTAAGCAACTATAACAACGTTTTGCCTCCCATGCAGGCCTTTGAGCAGTTGCAACGGGCAGCAACTAAACCACATAATTCTCTGTTAAATAAGTTACTGGAAAATAAAAATAGATAGAAGCCCCATTACTTAACATATTCATCCCCACATCTGGATGATAAAATATAATTCTTATGGCAAAATATAATTTTTAGGCGCTATGTTCCCTATCTGCAATTACATCAAAATCACATTAATTGAGCTATAACACTGTCAGGCCCGGCAGCTGGGAGGCACATCCATACATTCTAAAGAGGTGGCCATTAATTCAGTGCTCCTCAGCGTGGCAATGAAGCTGGGATGTCCGTTCCCCAACGTGATTTACTGTCTTTCAAGCTGCTTAAGTGGGAACCTCTACAAAAAGATTTAAGTTAAGTGACTCTTATGCCGAGCTGGAGCTCATTTATTATTGAATTAAGTTTTCATTTCTTTTAAAGGGAAAGAGAAATATAGTTTCATTTGAAACAAGGTAAAACAGTTCAAAGAAATCAACTATTGAAATTCAGGAAGCAAGAATATGTATCTGTGGGTGACAGCGGCATTTTGGTTTTGCATTGTTGTAAATTTAAAAATTATATATATTTATAAGTGCACATATATATGGCTTATATACATGTCTGCTTTTAGGTATATAAATGTATGTCTATGCATACAGATCTGGAAAAATATATGTATAATTACAATGCATGTACAGATTACATGTATCTAATACATTTATGAGCCTAGATCCTGAAACTAAACATATGCTTAATTTTAAGGCTATGAAGTGGCTTACTTTGTAAGGCAGTGAGACAGAGCAGTATAGAGCTTGCTACAAAATATATCTTTATAAATTGTATTTTGTGTGTTACCTTAGCTCGTTTTTTCATATTCTAGTGCTTCTCTCTCTCTAAAGAATGTATTTAATCAAGTTCTATTTCAGAAAATACGTTGTGTTTTCAAAAAAAAAAAAAAAAGAAATAAAAGGCTTCTACCTGACACTCAAGCACCTTAGTTAAATGGGATAGAAAGGGTGGGTATTTTTTGCCTCCTGTACTAAAAATTGGGTCTGACAGAGAAACAGATTTTATCCTACTCAAGCAGCAGGTACACAATTTCTGCCATGAAATTAGAACATCACAATACAGCAATATTTGGCCTCTGTCCTCTAACCACATGAAGGAAATATATTGAGCTAAATTTTCTGCCAGCTTAATTCTATTGAAATTAGCAAAGTTTATCCAACAAAATACTTGGCATCTTGCATTTGATGGGTAAAACGTGCCAGTACAGGGAAAGGGATTTTGAGGGAAACCAGTTACTCTGCATTCTTGAATTGACTAAATATTTCTGAATAAAATGTACTTTAAAAATAAATAATTAAAATTTGCCAGGACCCCCATAATGGTTTCATTTACACTCCAGTCACATGAGTCTACAGCGCAAGACCCTTTCATAATTAGGAACGTGCACTATATAAGCTCCCTCCCTAATTAGCAAATTATGTTGAAAATAGCATCCTGCTAATTAATGGTTATTATGGCATTTCTGAAGCTGAAGCTTTAATTATCACCAACCTAATGATTGTGTACAGAAAAAAACAACTTTTTTCTTAAATTATCAATAAGGGCAGGAGATTATTATCAGGCGAATATGCTGACTGCTGATTAATTTGTTTGATGCAAAGTTGCTGTGTGTTTCATATTATTTTATCGGAGTTGCAGGAAAAAGGTACATAATTTGGTTTCATTAGCAACTACTGCTATTTATCACTAGAAGATACCCCTCCCCTTTTTGTTGTTTGTTCAATTCCCTCTGTGTTTTTGCCTGCACCAGCATCAAAGTCAAGAGCAGGAAGTTTTAATTAAGTGACACTAATGAGGTCGTTGAAAATGATACTTCAGCAATTCAGCATGCTGTTAAATGTGTTTATTCTATAATGTCATCAAAGGTGATTGTTTTCCCTTGTAATAGATAAAATTCATTACCATAAGCATTGTACTTTTGAGTGTTAGAGATACAAAATGCGAGTTAGTCAGGTGTGTCTGTCGCGCATTTCATCTCATCTACCTCTGTAAATGAATTTGCATCTAAAACTATCCCGTAAAAAGGAAATGTAGCATGAGCTGTAGTTGTGAGTGGGTTTTTGTTCAGAAATAGCTAGCTTTGAGTAACCTACTTGGTTATGATGATTGTAGCCCTGCTCTTCTGGCTGCCAACCCATTCACAAGTGCATCCTGAAATTCTCTGCCTGCCGCCTATTTTGCAAGTCCTAATCAAACAGTTTGAATGAATCATTTCCAGCTTGCAAAATAACTGTAAATTAGTTGTACGATTAATACTATGATTATGCGAATCAAAGAGTAGTTATAGGGCTGTGATCATGATAGGCTAAGGGTATAGAAAGGCAAGGCATAGCTTGTGAGGAAAGGTTGTTATCTATTAGACCAACAGAATTAGATGGAAGAAACACTATTCCTCAGGTCTGAACCAGGAGTAGTTACGAGTCTCTGCTGGCTCTTTTCCTCACTGGGGATTTGGCCTTGTAGAAATAGTCTTTATTCGGCCCCACATTTGCACAGGAAAAAAACCCTAGAGGTGTTTTGTGAGTAAGGTACGGCTCCTACAAACACACATACACACAAAAATGCTAATCCTGTAAGCAGTGCTAATGAATAGATATACTCATGTCTATACAAGCTGGCATGAGCAGGGGCTAAAATTCACAAAGTGCCCTAAAGCTTCCTTTGGTGGAGGTAGAACATTGTTCAATAGACAACATTTATATCAATGTAACACCTGGTCCAATCAGTCCTCAAATTGCTTGATTCCTTGACAAATACATTTCAGAATGTAAGAAAAAAAGAAATAACACTAATCTTAAATTCATTTTGCAGAACTATGTTCAAAACAGCCGCTGACTCTTAAGTAGGAATCTCAACACAGTAATGGAGCAGTCAACAGACTTAAATGAGCTTCATCTGTCCTAAAGCCTTGCCGTAGGTTAAAGATGCGGACATTCAGCTTTACTCAGAACATAATATAGACCACAGTACTTCCTGGCAACCCGCTTCAACCCCAAAATTTCACTCATATGACTAAGAAGAAGGTCAAAATGTTACTTTTCTGCTCTTGTATGCCAAAAAATACGGAACTAGGTACATCTTAATAACAAGGCCAGTAAAAACATAGCTCACATTTTCAGTGAATATGTTCTTTTTAAAAAACTAAAGTCCTACGATTATGAAGTTTTCCTTACTTAGAACAACGTGAAACTAAAAAAAAAAAAAAACCCCACTAGAGAAATGAGCTCTATGGGAAAAGTCTTTTCTTCACTGAAGAATGGAGGCAATAATTTGTTTCCGTTTAAATCAAATTAATTTTTAAAAATTCAATTTGTTTCCAAGAAATTTTTTTTAAGAGTCAGATGAGGCGAAACCAAACAAACTTCAAATTATTCTGAAGAGCCAGAGCACCACAAATATTTTTCAGTGGAAAAAGTCCACTGTTTCCAATAAATAGCATTTGGACACTGCTCAATTGCTAAGTAAAATACAACATGGCATATGCAGGCCTAATACTGGAAATCTTTACTTACAGTTCCAATTTAGAGCTGCCATTCAAAGCTTTGGTCTCTATTCAGATCCCACTTTAAACACCTGGCCCATACTGTATTGCTTTCCATCTGGCTGGAGGGAAAATGCTCACAAACTTAACCAGCGTAAAGCCACCAAATTCACCTCATCCTTTGGCCCTTCTCTGCAGGGTGACAGAGATGGCCAGGGCCATTGGCATCTGTTGGTCCATGTGCAGCCTCTGGACAACCCAAAGAGCACAGCATCCCCTGACACGATACTGCAGAGAGATGCTTCATCCTGGGACTATGATTTGTGTCTTACAGTGCAAAGCCACTCACTTCCCACAGTTATCACCCCTTGCGTTTGCTAACACTGCGATGTGACAGATCAGAATATACTGGAGGTAAAAAAGTCTCATCCTTCCTCCTTGAAGTCAATGGCAAAACTCCTATCGATTTCAACGGGGCAAGACTGGAACTGTAATGAGGAATAAACAGTCCCCAAAGTGACTTTTATAAATAATATTTACAGTGGCACCATCCAATGATCACAGCTTGTTTGTAAGACATGAAAAGAATTTTTGCTTTACAGTCTGGAGCAGGGAATTAGAAATTGCCTGCAAACTCCCCCCCCCGCCACGGCAGGAGCCATAAATCATCATTTTGTCCACACAGAGCGAAAAGCAGGAATCGCAGCAAGATGCAGGGAGAGCCGCCCTTCATGTGGACAGCAGGGGACACGTCTGGGTCACATGACCCCTAACCTTATCTTTATTTTTCCATCAGGCTCTGTGACATTTGTCCTTTTTCATTCAATAAGATGCAGGACTATTTGCCATTTTCAAGTAACCACATTATACAGTATTTCCCATTGACAGACGTGTCCCCCCAGCGCAAGGTGCTTTAACTCTTTCTAATAGGTTTCTTCCTGGCTTCCGTTTCCCAAGCGGGATTTTATGTTTTGTTTGCATTGACAAAAAGAAGAAAGGGAAAAAAGAAAGAAAGAAAGAAAGAAAGAAAGAAACATACCCCCTGGGAAAGTTAACCTCAAAACATAACATTTCTAAAGTAGGATAAACCACCATCATAACTGCAGAGGACAATATAATTACAGGCAAAAACATAGAAAAACAGATGTACTGAGCAAGCAGTCTTGGCAGTCCAAAGTTAGAAGGTCAATAGGTTGGGTTGCCTAAATTGTACCTTTTTAAAGCAGGCATTAGTTTCTTTCTGCAGATTAGCCACTTGAGGATCTATATTTTGTCTGAAATCACAGGCACCTTCTCATCCAAAAATCCAGCTTCTCTAGAAATATAAAAGATGACACAAAACTTTATCCCACCTAGTACAAAATGCTGCGGAGGAGCTGCATGTAGAAGCTAACAGTTTGCATCTCCAGAAGGTTTCTACTAGATTCACAAAGTGCTATCTACTAGTCTGTAATCAAACCTTGGAGCTGCATTGTCCTACAGTCATCTTAAGGGGACTCATCCTGGCATCAGCCTTCCAAGTGGGAGAGGACATCCCATCCTACCCCTTATATGCCCTCTGCAGATTGGAGTTATCCTCATGAGGCCAAGCACCTTGATATGTGAGCTCTGACACATTTTTTCTGAAAGCTGGAGGATTTATCCACGTGTTCTTCCCATGATGCTTAACATTTTCTCACCAGTTCTGCTTATCAGCAGTGCCACTGATGATTTTAGTAGACTGCAAAGAGTAAGGAAGGGCTACTCTTCCCATTTTGCTGATAAGAAACAGAGGGCCAAGGAAACTGTGAAAGAAGGTATCCTGGCAAAGCAGGACTTTGAAGAGGAGTTTCTCAAGTCACTGATGAGCAGCTTCATGGCTCTTAGCAACCTTCCTCCACCTCCCCATCAAACAATCACAGAATGGTCAGAGTTGGAATGGACCTCTGGAGATCATCTAGTCCAAGCCCCCTGCCAGAGCAGGTGTGGCCTCCCTGCACATAAACACTGTTCATGAGCCCAGGCTTCAAGGTAAAGCACCTTTGCAGAGGGGACAGCCCAGGATTCTTGAGTAGAAGACAAGATGAAATATTTCAGGCCAACCCTTTGGTGCCAGCTCTAACCAGTTCCAACCATGCCCTTGCTCGTAACGGGTGCTCAGCTGCTCCATTTCTGGATGCTGCTTTTAAAAGCAACGAGAACAGGGTTGTATCACAGACACATTTCAGAGGCATCTCCAAGTCACTAAAGCGTTTTTAAAACCCTGTGACGTAAACTTGCTTATTTTGTTAAAGTCATGTGCTCAGCCTCAAAGGTGAAGTCTGGAGAAGGTATCCCTCTCTCACATGGCACAAAACCTGGCAGACCAAAGGTGCAGCTGATGTCCACAAACACTCAAGAGAGCTTCATTGCCTCTGGAGGGCTAAGTGCCCTCTAGCCATCGCCTGGCTCCCCTCCAGGCCCACCTCTGCCTACCACCTCCTCCCTACTGAGAAAGGAGAAAAGCACTGCTGTGCAGCCTGCAGAGGTGCATTCACCGTGGTTAGCTCCTCGCCCACACACAGAGTAACCATGGGTCATGGAGGAGGCAGGATTTCAGCCTGAATGCAAACATGAGATGTCAACCAAGAAAATGCCCCACTGGGGTTTTTTTTGTTTTTTTTTGTTTTTTTTTCCTCATGTGATTATGGGCACATGCAGATTCTCTGAGAAAAATGACACTGTTTAGTCACTGCAGGGAGGAAAGCACCACTGGAGGCAGCGTCACTGGGGTGTCCAAACCACATCTTCAGAAGTTTAGTCATCAGTAGCTGACTTCTAGCATATCGCTGTGCTCATGCGAGTGGATCCACCTCTGTGGCAAAAATCAAAGGCAGCCAATTCTGGTTCTGTTTTTTCCTTGGCTTATATTTGACACAGAGCAGTCTCAAATGTGAGTTTACATCGTGTACTGTAACACAAGAGATGATGACAGCCATGGGAAGAGGCTTACTACAAAGTCTCAGTGCCCATTCTGTGACAATCCATCCCCGTACCCTCCTAAAAAGTACCTGATTTGTGTTAGCAACAACTCCAAATGATGACATGAGGTGGACATGAAAAAGTAAATACTAAGAGAAGCAAAACTCCAGATCACGATACCAGTAACTAGAAGCTTTCTATGGCAGCACTTGACAGCACCCACTAAATACATCCCATATGTTAAGTATCATGACATTTTTTTGAAGGGCAGTTGATGCACCTGTGCACCCAGATGTCCCTACCCAGAACAACTGTCGATGCGATGACTTCCAGAGGAAGTTCTGAGATGCCATAAGATCACTGGACTGCTGGTGGACAGCAAATTAAACATGTGATATGTACGGCTACAAAACGATCAGTGAATTGGAGCCAGATGTACAAAGGTGCCATGCAATGATGAAACGGCACTGATGGGTTTGCATCTGCAGCACTGTATTCTCCTCTGGACAGCAAGATTAGACAAGAAATATTAGCAAATTAGAGGGAGATAAGAGAAAAGTGACCAAAAATTTCATTGATATTCAAGGAATAAATAGATAAAGTACCAGATAAGCTGCAGAGTTGTAGGCATTCATTTTTTTTTCTGGTTATACTAACTGAATTTTCAGGCTTCTTTTACAATTGAAAAAAAAAAACAAAACAAAACACAACCATAAAAGTAGCAGTTTTATGAGAATGGATGCATCAATATATGAACTCTTAAGCAATGTTGGAGCTGCTAAGAAAAGTTCTGAGATAAAAACTAATATGTTTCTCCTCATCACCTCTGACTGCAGTTCAATGGTTATGGACCACTGCAGAGCTGACACATCGTGCAGCCTCCTCTGGGGATGCACAATGTGGTACATCCCAGCTGTGGGAAGACGTAGTCTACACTCTTTGTCCCCCAGTCATCAGGATTAAAAACCTGTAGGAATATTCTGCTGCTGCTGCTGCTCCTCCCCTTGGCCATAGGAAATCAATGAGTGTTGAGATTTTATTCCAACATGCACACAGAACTTATCTGTATTATGGACTCAGAGATGCAGGCAGGGCACAGAATTGCCTCACGGTAGAGACACAGCCCTACTGAGGTTGGTGTGACTGCCAACAGTCATTCAACAAGTTCCAGATACTCAAAATACAGGTCAGGGACAGATTCCCTAGTGATCAGAGCGAGGTTTTCAGCAGCACATTTTACACTGAAAATACAAGATTCTCAGTGGTGTCACTACTTGCAAATATTTCTACAAATTTTTCACATACCTTGGACCCAAAGTAGGTCTTTAAAGCAAAAAGAGGACCCTCTGCCTAAAAGAGCAACTGGGTCAAGGACTCCAGTCCAAGATGTTTAAAACCTGTACTCAAATCCTTGATCTTAGGCACAGTAAAGACCAGAACCATGATGATCTGTGCACCAGAGCCTTTTGCCACCACAGAGAAATTATCTATTTTTGAAATCATTTTCTCATTAAAAAAAAAAAAAAGAGGCAAAAAAAAGAAAGCTTATTTAAAGCTTGTCTTCCTCCTGAAGTAGAAGAAAATTAAATGGGAAACCTTCACATTTTTGCAGACTGGAATTCTTGGTTTTCAGTCAGCACTACTGAACTTGCACAGTTGGGTCCAGCCTTTCCAAGGACCTCTGGAACCAACAATTCTTCAGTTCCTATTGAAACTCTTCTGACCCCACTCCCAGAAGCCTACAGTATCAGATACATGCTCCAAAATTCACAGCTCTTAAAAGAACGTGGTATCAGGCATGGATGGCGAGTCTTTTGATGGGTGTGTCTGAACTTCCAAAAAGAATGTCACAATCTAGTCCCAGGCCAGATGAATGCACGGTTGGCTCCCATCTAATTGCTTCGTGTCTTAATTTCCTGTCCCTCATTTTCAAGTTTTATTTTCTCTCAACTTCCTGTCATGTGTTCTCAGCTTGCAAAAGACAGGATGACATTTGCTTTCAAAAACTACACAGAGATTTTTACTGAACTGTAAAAGTTACATCGTCTGACATTATTTTGACTGTATTGGCACTGTGGTGATATTCAAAGTTGAAGCTTATTGTACAAGATGCTATTTGGCCCCCTCCTGCACTTGGTCTCCGTCTAGGAAAAGCTAGTCCGTAGGCCAGGAATATAGAATTTAATCAGACTATCAAAGGATGGCAACATAAAGAAATTCAAATTACTCTAGATGGGAAAAGTTTTCAAATATGAAACATACATTATTATGTATTCAGTATCAATGTTTTATTCTTCTTTTTAATTTTTTGAAACTTTAGGATCAGTGTTGCACTTACACTGTAACCATGCTCCATTTCCACAATTTCCACTCACATTAACCTTACTCTATGCAAGACAAAGCAAAAAAATATTAGTATTTTCTATTGATTATCTGCCTAATGCAGCTGTGTTACTAGTCCCCATACTTCAGGCTCCAGATGTGCTGTATGCAAACAGCACTTGTCCATAACGAGGTGATTTTAAAAATCATGGCATGATAAAAGTGGAATCTTGCAGAAAACTTTTCCAATATTAAATAACGTGATTGCCAAGGTGGGGTGGGGTTTTTTTCTTAACTGTAAGGACTAAAATTCTCTTTTCTAAATAAGGATTTGTAACACTGCAACCAAACTACTCCTTTGTTGTTTAGCAAAAAGTAGATTTTATTTAACTGAATATTCAGTACTGATAAAAGGTCCTCTCTGTGACTGAGAGCACCAAAAGTAAGAACCTAGCATTTTAAAATAACTCTTACCAATACGGGTCGTGCTTCAGTGGCTTGAAATGCCTTATTTGTATAATTTCTCCCACTGGGTGAATACGATTTTAAAAGGAAATGAAGCATTGTAATATAAGCTACACACCACCTATACATATATGCCTTGTGCTTGCATTATAAATATTATCAGCAACCAAAAAAAAAAAAAAAGCAGCCACTGCTTTTCCAAAGGAAGAAGACTTTTTTGTTTGTTTCATTCTTTCTTGATCTATTGTTGTGACTCTCCCTTTGACTGACAAGTGGCATTCTTGTCTTTATGGATGGAGAAGCAAAGCCCTTGATGGTTATCGACATAAGGAAATGTCATGTCTGAATATGTTTCAACAGGACCTTTTTTCCCCCCTCATTTCTTGCTCCTTCCCCTCACTTAATTTATTATATTTAATGCCATGAAATCTCTCAAATATGAATTCATAATACAAACACTTAATTGCAGTCAGGAACCCAAACCTGGCATTTAATTGCCATTTGGTATTAAAAAGTCACATTTGCAACAAAAGTCTCCTTACAAGGTAAGGTTGACCAAGTTCCCTTTTCCTTTGCGCCTATGCAACCAATGCGCCTCTTGGCCTCAAACCTTCGAGACGATGGTGGAAACGTGCTATTGAGTGACGGGAGCAGCTCTGTAACCGACACATCACTGTAAATTACGCATCAGGTGTAATTCATTCAGAAACCAGAAGCTAGTGGGTGGAAGTGGTAAAACAGCTCACTTTGCACTGGGCTGACACACAGTTAAGTGCAACATGAGGGCAATTCACTCGGATGCGGAGCTCAGTGGCGTTGCACTCAGTCCTTGCAAAAAAGGGGTACTACCTCCATTTACATCCAAAAAACTCTCTGACACTATCAGCACGAGGTCTGACTCAGCAGCAGGGCTGAGCGCAGGGACTGAGGGAACCGTGCTCTCCCACAAAGCCTGGGTTTGGCTGTGGTGGTCTTTATGGTGCTTTATACCAGCGACACTAACCAGTACATGCTGTTAGTCCACCTCTCTGCTCCTTCTGCCACAGCACAGCAGTAACATGGACTATTCTTCCTGTCGGGCCCTAAAAACCACCGCTACCCTCTGCACCACATTATCCCCAGCAAGACTCACTTCTACCCTGTACAACAGTCCTTCTTTTAAAAAAGGACTGTTCCTCCATGCTATGCACAGGCTTCAGACTACCTCTAACACTTATTCCTCTCCCCCTCTTACACCCTTCCTCTCCTTGCTTTGTCATGTCTGAAACTAATTTGTTATCCTCCGTCTCAAGCAGGGATCTTACGTTTTTATCTGTATTGTAAAGTGCCCAAGCAGTATACAAATTGTATCTTTGGTGATGTCAAATAATAAATAATAACAATAGGGCAGACTGGGAATACTTTGTCTGGGATAATGCATCATTGCTCTCTCTACCATGACCCTAATTCATCTGCATAAATTTCCACATGTTTTATATGCATTAGGCTAACATTTTGACCACTAACCACAGGGTGAAGAAATGTAACACAGGAGCTGATTTTATGCAGCCAAAAATTGGTATCTCTAATAAAAAAAATAAAGAACAGCAAACTACTGCCCAGAACGGGTCTGTCCCTTCAAGTGGATCTATGTCCCAGCCCAGGTGGGGAACCCAGAGGCCTGATCACACATGGTACTCCATGAATGGCTCGTGTCTTGCCATGAGCAGACCTTATCCTAGTTAACTGCACTTCCTCTGCCACTTTTGCACAAGGAGCTTCACAGCTAAGTAAATTTTCAGCTATTTTCAAAGTAAAGCTCTGTGTCTTGCTTCTATTTAATGAGAAGTGTTTTGGAGTCTAACGCCTCTCTATTGTGCTCTGAAATAAGGCAGCCGGTCCCTCACACCAGTCATCAGTAGCTGTGGAATCACTAAGACATCTTGCAAGGTTTAGCACTCAGGTTCAGGTGTCACTGAATCGTGGTACCCCACCTGGAGGGCAGATGCTGCAGGTGGTACCGCTGGTACCTGGCAAAGTTCCTGAACACAACTGAACATTCCTCCTCAGCTCATTGCCACATATTCCCAGACTTTTTAATCCATATGCTTTCAGGCATGCACAGGGAAAACGCTTCTCCCAGAGACTGAATAAAGAATACCCAAGTAATAAATTATATTACTTCTGGCGTTCTCTGCCATTGGATTCAATCTCATAAATCCAAAAGGAATATCTAAGAGGAGAAAAGTCTGCCTGGCCTCTTCGCCGTGGTTGGAGTACAGAAAGCAAGTTCAGAGTCAGATCTATGCAGTCTAAGCCCAGCCTGTCTGTAGTTACAAGTTTTGCTACAGATGCCAGAAGAATCCTCCGAACAGCAGAATAAAAAAGGGAGAGAGACCTGAGCCAGCTCTGAAACGATTACACTACTTCAATTGAAGGAGTATTTGGGAAGACAATCACATGCAGGATGCATGAGCACTCCTATTTCTCCTAGTTAAGTACTTCTGGTTTTCCCTCATCTTGTCACTGAATGCATTTCTACTCCTTTATAGCCAGCCAAGCTATAAAATTCAGCATGAGCTTGAAGTGTACTACATGCTAATTTTGTATCGCCCTAATAATGCTCAGATTTAGTGGGATCTATTCTCTCACTGATGCATATTTGTAAGTACTATTAACGTTAATGGGAGTTACCAACTAATTAGAAAGGAGAACAAAATCTAGGCTATAGGATGCAAATTAGAGTAGCGCCTATGTCACTTATCTTCCCGCTGAGGAATTAGAGAGTAGAGCAAAATCGAGGACAGTGACTCTAAATTCTGTTGACTATTTGCCATACATTGTGCACCCACGAACCCGCAACAAAACAAAATACTCGAAGGGAAACAGCTAGCCAGGTTATTAAAGTCTATTGTGTAAGGGCAAAATCTTTACACTAGTTCTCAAAACAGAGAGAAAGATTTGAAAAGTTCTAGTCTGACTCACTTAAACACACTCAGCAAAGAACGGTTGTGAGATATACCTAACAATTAATATTTTTAACAAGCTGGTCAAGAGAGTGTAGCTCAGTGAGTCTGTGTATTAAAAGGGCATTGTTAGCACACTGCTTGGCTTTTATAAAGTGAAACAATCCAAACCTACTTCAGTGCATGGAGAGGTTTGGAGAGGTTTTATTTTCATCCTTAAAGTCCAGGGTGGCTTTGGCATAATAAAGGTCATATCTCCTAATCATGGTAATGTTCACACACAGCAATATGAGCTCATTGCAGAGAGCTCCAGCACTCAGAAATCCCCGGTTAGAAGGTGTCACCGATTAAACTATCGCATTTCAAAGGCTTCCATACAGTAAATAGGAAAGAAAAGAAGAAAAGGAACCGTGGCCTTTTGTTATTCAAAAAGCTACGGAGAGCGATAATTAACCCATTTTTGTTGAGAAATCATTTGGACAAAAGTCAAGGGATTGCCACCCTGTCAATTGTTAAGTCTAGATAAGGACATTATATTCCACTGTACAAAGAGTGACTGAAGATAGTGAATAGAAAGTAGGCCACTACTATGACTTTCCCTAGTCCATCGAAAAAAAGGTCTATTTTTTTCCACAAAAGAGGTAATATTGTGAAAAAAATCTCTTCCTACATTAAAAACATAACTACAGTGCTTGTTTTTGCATTTTGTTAAATATTCAAAGGTACCGTGCAATTAGCATGTCATTAATGAATAATTAATTACTGCTAAAACAGCCTTCAGATTTTTTTGCAACTAAATTATTTAAAGAGCAAATATAACAATGGAATGCAGACTACCCCCTTAACTCTGTATTTTCATCAGTGCATTGGTTTGTAGATGAGTAGGGGGTTATTAACTAAGACAAAAAAGATATTTTGGAACACGGAAAGATTCCAGTTTCCCTTCCTGTTTATATTGGATTGTACTGGGTCAGCTCACCACACCATTCCACTGCCCTCATCCCCTCAAAGAAACCCAAGGACAAAAAATGATGTGGTCCTTGTTAGCATCTGCTAGGAATACATTGGCTAAATTGCGATGTGCTTCAATATACAAGATTTGGACATCTCCTGGAGAAGAAAAAAAAAAAACACACCACCAAACAAACAAACAAAAAAAACAAAAAAACCACACACACAAAAAAAAAAAAACAAAACACCCAACCCCAAAAGCACCGAACAGCCAAATATGTTAAAGACTAGTCCAACCAGCACTTTGCAGCAGTGTACCCAAAGACTCCTCAAGTGCAGCATATTTCTGTTCATCATTTGTCACCAGCTCTAATGACAGTTACTGTATTATTAAAATCTACCCCACTATACAGCCAAGAGTTAAACAGAAAGTAATTTCTTGCCACTTGCAGATATACATCACTAGTAAGACGTTAGTTTATATTTATAAGCTGCACATCTGTGAATCAGTTGGCCTACCCATCTGTTAACTGCACCAGTAAACAGTAAGTCTGTGAGTTGCGTATTCCTGCATCCATCACAGATTCTTTCTTTAATTGTATGTTTATGCGACAAACCTCCACTTAAGTGTATTTGAGAATGTTTTGAACAGTGATAATTAGTTTTTATGACTCAATACTACTCTTCCTAACACTGATTCAACACTATTATTTTAAATAGAGACAGCACTTTTCTCTGGCAGTGTCAAAGCAGGGTTTCTCCACAGAGCAGAATTTGTCCCTACAAAGATACCCTGGGAAAAAAAGAAATCTATTCCCAGTGTTCCCAAGCTACCGTTACAGTATGCAAATGTGATTCTTCATCTTTTCATAGAATTTTCTTTCAGAAATAAAATACAATAAGAGCTATCAGCCCACCACAAAAAGTTGTGAAAGAGCTTGGATTGCACTGGACTGGATAGCAGGGGGCTAACGTTGTAATTTTGGACACACATTCAGTATGGGGCAGTAGAATCATTAAGACACGCATGTCTTTAAGCTCATGAGTCGAGGAGTCTACTCATCTGTTTAAACTTAAGATACCTGCTTACATATACTGCTGATTCCAAGTGCTGTTTCATTTCCAAGCAGATTTATGCTTGGGTACTTCACCTAATTTCTATAAACAAAAAGCTAATAGAGAAAAAAAAAAAAAGCCATAAAGTTATACCTCTTACTGTATCTCATTTTACTCAGGAAATATTGCATGCACCTTTTTGCATAATAGGGGATTTTCACAGCGTTTTTTTCTAATGGCTTTACAGTGAAGTTGTGTACAATGTGATGTTCAACTTCATAAAGCATTTAGTTACAGCATTGATTTTGTTTGAGGAACTGAAAGCACACTTATCTATGTATCATTGTGCTGATGCAAATGGCAAAATTTTCCACATGATTAAACATCATTTTCTCAGGGTATTCTGTGTCCAACTGCCTGCTACTCAGTAAGTGTTTAGATCGATGCATGGTTGATCCCAAGTCTTGCAAGCCTAAAATCCTTCCATATCTAAACAAACACATAGGTTTACTTAAGGCCAAAAAAGGGACTTAGGCAGGATCTGGAAAGAATCAGCTGGGTTAAAAAAGAAAAAAAAAAAAAAAGCTAGTTTTAAAAAAAACCCACACATATGCTTGCGATAATATTTTAAACAACGGGTTACATTTATGTGTATCTCTATTTACTCTTTACCAGGAAAGTGTTTCACATAGTGACTCTTGGAGCAAAAAGTGCCCACCAGTGAATGATGGTACTCTGCAGAAATCGCCATTGACTGACAGTAGTGACGCCTACTGGCACTGCCAGCCCCAGTAGCTGCCAGAAGCTCCCCTGTAGTTGGTCTTCAGCCACCAAGCTGCTCACAAGTCCAGCATCTGTTCTTTGCTTAACACGACTGGGAGCCGTATGGACACAGTCCTCCTCTCTCATTCCTAGGGGCAGATGCCAGCGTGGTCTTATGTCACTTCCAAGAGAAAAAGCCCTGACCTACACAGTGGCCGTCAGATGAACCAGGATCTTCAAGTACAGCTGGCTTAGCAAACTATGATAATCATTTTTAGAGCATGTGGCAGCCCAAAGAAAGATTTTGCCTCAGTAAGCACCGTTAGTGATTTTGTATGATTATTACAGGTATTGAGAAAAGTCAGATCGAAATAAACTTCCTGAGGATATGCAAAAATAAAGAGCGCAAAAAGAAGGAATCGCCCTGTTCCTATCTCCTAAATCCTCTGCCAATCCAGCACTCTCAAATCCACCAGCCCCGTACACCTACAGTTAAGCTTGGCAGTTCACCGGAGCTCAGTGCTAAAAATCATGCAGTCCCCGGCTTCCCTATGAAACTGATGACAAGGGCATCAAATCGATGCTTCTGCCAGAACTGGCCAGAGTACAAAATCTCATTCCTGAGCAGATGTCAGGTAGGGCGAACATTCAATCTCCACAAGGCTTGGACAAAAATGTAGGACAGCAGCACAGAGGTGAAAGAGGTTTGGTGAAAAGAACAGACCCCAAGGCTCCAGCCAAAATATTTCAAAGCAACTTCTGCCGAGGAGACACAATCAACAATTCCAGCGAGAAAGAATGTCGGCTTCAGCACACAAAAACCCTTCCACTAACATCTCCCAAATGAAAAAGATATTATAAACAACATTCACCTCGCTCTCCTCCCTCCCTGTCACAGAAATGACCACGATTCTTTACTCCATGCCTTCAAAAACAGTCCTTTGCAGATGAAAAGAAATAAAATCTAACCTTAAGAAGTACATTCAGAGACCCCCTTTATGCCACCGCTCTGTGTTATGGAAAAATGAAGGTAGAAATCTGTTGAAAAACATTTCCCTGCTGTATTGTGATTGACATCTGACAGTGCTCAGTGGTGTCCTAACTTGGATGAATTTAAATGACAAGCTTTCCTTTATAAGTAACAGAGCTCCTTTTACAATAGAACAGCACGATTACTTCATGGAAAGGAAAAAAAGGAAGAATCAAAGTTTTTCTTCAAATCCCTGGGGGCACCCCTGACCTGTCACCAGGCTATGACCTTCCCTCGTTAATCTATGCAAATCGGATGACTCTAATTTGTGGCACCGATTGCTTTGCCACACCTTTAAATTCAGAGATCAGCTACGGGATGATGCCTACATCACACGGAGTTCAGATCACCTTCATGTTGCCAACATTTTTAATGCCACGACAGATGACTTCCCCACCATTCTGGGACAAGGCAGTCCACATAGCCCTCCAGACTACTTTTTGATTAACATCGAGACAAAAGCCAGCGGTGTTTTGCCTCTTCGTTTGTGATTAGCAGCATTGCTGCCGTAAGCATTCCTAAGCAAGAACCCCTGGGAAGAGTATCAGATCCCAGGTCAAGGCACAGACTGCCAATATCACGGCTTTGCTAACAGTCACCCAATCGCTTTTACGGACATGAAAAAAAAAAAAAGGGGGGGGGAAAAAAAAAAAAAAAAAAAAGGTATTCACTGTAATAAGCACCGGTTCCAACTGAGAGATATTATGTCAATCTCTAAGGCCTGTTTCAAAACTTTCTCCATTCACGTAACTTAATACACTTTGTAAGCCAAAGAGGGCAATATCACAGAAGATGCTCTATGTTCACCTTCCACGTCACACAAAGGCCACGGAAGCTATTTTGTCTGGGTTTAGTGCAGTATGGGAGTTAAACTTTTTGCTTTAAATTGGGTCCTTGTCAAGGATACACTATTTTTTATTTAACCCTAGCCCAACTTATTTTATCCCTAGTTTTATCCCTTTTCTCCTGTGAGCCTCTGGTCTTCGTAGTGCTGAAAAAGTGGCGATTTTAATTTATAATGAAAAATGTGTTAGTTATTTCTGTTATTCACATACACATGTATATCTACCCGTTCAGAAAGTTACTGGAGAGAAAACCTTAAAACCATTCTCCTGAAAACCAAAAAGTGCATGGGAGTGTCATTATTAATAAAACATTCAAAGAATTTAATACATAGCTTATGTGATCCATCCATTTAATGCATCTAACAATACACTCTGCGCAATAATCTTATTTGCGTATGCCTTGCAATTCTGACGACACTCAAACCTGTTAACCATCTTTTCAAACAAACACTGAAGGTTGCCAGTTGTGACAGATTTGGACTAATGTTGATGGTAGCATGGGAGTTAGTTAAAGTGATTTGATAAGCTTGTAGCAGCTTGAGGGGCGGCGTCATTCCAAATATGTAAACAACATTGTAAACAACATAGCCCATCAATAAATGCAGCTCTATCTCACACAGTCATTATTAAAATAAAAAATAATAATATTGAAAAACAGGAAGGAAGACAGAGAAAAAGGAGGAGGAAAAAAAAAAGGAATAAAGTTTCTTTGTCCATAGCCACAAATCAATGACATATAGCATCAGGGTTCACTGAAACACTGACAAATGTGTCAGGAGCACTTGTTTTTAGCATTACTGTATTCTTTACAACTATTAGGCAGCAAGTACAAGGTTATTTTAGGCATAGAGGCTAAACATACAGTGACATACTTCACAAGCTCACTCATGCTTTGTATCAGAGCTTTCACTTACTATAGAAGTAGATTATCCCGTTTTCCCATGCTGATCCATGTGATCTCATTACTTACAGAAGAATCCTGGCATACAAGGATCACTTTGCCAACCATCACTTACAACATCCCAGCACACTCTATTTTTAAAGAAAAACTCTCATATTTTTCTTCTAATGGCTCTTCTATTGAAAAAAAAATAAAATATGAAAAACTGAAAATAGCTTCCATAGGGATTACAGCCTCTGCCACTAGGGAGGCCAAATGCAATTATGGAGCCAATATTTTTTAACGGCTCCCACTCCGATGGCCAATAAGCAGCCTGGTATTCCCCCGTCTCCATCCCCCAAGCAAACTGCTATATATATCCGCTGGCGGGCTGCCAGAGCCTTTGGAGGCTCTGCACCACAAGCACGCTCAGCGAATCCTGACCATCTGGTTAGCTGGCTGGATCCCTGCCTCCACGATCTGCGTCTTCGGGCAGAACCAGCCCCTGGAGTATCTGGGTATGGGCAAGAACCATTTTAGAGGATAGTCTGCCTGTGCTGATTGACAAGTGACCCATTCTTTTGCTCCATCCTCAAGAGCTTTTATCAGAAAGTGGATCCCAAAGGTCTTTCGGTATCTTATGATGTGCAGAAGCCCTTTCTATAAGGTAGGACTTTCCACAGCAGACCTCAAGAACAGACCTGTAAATTAGTGGAGGAAAGTGCTGTAAAATAAACAACAGCTCTCAAACCCTAAAAGCATCTAGGCCCCTATCCAACAAAACACTTAAATGCTCGTGTAGCTCTAGAGAGGGAAGGCAGCTCAGCAAATATGCACAGATGCTTGATAGCCAGATTGACTTTTCACAGCTCTGCCACAGACTCATCTGTAACCTCATACAAGTGATTCGAGCCCTGCCCTGCCATGCTTCATTTCCTGCAGCTGTAAAACTGGGAAAGTCATCCTGAGTTTCATCATTGTGAATATTGTCTTATACGTTGGATGTTTATCCCGTGACCAGATACTGGAGTAAGGAATTACACAGAGATGCTTACACATTTAACGACATACATCCAGACTCTTCCTCAAATGCATGGACCACCCCCCACCCACCAAGTAGACCCCTTCAAATTTCATTGAAATTTCCCCTCTAAGTAAAGGTTTGTTAGATCTTTAACTCTGAAGGGACATTGAGATATCACAGTTAGTATTGGCTAGAAAAAAAAAAATAATTCTATCATGCTTTCTCTAATGGGCAATCTTCAAATTCTGTCAATGTTTAGGATGCTATGACGTGGTTCAAAGCTAACTTTAGGGGAATTAGTCCTTTAATTCAAGTCAAGGGGTTTTACACTAAGAAACAGACCATATTGGTTTGCCTTCCTTTTTCAGATGTGTAAGAAGTCATTATTATATATTCACATATTAGAGGGAGAGTGATCCTGTGAAATGTAAGAAATAACAACTCGGAAAAAAATGGTTTCCAAGGGACTGGCTCCAATATTGATTATTCAGAGAGGAAGATCTAGTGGATTGGAAAAAAATGGTTCCCAAAGGACTGGCTCCAATATTGATTATTATTCAGAGAGGAAGATCTAGTGGATAGGGAACTGCCCGGGGATTTAGGAGATACGGGATGTAGAAGAGGATCCCAGCTTAAATACAGACTTCTTCGGAGAATTGGTATCCTCTCATCAGCAAAACCTCAATAAAATAGCATGTCACTACTTCAGAGGGGACATAATCCATTAAAATATCTCAGGTAGACTTTGTATGAAGGCTGAAATAACAGGTGTTTCATCCATGATACTCTCACTTTTTCTTTTCCTGATTTGCAGCCTATCCAAACTCTACTGATCCCTAAATCTCTGCCCAAACTGGTATTAAGGTCACCTTGACAGTGGAACTAAAAGATAAAGACATCTGCTAATTCAGAAGGAGCATATAGACTACCACTGCCATAAAAGATTGGCACTTTCCCCCCGCTAATTTATAGGTCTGTTCTTGAGGTCTGTTATGGAAAGTCCTGCCTTATGGAAAGGGCTTCTGTATGTCATAAGCATTCATATACATTGGCCTAGGATCGTTCAGGAAAAGCAGAGCTCTACAGTTGCGTTTGCCAATTCACAGATAAAGCACCTCCCAGCAGCGACCACGGGGAGACAGAGACGCACAGTAAAAGCCGTCCACGCAACTGCACAATACTGCCGAACACCATTGCCAAGATCTACTTGAGAAGAGGCAAAATTTACCATCAGGGACTGGAGCAACAATGCCCATTTCCTGTAATCAAATGATTAATCCCACTTCCAAGCTAAGACTACAGCCAAAGCACTCACACGGACAGCGCAATGCCAGAGAGCGAAGGGGCTCCGTGCAGTGACCACTGTGCATCACTGCCCCCAGCACCCCACCACCATGCCCTCCGACGGGGCAGACGAAGGGCTGCGTTTCACAGGAACCCATGGTTAGAAACCATTGCTGGTACGAGAGGTATTGCTGCGATCCACACATTGAAAAGCATTTCGATTTAAGCTGCGGTGATTAATTGATATGAAGCTGTGTTCCTGCCCCTCCCATGGCATCTGAGCAGGTCTTACCTTTGAAATAACAAGGGGTTAAGATCTGCTGTGAACGTACCACCTACATTTTTAAGGTTATAAAAATGGGATGCTTACACTTTTCCTAACCCCTCACCAATGACCAGACCCATATGTAAATTTCACACAGTAGTATTTAGTAGCATAATTAATCCCTACTTTATGTTATGAGTAATATTTCCTATTCCCGACCCTGCAACGTCCTTTAAGAAGATCCATGTTCCAATTAGACTAGCCCATCGGCACTCTTTTAATGAGCAGATTAATCATTCAGATGGGTACAATGGTGTCATCACAGGTTTTAAATATGATAATCTACATCCTAATGGTGCTGCAAAAGCCTTGGCTCACAGCAAAAAAAAAAAAAAGGTAGGCAAAAATTGGTGATACTTTCTTTTTTGTTCTCTTTCTCTTCCATATGACACAAGACATGAGAATACTTGGGCAATGCAGAAAGTGCAGCAAGAAGGCAGCTCGGAGAGAGGGGCTGCTGAGCAGCTTGATAATTCAGGTGCAATAAGTATTTTGCAAGGACAGACAGATCCTCCGAGTCCCTGAAAAACCTTCTGCCATGATAAGAAAAAATTTCAGGTCTGTCTTGACAACCTAACACATCAGCTCTGCCCTTACAGCCTTTTCTCAACACTTACTTAAAACACAGCCAAAATAAAAGACTGTCATTCAGAAATTCATTTCATTTTAATAAAAATAGAGGTCTTTTCAGACCATGCCCAACTTCACCATTTCTAAAAGGCAGCCTGGATGTCTATAAAGCCAAAGAGAACCTACTGTATTTACTTAAAAAAAAAAAAAAGG
>NW_009646843.1:874236-884236 GCF_000708025.1 Charadrius vociferus
AACCAACAACCAAACCTTCCAAACTACATTATATGGGGTCAATTCCATGCAAAAAAAAAAAGCTGGTATAGATAATCCTGTTCAAATGCAATCCATGAAAAGGCTCTTACAGTAATACCACCCTCTAAACTAAAAGTGCCAGGATTATAAAGCCAGCACCATACTCTATCCCTACTCTCAGTGCAACAGTTAAAAATCTTCTGTGCTGCACCACTCCTTAATTGTGGCTTTGTACTCATGGGGGTTGTTTTAGCAACAGGTAGAAGTTACATCTGCTTTTCCATCTCTTGAGTTTGTCTTAGTAAACCCTGCAGAACACCAGCGGACACGCAACATTGATTTACGCTGTGGTCGATTTTGATGTAGCCAGAAAAGAACCAGCAACTGTCAATTCATCTACAGGTTGCCTTTTAAACCCAGCAAGAAAAGGACAGTGGTGGATACTTGTCTATGAAAAAGCTAACTATAAACCACGATCCAGTTCTGAGGACCGTCCTCTTGTGAACAGTCCCCATGAAGTCATGACCAAAGTCTGAGTAATTCTTTCATCATTGTCTGAGGAAGAACTGAGTAAGAGATATAAAACTTGGACTTATCTCTCCTGCACCCACACACAATCTATGGCAGAAGACAACTGCAAATTCTGCCTCAAGACATCTCAACTTCATTAAAACATGTTTCTGGTACAAAAGAATCTTTCTTTCTTATCATTAAAGCAAAATCTCTTCTTCAGCAGCCAAAATCTACTCTCCAAAGTCACTGTCAACAGTGTGATTGTGTTTTTCAAACTGCATTTTTCAGCTAATTGTTGTCCAAAGCCTCCTCATTTTACTCAGATATGTAACTGTAGGAATCAGTCATGCTACTCACTCAATTAAATTGTATCCATCTTGGCCCTTCATCTTTTAGGATCTGATCCAGCTCTCCTTGACTACAAAGACGATTGGATCAGGGCCATTTTGCATAACACCGGTAGAGGATTAGGTATTTCAGTCAGGTCTTCAGGTGCACTGCCTGAACTCAGTCTGAAGTTGCCTGCATCAGATAGGCTGATGCAGAAAACTGTTTGCATACAGAAGGAAGCACTGAAATTATAAAGAGCTGTCTTGAGCACATGCACTTGCTGGGCTAGGAGACATTCTTCTTACTAATGCACCTTTGCTAATGTCCACATCACAAAGATTATTATTTTTTTTTAAGTGTAACATTAATGTTAGTTGTCCATTACGGTCTCCGGAGTCATAATGGGCAAGGAAACCCTACAGTGAAGAAGCCAAAGGAACAACGTTCAGAAATAAACTCCTACACTGGTTATGGGAAGAGTGCTGTAGCAAAGTTTTTATTATTATTATTTAAAAACAAAACAAAATATTCTTGCAGTGCATTCATTTCTGCTCATTTTGCAAATTCATGAAATCATTCGCAAGGTAGGACTGTAGAAGCACTTAGGAAAGGCAGCACCAACCACGAGATGGTCCCTGCGATGCTCCTCTCAGAGGGACCCCCTTCACGCCCACCCTGGCTGGCTTCTCTGCAGCCCCCAGTACTGGCAAGCAACGCGTTCTTCTGTGCCTGACACAAGAGTCTGATATCGGCTGTCACTCTTTGCTGAGGCTTTAACTAAGACTATTCTGTGCAACTCTAGAAACCACATCAAATTGCAGTTTTTCCTGATTTTATAGTAATTTGCATAATAGGTCACCGTTAACACACTGTGCTGAAGGAGAAACAGCTCAACTGAAATCTACCTTGAATGTTTCCATTAAAATATGCTTAATTTTTCCCCCCTCTACCCTCAGTTCTGTCAGCCCAGGAGTGAATTAAAGAAATACATATGTAAACAACTATAAATAAATGCAAAAAATAATGATAAAATTAGTTCTAGATGCATAATCCAGGGTGATTCATGTTATGTTCCCACCGTGATCCCAGTTCCAGAAGAGTTAATCAACCATAGCAACCTTCTAATCAGAGCAGTGAACTAATGATCCTATTTCTGAGTAATACCAGTCAGATAAGGCTCTCAAAAGGTAGTTAACATCACTTTGGTGGAAAGGCATGACAAGTGCAAGTTCTAGCAGTGGGTAATGCATCATTCATGCCCCCTCTCGTTCTGACATTTTAACGTTATCTTGTTTTACTGTGTCGGCCTAACACTGCCACTGCTGGCAAATTAAACTGTGAACTTACAAAGTGGGTGGCAATAAATACAAATTATGAGAGTTCAAAAGATGTCCCTGGAGGTGTACTGCCAGACATGGAATGTCTCTGGCTTTTCTGTCACATAGCAATAGACAAGACAAAGTGTAGCATGAGCTGAAAAAAAGAATTAACTACATCATGATGAAAAATGAGATGAAAATGAAAAGAAAAAAGAAAAAAAAAACAAATAAAAGGGAGATGTAAAGGCAGGACAGGAATGAACAAAAGAGCATACCCTTGAAATTTAAAACATAACTATTTCGCCTTGCAGAATGAAAGCTATGTAAATTAGGAATCAACAAATGCCTCTTAGAAATATAGACCAACTATAAAATGTTGTCAATGTTATTACAAAAGTAAGCGGCTCCTCCTAAAGAAACTGCCACACAAAAGCAGTATCAGAATGATGTTACAGCGTTTACATCTCTAGCAGAAATTCAAAATATCCCACTGCACTTACCCACACTAACAAAGATTTCACATTTTGCGTTGACTTAAATACAAAGGGCAAAATCCTCCTCTCGTATTTAGGGGGGAGAAAAATAAAAAGATTGAGAGAACCGCCTGAGGTGACAACAAGGAAATCACAAAAAGGACAGCCTTATCCCCAGCCTTTCCTATTCCATGCAGGGAGATAACGGGCAGTAGGGTTCCCCCTCGCACTCCCCACCACTCTGAGGGGGCTGATGACCTACTCAGCCCCCCAGAGCAACTGCACTGTGCATCAGTCGCACTGCAGATTTAACACAGACAAAACAGGAAAAAGTTAACATGCTTCCCTCCCTCAGGAAGATAAAACTTTACATGCTATTAGCCGGGTCAGAAAAAACTGATTTTTAATATACCCAAGCCATGAAGCTTATTCAACTTGGTCTAACACCACTAATGAATCTTATAAAACATTTTATCTCCCCCGCCCATGTTCACAAACCACTCGCATGAGGCTTGAAAATGACAATAATATCTTCCCAAAGTGCAGATATCACTCACACCATATGCAGCACAACTCTGTTTATTTTTCCCTATAAACCATTGGTTTCATTGAAACTCATTAGCATCACCTGTGTTAATTACACTAGCAAACCAATCAACAGCTCCTTCTTAATTAGGTTTTCTTTATTAAAGCCGGAAATTACCAAGGAGACAAAAGTCAACTGGGGAAATTATGTGAAAAGGAGTGTTTATGCCAAATTACCATACAAAATATAATAAGGAAAGGAAACTCAGTTTGTTTACAGAAATAACAAACAATATTAATTTTCAAGGTCACTGGCACAATTATTAATTACCTGTCTTACATTTTATTGTGATAGTTTAGTCTGTAAAGGCGGGGGTGGCTCATTAAAAAAAAAAAAATCCTTCAGAGTGCAGCTGTATTGCATTTCAGCGGCCACGGTCACTGCCTGTGACGTGCGCAGCGTTTTAGGAAGTTACTTGCATGAGCACTTCCCAGACAGGCTGGCACGTTGGAAACTCTGTAAGGTACATAAAAAGCTCGGAGGTTTGACTGCTGCCTCCGTTAGAGAGGTCCCACGGGAAGGGAGAATTCAGCCAGTGAAACCTAGGATGCTCATCCCTGGAGGAAAGCATTTTGGGGTCCAAGAATGCACCATGAGAAGTGCTGCTGCTACAGATCCTAAGAGGCCACAGCGATGCCGTGCCCCGTCCCTTTACATCCCCTGATACCAGTTAAAGTGACTCCCACAGTTCTCCCTGGGGAACAGAGCTGGCGTGGGCTGAAACGAGTCCCACTCAGTGGGTTTTCAGTGGGGAACACCACTAAATCAGCCCTTCTGCAGAGGAAAGCTGCCATCGTACCCCGCTTCTGGCCACTAACAGGCTATCAGGCTTCGCTTGCGCTCTGCAGGTCAAGAGCCAGACCCAACAGCATCCTGCTCAGTCTGGTTGGCATTGGGTTGATGCCAAGATGAGGTCAGGGTGCTGGGCCACAAAGCAAACGTTGTGGCTATTGCTGTAGGAAGGTTGCCAGCTGCTTTCTCTTTATTTGCCCACCTACCAGGAGAGTCCCCTTTGAGCGTTCTCTACCACACTGTATCTTCTCTTCAAGTTTTCCCATGTGCCTACACGCACACGTGCTCACACCCACTCACAAGTTAGTGCAACTACTCTGTAGCTCCACAGCTCTACCAGGACCCCCGAAGAATCATTAGGCGTCGCCATCAAAGTAGTTGTCTATCGACAACCCCCCAGTGTAGCAACTGTGATGAAACCTTTCAAGACATACTGCATCAGGAAAGCATCATGTGCTGATGTTTTGGATACTCTGAAGCTTCATCTCTCCAGATTAAACACCTCACACCATATACTGATTTTTCAGTTGACCAATATGAAAGTCAATGCCTGAGCTCTGCATTCTTGACCTGACATGTCAAAGGGAACTACTGAAATAAGCAATTCATGAACTGTAGATTATCTGCTGTCAATTCACCTGGAAATCCAGTCTCAGCAACCTATTATTTCAAAGTTACTCGCTATGCTGCACAACAGTTCTGTTTAGCTTTCCAAAAATGAGATGCCTGGCACTGTTTGACATGTCTACGACTTTACAGAACTTTATTTTGGAAACTCCTGACTGATAACATAGAAAGCTCAGATCCTCCATCTTCCCCACCATCACACCGTTTCCTAAATGACCATGAACAGGTCCCTTTGAAGTTTACTGCAGTTAGTTCAGGGTAACAGGCACACATGTGCTGTTATGTTATGTCTGACATTTTTCTGCTGTTTTGTGATCACTTCTACAGTGATTGCAAAAAACATATCTATTTTTAATTAAATCTTTGTATTCTGTCCTAATGATTTGGTGCATGCATCCTTAGTTAACCACCCATCAGTTCTTTCCAGTCCCACTAACACTTGCATTTGGGAAGAATAATTTTCTGTAGGTTTGGAAATACCCAACATCCTTGAAAAAAAACTAGTCAACATCTCAGAACAACTTTTTTTTAATCCAGCTATCTATTATACCACCACCTCCGTCTGCAATAAGTCAATTTATTAACTGTTCAAATGCACACACCTTGGCTTTATTGAGCAGACCTATTACATAATGGGCAATTATCTCATTTCACACATAGTTGCTTGTAAACTCAGACAATGTGGTTTTCCCATGAGTTATTTTTGTACGGATTATGGGTTTTCTGCATTTTTTTGTGCGTCTTCATCTTCCACTTTGCAGTCCCCTTTAAGGCACCAGTGGAAGATACAGCGCTCGCCCGTGCCAGGACACCTGCCGCATCTGCTCTCTGCGCGTACAGCATCTGGCACACCACGGCCTCAGCGCTCATCTGAGGTCCCAGGTGTGACCATAGTACAAATACTTCACTTTCTCCAACTTCTTTGCAATGCCACTTCATTCCAGCAAAAAAATTTGGAAGCGTTACAACCCCTTCTCTCCAGCCCTGCAAAGAGTTTTTCCAAACTGACACTTCCTTTCATCCTTTCCTTTCGTTTCCTCTCTGAAGTAGGTAATAAAGATGTGACACAGATTCAAGAGCACTGGCGAGAGACGGGGTTACCTCCCAGCCTCAGTCAACTGACGGAAGAAAGAGAAAGGTTATACAAGGCTTCAGGTCTGACCCTCCAGAAAACCTGTACAACCCATAGCGCTCACATGGAGGAGTGGGGAGTACTGGGAAGAAAGAGACTGCCCCAAAGGTGTCTGTATAATTGAGGATATCTCACACGGGCTTTTGGTGGGAGCTTTCTCCTCTCCCCACTGCCTGTGGGCATTTCCCCTCAGCTCACCCCCGTCCCTCCTTTGACGCACAGATTCTAATGAAAGCCATACCTAGAATCTGCATTCAAATCACGTTTTCTGGTGAACCAGGGTTCGGTCAGATGACACATCCATCCCTGCTTTGAACCTCACCACAGGCTGCTGGAGAAGAGGCACTCTCCAGTCATTCCCTGAATCTTCCTGACTTTTAGAGTACAAGAATAACATGGTCTGCACATGCCAGGAAACTGGCTGGTAGAGCATCCCAGGTGAACAACTCAACTCTGGAAAAGTTGTAGTGGCTCTTTAGGCCTTCTTCACACCCTGCCTGATGAGAGAATAACTTGTCAACGCAGAGAAGTCCCTACTCAGCCCCTTCCACTCCATGAATGCCAAAAATAATCCAAAAATAATGAGATGTTGCCTATTATGTCACTTGCTGTACCAAGCTCATGAAATGTGACAAGGCTGTCTCAGGCAAGAGTTATACATCAGCTGCCCTTTAAAATGGACGAGTTTAGAAGAGCATATTGCACCCTAAAGGTGGAGTTTCCAATCTGTAGATCATTTAAGACAGACTATCACATTCTGTTTTAGAAAGAGACAGGCATGTGGAAATCTTCATTCCTTTTACGTTAGTTGGGGGGCAAATAGCCCAGAAAAAAAATCCGGTGCTAGAAATGCATCATGGTTGCAATTCCAGAATGAGTATTTAAAAGACAATTTTTTTAAAAAAAGTATGTGACTTCCCTGATAAACCATAATGGCTCTTTAGAACCCATCATGGTCTACAATAAAAAAAAAAAAAAAATCATATTTAAAACACTTTTAAAATACGTGTTATAGACATTTTTTAAAACTAACATTATTTACCCAGAAGGCCATAATGGTTCTGAAATGTATTTTGTAAATCTGTATTCAGGGACTTTTTTCTGTTAAAAGGAAATTTTTTTTTGGCCCAAGAGATCTTAAACAGCTTCTATGGAACTACCAGAATTTATTGTTTCAATAGGGCTGAATTGAAGTTTGGAACATGTTATTGCACATACAGCAGCAATGTTTTTCAGACAAAGCTGAGAAAGAGGAAAAAGGAAAAGAGGAAGTAGAAGAAGGAAAGGAAATGGAAGAGGGAGACAAGAAGAGAGGCTGCCCCCCCAACTAAGATGCTGAGGGCACAGAAAAGCCACACTCCTGATAGCATATGCAGTGAGGGAGAGATCTAGAATTTCCAGGAAACCGGGCAGAAAGTATTTCTCAGCTCAAGGGAAAGCGCTGCTCCCGCAGACTGCAGCGTTACAACATGCCAGCTCTGAAGGAAATACAATAAAAGAACTAGAACGTTGATTTGGGTGAGCAGGAGCTGCAGAGCTGAGAGGTACCCCAGGTAAACGCATCTTGAGGTTAAACAGCAAAGACTATTTAAAGAGTCTTCTCCTGTGTGACCCTGAGGCAAACCCAGCCCGCACACTGGTCCATACTGTGGACCAACAATGTAAGAGGAGAAACATGAACAGCCAGAATGAGGTAACATGGTCAGCATCCCGCTCGTGCCTGAGTGTAACCCTCAGAAGCCACCTCTGACCCACATCAGGTGGATCGGAGAGCCAAGGTAGTCCGTCCGTGTCCGTGGGAAGGGCCTGGTTCACACTTTTCAGAAACATTCTCTGGCTGGTAACAATCATAATGAGAACATTTCCATGGTGCATCATATCTTCAACGCACAGTGCCAGGGACATTAACCAATCCATCTTCAAAGGCAGCCCTCAGCAAACCCTCAGGAGGAAATTATGGGGGGAATAAACACCCTCAAAGAACAACCAGTTGTGGCTGCACAAAAAAAACTGCAGCAAATAGCAAGTTCTACACATGTGTACACAAACGCACTCACATACACACACACACTGCCATTTCCAGGAGCCATAGCTGGTGCTCCCAGATGACTCTGAGACACTACTTTTGATTATTTTTTTTTTATCTCAGTACTCTAATTCTCACTTGGGAAGAAAATATTATGCCTGAAATGATACTCTGGGGGTAGGAGCCAACTATTTTGGTACAGGTGAATCAGACTCCAGTTGAAACACCAAGAAACAGCCCTCTCTCAGTGCAGCCTCAGTGACAAATCAGCTTTCCTCTCAGAGAGGTCAGAAATCAAAGTGCCCAGGAGCCCGCTGGCTCGCATCTTGCAAAGCTCCACTGCTCAGCCCCACCGGGGTAATTCTTGCTTCGCAGATAGCGCGTGCCCACAACCATAACACCACACTAGGCACAGCACCTGCCACCAGAGCGCTGTGGAGGCTCAGCCACTGAACCAAATCTAAAGCAATTCTAAAACACTAGATGCCTCCTTACTTTTTTTTTTTCTTAGCTAGAATTTAATACCAACCAAAAGCCAGCAAACATGGTTTGTACCACATCATGTAAATACGTCATCAAATCCAACCTCAAGAATAAGCCTGCTGATACTGCAAAGGGTGTTAGTTTAACTAAACTAGTGCAAACATCTAACACAGCACAGGTAAACCATTTTAATCTATGTCTAAATAAGATTTAGAAAGACAGACAGGACAGCTCTTGAACTTTTTTTTTTTTTTTAATATAAGCTATGGTATCTTCTGACTTGGATATCCATAACTCAGTGTAGTAAGAATTTCTGTGCCTGATCCTCTTCTCACATTAGTGCACTGCCACTGGCGAGGAGGAAATCACCACTGGTGGAAATGGCCCTGCCGGAGTCACTGCAGACGTGTTCACACGAGGCGTGCGGCTTATCCTCCCAAGAGAGGGTCTGGTTACACGTCACAAGTTGGACGTAGTAGTGAAGGGGTGAGTTTCCCCAGGGGGTGCTAAGCAGAAGGTCAGCCTGTATCATCCATGTTCTGGAGTTCAATTCTCTACGTCTATGAGTCAGGATGACTGGTGTCAGTGGATGAAGTTTGGAGTGCTCCACACCTGGAGACCCTCACTCCCCAGGGAACGGGGTGGAATACGCGCCTGCAGAGAGGAGACCGCTATGGCCAGATGCAGCCTACTGGGCTCGTATTCACAAAAAGATAACTTTTGTCACCAGTCTTCCCCATAACGCTTCAAGAGTTTAAAACACACTTTGAGGAAGGTTTCAAACACTTTTTCCCCCCTCAAATCTGTCTACGCTTATTCACTGTGGATTCCAGAGGGATGACCTGGATTTCCTTGCACACTCTCAAGCCAAATTATATCAGTCCCAATTAGGTCATCTGCTAGCTGCACCTGCAGCTCAGGACTGCAAAATTTCTTCCCCTATGTATCTCCCTACAGTTACGACTGGACAGGGAAGCCTTCTGTGTTAGAATAACTACTATAAAACCATATAACGCAGCCTAAAAACACAATTATAATTGCAACACCAAAAGCAAGCCAGTCAATATCTTCAAGATTCTAATAGTTTCAAGCACTATTACCTTAACGGTCTCACATCACAGTACTGATTAAAGAAACATTTTGTCTTTTTATCTGTATTCAATGGAGAGTGTAATCGCTGGAGCGTAGAGAGCTAAAACATTTATTAGGAGGTATACATCTCGGGTCAGCCAGCGAAAGTCAATGTTGAAATGGTGAGTTGCAGCACAGCTTTCGGTCTGGTTCATGGACCCCATCCCGTCATCTCCGTGGGATCGGCTGCTGCGCACAGGACAAGCTCTGGAGTGAGCTGTGCTGCTGCTCCACTCCTCTGACAAACACTTGCAGGAAGATCCCCCTCAGGGGTTTAAGTTGGCAGCATCACTCATGGAAGAGGTATTTCTATTCAGCTAAGTCAACAAGACTCGCACATGGGATACATAATCGGTCTCAAATGTGCAAAATGCATGGGGTTTTTTGTTTTGTTTTGTTTTTTTTTAAAAAAAGGTAAATGAGCAAATCTACCTTTACCAAAAGTAGCACTGCTCTTCGTCTAGAATTAAAAATAAAAATGAGGCTATGCTCCCGTTCTTGTACTGATAAATTTGTTTTCTCTTTTTGCCTAATTGCTTAACAATAAATCCACACACACTCTATTATCCATAGCCTACTGCAATATTC
>NW_009646843.1:886736-900658 GCF_000708025.1 Charadrius vociferus
CAAATATACATGAGAAAAAGGATGCATTTGTGACTTAGACTAGACTTTTTTTTAATGATACATGAAATTTTTAAGGAAAAAAGTCTCAGAATATTAAGAAATTAAATACCATTTTAAAAGATCTCGGATGGTAGCAAACAGATATTAATGTCACATTAGGGTAATTCATTTTTACACTGATGGAATATAGGCTTATATAGGAATAAGTACGTGAACTAAATCCTGCTCAGATTTAACCGTGTGCTTAATCAGTCCAATTTATGATCATCTCAACTGTTCATGATAAAATAGTTCCTCATTTGCATAACACGCCTGAAGAATCAGGCCCTACACCTGCTTATGACTATATGTAACAAAGTCACATGTGTATATGTCCATCCGGTGAGTATTGATTCTGCGTGTGTTACGTTTTACATCCTATGCTGCTTTGAAGAAGTTGTTTGGTTTTCCCCATATACGTACCACCCCGCTACGCCAGCCAAAGACTACGAAAGAGCTTTTCCTTGTCGTACTTTTATTGCTTAAATGCTGTGAAGCTTTTCTTTCCCTTTCATCACAAAATGCACTGGGAGTTGGCTGCGCAGTAAAACTGGGCGTTATTTTTAAAATCAGCTCTGCTTTTCATCTCCTGACCTTTCCGCAGTCGGGATTTCCTCATTAAAACATTTCAGTGATGCGGATAATTGACAAAAAAAAAAAAAATTGAGGAGAAAGAGAAAACAACAACAACAATAAAAAACACTGTTACTTTCTGCAAAGTTGCCCTGGATGGGGAAGAGAGCGGCACCACTTTCGCTTCGCCTGAGAGGGTAAGGGAAAGGGTTGCACAAAAGCACATCTCCACGCTGGGCTGGGGGACTCTGTCATCCCTCGGTGGCCTCTGCCATCCCTCGGTGGCCACGCTGCCAGCTCGACTCAGAAACCCTTCGCAGCTCCTTCCTCGTGGCTCCTGGTACATCCACTGCCCACAGCCCTCCTCTCTCCTCAAACACCCCCACCGCCTCCCAAAGCAGAGCCGTACCCCGCCACGATGGCCCAGGCAGCCTGTGTGCAAAACTCGCTATTTTTCCCCAAAACCGTATGTTTATCGACAGTTTGTTAACAAACAGCCGTTGTGCAGGCTGCCTGCGAGGGCACACGCTGAAGTGAAGAAGTGTGAACCCAAATAAGTAATGGGGGGAGGCGGGGGGGAAGGGGCCGGGTGTGTTTGGGGAGTATTTTCCGCAGGGAAGGAGGTGTGGGGGTCAGGAGATGGAGACCCCCAGCAGCATCTAAGCCTTTAAAACAAAGGAACATCGAAGACAGCCCTTGACGTTTCACACAAAGAGGCAGGGGGCCAAGGAGCCTTCCGCCCTGAGGAGGGGTCTGGGGGGGGGTAAAACAGAGAGGGTGGGAGCTCCCACTGCCCAAACCCCTGTGCCACCCACCTCCAGACCGCCCTGCCAGCTTCCAGCTTATTTGGTATTTTAGCCACTGAAACTAACGCTTGATGTTGCCCTCTCAGAAGTTTTCTGACACCGTTTCCCTTCCTATATTTCAATTTTATCATTCGTACAAGCAGACGAAGAAAGTGATGAGAAACTGGGAGAGGAGCGGGAGGAAGATGCTGCTTTTTCATTCTAATACTTTCATTCAAATACATCCAAACAAGCCCAAAACATCAAGACCTGGTCGCTGGAAACCCAGACAGCCCCTCTTTCTACGCCCAGCCACGCTGACTGCCGCAGATTTCGGCTTACCGGAGCCGACCCCGTGGAGCACAGCCCCCCCGACACCCAAGATCGAGCCCACGGTGAGCCCCGGGATCTTGTAAAAATACTTACAATTAAAACAACAAAGAAACTCCAAAACAAACAGCCTCATTAGCAGATTGCCAGCAACCCTGCTTGTCTTGCAGTGATGCATTATATCACAGCATAAAAATTTGAGGCCTGATCTTAACAATCCTCTCTCAGACAAAATTCCTATAAACTTCGATGGAAATTTTGTCCGTCTCAGGACCGACTGGGCTTTTGCCTCACAACTCTTCATACACTGAAAGTAATAAGAGGAAACTTTTCTTTTTGACAAGACCTCATCAGGTAAAACCTAATAAAGCTAAAAAGGAAATTAGAAAAATGGAAGGTTATTCCCAGAGCAGTCTGATCCTGCCTCGGCTAACGCCAACACTGGAGACGCCTTCAGTCTGAAGGAGCCACATTCCCACCGGCACGTCCACCCTGCCGCTGACGGCGTAAATCAGCATCACCCCCACCACGGGCACGAGCCGAGGAGGTGACAAACTGAGGGACACTTCACACAGGTCCCACCGAACTCAACGGGACGATAAACCACAGCATCAAAATCTGTGCATCTGTCCAGGGGAAGAAAAGACCTCTCTGCTGCCTCTGCAAACTCCCTGCGCTCCCAATCAAAGCCGCACCTTTAAAGTTATTGCTATACATGTTATTAAAGTGAAACAAGCCATTTTTTAAATGTATGCTAATTCCACTTTATTAGTGATGCCAAAGTCCTCATTTCCATTTTTCATAAAAAATACGCAGAGGTTTTTGCTGCTTTAGGGATAAAACTAATAAACAAATACATAAATTAGTATATTTTAATTAAATGTTATCCCATGAAGTAATATTGTATCCCATTGTCTAAAAAAAAAAAAAAAAAAGAGAGAAAAATCTAAAAAAGCACCTCTGCCTTGAAAATGTGTGTTGTATTAAAATATTAGAACTCATTAAAAACTAATTTGAAAATCATTTTACCTAACAATCATAAAAATTTTGAATTCTGTATTCTAATATGTATTATTTGTTTTGGTACAGGAGATTATCACTGTAGCATGCATTACTATTAGAATATACATACATTAGAGGCATCATAATGCCCCCAGATTCTCCTAGAAAATAATAAAGTCAAGTGCTACCTGCAAACATATCGCCATTTTCATTTTCAATACTGTATTATTTCTATTCTGTAACATCACGCACTGCACACAGCATACACAGACCTACACTGGCACACGCGTTAACTTGCCTTTAGGTCCACATATCACAATCTGAACATGTGAAAAATATGTATGTATTTTAGGATGGGGTACTGCATGCCATTATTACTTTAAAATGTTGCTCGAGTACAATAAGTGGTACAGTTTAAGCAGTAAGGTGTGGCTGGAGCTACAGGGGAAAGTCCAACAGGCAGAAAACAATCACATCTTAATTTAACATTTTAAAGCAGTCTGCAGAAATAGCTTGAGCAGTAAAAAAAAAAAAAAAAATATCAAATGTGCATTAGAACATATTCACCTTATTAGAAGGTTTTTCCATAACCCTGCTTTCCCTTGGAAGGGACAAATAGACCTGGACTCTGCACTTTCATTACTCTCTATCCTCCATTGTAATTTTTTCTAAATGTAAGATTATTGCTTTTCAAGGCAGGTATTTAAATGAAACAAGCACTGTAATTGGCATTTTCACTGAAAACGCTTTGTCTCCTACTTGGTTAGGTTTCCTGGAAATTGAAAGATTTTTTTTTTTTTTAAAAAAAAAAAGGAACCAAAAAGAAACATGAGAATGTTTTGCGTATATAAATGCACTTTCTGAAAAAAGGTACATTCATTTACTGGCCTTCCTGAAAGTGTAATTGACTGTATATTCCTATTAAAACTATCTTACACTATAACCTTAAGCCACTCAGAGGCCATATCTTCAGGTATCTGTTTCCAATAGCAGTGAGCGATACCCACTGCGCAGTGATGGGGAGCAACGGGATGAAGCTAAACTAATTAAGCAGCAAGCTTGAAGACTACCCATTTCGGTGCTCTTTGAAGGCACATTTAATTATCCTGTGGATGCAACAACGTGGGGCAGTACGTGCCATTCAGAAAAGTGGATCACAGTGCACAGGGAGGGCAGGACTGAGACTCCCCACCAAGGTTAACAGCTTTGGATGATCCAAAGGAAGCACATGAAGAGAAGTGTTTAATCTATAGGGAGAATCTCAGCTCATGCAAATATGGGGGGGGGGGGGGGGCTCCAATGACCTTGGGGGTTTCTTATATGCCTCAAAAGAGGCATTTCCAGCAGCTTAAACTCCCCGAATCCTCCTGTTCTAGAGGGCATCTGGTACTTTCATTGAAGGAATTTAGGTTTCTGGTGGTACAACCAACAAGTGAAAAACCACCAGTGTCCAGTTCCCTACCAAATAGTAATCAAGAGAAGACAAGAAAAAAAGCTGTCCCCTGAACTTGCCTGGGCACTTTAAAGGCTTAAAAAAAAAAAAAAAATCTTCTCAAAGTGTTCTTTTTAAACTGGTAAGGCTCATAAGCCACTGTAAGATTAGTCTTAATGGGGAGAAGTGACTCATCTACAGTGACATTAGAGAGAGCCCAACGTCCTCTCTCACTTTACAGTCAGCCTTATCACCCCCTGCCTCGCCCTGAGTCTTCCCCATAAATATTTAAACAAGAAGCAAAGTGGTATATTATGGATATCATATTCAAAACCGCCTAAGTGACTCGCTTCAATCCAAGATCCACGAATTAGGTATTTAGATACCTAAACTTCAGTTTAGATGCTTAACTTTCCTTTCAAAGCAATGGAAAGGCAGACTCCTACAGAGCATCTAAGATCCTTGTATTTTTGCAAATCTGGCATTAGGTTACTCACTAACACAGCGTTCAGCATCTTAGCCATCATCTCTGGAGCTGTGAACAGATGGACTAGCGACATCGACTCAGCAGAGGAGGTGTAGCCTGGTAAAGCAGCGCTGGAAGATGCATAGAAGCTCAGCCCCAAACATCTGATGCTACTAAAAGCCTGCCCCTGTGGTACTGACTCCTGAATTTCCTCTCCCCAAATGCAGTGCAGCTGGATCAGCAGCCACACAGCTGTCTGGCATCAGGAACCACCCCCCACAGCTCTTCAGGGTGGAAATCCTGGATCACAGCTCGATGCTGCTCCGAGCAGTTTTATGTGGAGGAGCTCCCCGGGGACGCGCTGCTTCTCACAGCAGCCACTCCGAGGTGGCCAGGTCCCCCCAAAGCCTTGTGAAGCTTATAATAAGAATGAGGGTTGCCAGATTCTTGCTGGTAATTATGAGTTATCCCTCATTTCATGCACAGATTTCACGCTGGCAATCCCTCTTTCCTTCGCCTCTGTCCACATGGCAGGGCTTTGGGGTCGTTATCTGGCAAGAAGAAGGAAAAGGCTCTGTCTCTGCTGATGCCACCAATGTGTCCACTTTGTCACAAACTTCCTGAATGCAGAGCAAACGCTCGAAGCCAGACATCCAAACCAACAGCACACTTCTCCCAGGCAGAGAGACTCCTACAGCTCTGCTTAATTACAAGTGGAAGATTCACAGATAATCTTACATGACCGATGCCGCTGTAGTGGTATAGCTTCATTAAGAAGTGGGACCTTGTATCACCTCCAGCATCCCCAACAGACAGACACTAACATGACAGATCTCATCTCCATCTTTGCTGACACTCCACCAGCTAACCAAAACACCAACTTTATATTCACCAAAACCCCCTCTGCTGCATGATAAAGAGAAGTCGCAAAGTGTCATGAGCAGCTAGTAACGAATGATAAGAACACGAAGCAGGCAACCTGGATGAAAGCTTCAGTAAAAAGTTTCCTTCCTTCTTCTCACACCCCCGTTGACTTCAATGGGATCATTTGTGCACTGGGTGCTTGCTAGACCACCGTGTTCGGTTGTGCTTGTCATCAGCCCCAGACACCAAACCTCAGTGGCAAGGGTTGGCATTGAACCTAGAAAAATCGGGGATTAAACCAGTCTCTCCATGCTGGAACCATTTATGTTAAACTGAGCTTTTTTAAAAAAAATAAAATAAAATAATAGCTTTAAGGTTTCTGGACTACCCAACAAAACTGCGGGCTACCTCAGCAGAGTCCAATGTCCTTACGTCCTTCTGACTCCAAAACCAAGACACCAGACTCACAGCACAATGTAAACAGGCAGACACTCCAGCGAAGGGAGCGTTTCTCTTGCCATCAGTGTGGTGCTGATTTTGTAATCAGTCTGGAAGTTTTATTTTTAACCGCTGTACCAAGGTTTCACAGAGACACAATTGTTCTTTTGAAACCTTGTTAATAGGGCCGATCAGTAATATTATTACTATATACAGAGCAGAAAAGCACAGCATAATGAAACTGTACTATGAGAAACTATGAACGAAATATTCTTTCTATAAAAAGCATTTTTAATAAAACATGCAATGGCTCCAGAAACCGCTCATCATATTCAGAAGAAGAAACTGGTTCTGCAATCAGTGGGTGCTCAAAACCTCCCAATCTCCTCTGGGCCCTCACAGTGCCATTACTCCCCTTTGAGAGAGCGCATCTGGCAACGTGAAGATGGGGACTTTTCCAAGCTACTTTCACGTTGACCACACGCTTTAAAACACTCAGAGCCTGTTCCAAGGAACAAAGTGAGTGGAGATACTCCTTCAGTGATGCTTAGGTCAATGTGATAGACTACAGACACATTTAGGTATGCCATGCAGATTGCTGTGATTTATAAATTCAGCACCAGGATCAGAAATTCAACTGTGGATCTCCAAAATGTACATACGTGCCCTGCAAACCATCATTTCTCTAAGCACACTACCTAAAAGCTTATTTACAAAAGCAGTTATGACTATAGCATGCACATATGCACAAAGGTTACAGCCAACAAGTGAATGCAGATTTTTCTGGTGTGCAATCATTTGAGAAAAGTCCACAGTTTCTCCTTCCTGACAAGTCTGTTGTTGAAGACCCACTTAAAAACTGAGATTGTGGTTCCTTCTATTCCTTAAAATGCATAGAAAAAGCCAATTCTGCTAGACAGGGTTCTCTGCTGTAAGCAAATTTAATAACATGGACCGATTGGTTAAAAGGCATCAGAAAAGCCCTTTTGTCCAGTCCGTAGGCTTTTTGGAGAACGATCTAAAGAAACCACACTTCCAAATTAACTTAGGGGTCAAGAAATAAACTAAAGGAGCCCACTGACATACTGACCAAGCTCCAAAGGTGTCTGCAAGTGACAGGGCGCTCTTCTTCCTGAGCCCAAAGGTTTGCGCTCGGTTCCCTACAAGTAATTTTGCCCCATGAACTTTACAAACTTCCAACAGATTGATCTTCTAAACCGAAGTATTTAAGAAACTTGTGTGTACATGGCTCAGTTCCTATTCCAGTACCATTTTAACAACTTCGACCGTATCTGTATTTTTGTCTTGTTACCACTGTCTTACAGTTACCCAAACAGAATAGTCTTTGCTGCCAATTCAACATTTCTTAGGAGATTAAAATGCATAAAAACTTTAAAGTATTTTCAAAACATTTAAAAAGTATTAAAACACTTTGCAGACATACTGCACAATTTAAATCCTTTGCTAGATTTGGTGTATCTTCCTAGGTACTGCTCTGGTCCTCCCCGCTGTGCCATGAGAGCACTTCACAGTGATTAGTGAATTTTAACCTCGCAACAATGAGGTGGAGGCACAAAACGGATTAAACGACTTGCCCACATCCGTGCCAGGAGCCCGTGGCAGAGCAGTGAGTCACAGGCAGGACAGTTGGATTCACTGTGCAGTGACCTATCCATAAAAGCAATGCTTCTTGTCACAGAGTTAAGATTTTTTTTTCAATTTATATTGGGAGGGGTCAAGAGAGAAATCTTATTATTTAGCACAATTGTAAACGGGCACAGTCAATGACCCCAAAAGTTGGGGTTTTTTTTAAAAGTCAGTACATTGAAAATCTGTATTTATATACAGAAGTCATCACAGATATAATCCAATTAAAAAACACCCTGTATTTGCCACTGCTGCCTTTCAAAAGGGGGAAGAGGAGAAACAGACAGAATTGTTTTGTTGTCAAGAAAAATACATCTAGCATAAAATGTTAAGGTTGCCAAGAGATGACAGTATTTGGCAGCATCCTAAAATGTTTGTCATTTTAAAAGTATTTATGCTAAGGCAGAAAATAAACTATCCAACATTTTAGTCACTTTAAGTGATTAAAACAAGTCATTAGAATTTTAGTTTAAAATATTCTTAGATAAAATTTTCCCTTACCTAACCAGCCAGTTTTCCTTCCTCACAGAAAAAAAAAAACTGCATGCAGTTTTTTGCTCTTAAAGCTTGTGTCTTAGCTCCAAGTGCTCTTGCATGATGTAGGTAAAACAAAATGTGGTAGACTTTGAATATCGTTTTCATTTTCATTGGAAGCATTTTCAATTACTACCCTGCTGAAACGAAACAACTGGGGAAAAAAAGGTTAGGAAAACTTTAAATGCTCACCAAAAATGCAAGAACTTCTCCTTACAAAAATACAAGTAGGTGCAGTTGTCTAAGTTTATATTCTAACGTGAATTTGGCAAAATTTCCTGATAGCAACTTGCCTTGCTTCTATTTCTTGTAGCATGTTCAGAGTATTTACAAATGCACATTTCTCATGAAGTTGGAAGTAAGTTTGGATCTATTTTTTCATTTTATAAAGACATTGATGTGTTTTTTCTGACATGCCTCATGAACTCAGTCAATCACAAGTCTTTCTTAATGGAAACCACATGTCTGCCCAGAACTGTGTAATTACAATGCTAGGATTCTTGGCACTGCCAGGAAAAGGGGCATTGTCAAACCAATTAGAGTTTATTTATTTACATACCATTTCTGGATGAGAATGTTCTTTCTTTTATGCTGATGCTGAGAAAATATATATTTCATCGAGTAGCTGTAATTTTCGCTAGATACTGTTACATTTTGTAGCAATTACATCTCTAGTTTTCAGTTACTTTGCACGTAAGGAAACTTTCCTTTAAACCAAACAGCTGGGAATAGCATCATGAATTTTATCAGCCCGGTTTTCATTTGTTTCAGATGATGAAGGACATGTGAGGGCGGCTGTTTCCCTAAGCTCGACAGAGTCAGTATTTCCACCCACTTCCACCCCACTACGAGCTTTTCATTGTACAAGATGCCTTATTTGTACGTTCATCCTCCGGCAGCGTTACCCTTTCTACACCCCTGCAAAGCGGTACCTGCAGCCGGCCCTGGTAACGCAGCAGAGCGTGTCTCAGAGGAAGGAAGGAGCACGGCTCCAGAGGGTGATCTGCAATGCTGTTCTAAGCTAGATCCCTCTGGGTAACACCAAAAAGAAAGTTATGTGTGTCTCCGGAAAGCCGTGCAGCTCCGCACTGGGTCCTCCGCTGGATCACGCCCGCTGCTGCTGGAAGGTTACAAGCAACCAGAAGAGGCTGTGTGATGGGAAATGCGTTCCAGGGACACACACACATACACAAAAAGGGCCGGAGCCTGAATGCTGGGGTACCACGTCTCCCCCAGGGCACCCGGCATGCCGTAACCTGCCAGGAGTCCCCTCTGCTCTTTCACAAACACTGTTCATTGATTCGGACCTTCTCCTGTGGCCATTGGAGGCTGCTAGACCGAAGAGAGAGCCTTTCTGACGGCACAGGGTTTGTGCCGAATACCAGTACAATTGCAGCATAAGCATGAAAGGGGGAGAAGGCTGCAGAAGTACTGATTATTTATAGGTATAAAACCAGGAGTAATGGGACAAGTTCAAACGACAAGTTTACTGCACGTCTTTTACTTCTTCGTGTTGTTCCTATCTGTCCACGATGGATCGTGCGCTTTTCTGGCTGACACCTTTCCAGGTCTCCACTCCTGCAGTGCCCGAACACCCCGCCGTCCCTGATGTCCCCAGCCTTTCATCCCACCCTGGGGAGCTGCAACACCTTCAGGTCACCAGGGGAGCGGCAGGGAGCATAAAGGGACGTGCCCAGGACGCAGCAGGATGGCTGTGGCAGAGGAGGGGGGTTAAACCCAGTTCCCCCAAGAGCCAGATGGGGTTGGGCCAGGCTGACTTTCAGGGCTGACCCACAGGAACAGCAACCCGACGTCAGCCAGCCGAGATGATCCCCTCCTGTGGCAGAGGATACCAGAGTCTGCTGTGGGAGACCATAAGGTATTTAGTAACAGAGAGACGTCGCACTAAAACCCTCCAATCTGGACCAAGGCAGTCCCTGCTGGGATGCTCTCTGGTCACAGGAGGCACCTCCTACCCCGACGTTGTGTTATGCCCTTCCACTGAAAACGCAGAGGAAGGGAAACAGCTGTAAAAATCTCCTATTTAAAGCTCCTGAAGCTTCAGAGCCTTCTATGAAATCCCTTGTATGGGATTCTTTCTTTTTTTTTTTTTTTATTTGTTTTTAACTGCTGCTCCAACCTTTCATGACTTCCTCGTCTTTGGAAAGTTCCAAAGCATTAAAAGGAAACATTAAGTTCTGACGCCCTCCGACATTATTTTTCAGTTTAATCATTTTTCCCCATTTTCCTCCTCTTTCTCTGTGCTGGGTGAGGGTGGGAAAGAGACAATTAAGGGAAACTCAAAACTCTCAGATGTTTCAAATACGAAAAAGTTTAATAAAAGTTTTCCCACACATCGGCAGAGAAGTAGGAAAAACTGTTTTCTTATGAAATTCTCAAAGCAGAAATGACCGAAACATTCCTGGGTTTTGTATTCACCACTCCCTCCCCCATTTTTTGAGCCAGAAGTCTCCGTTTTATCTTGTGTTCATGCTTGTGTGCATGTCTGTGGGAGATAGAGCCCTGCCCTGATGATCTTACAGTTTATAGTGACCGGACAGATGCGGGGTGAGGGCTGAAACAGTGGCACAGAGAGGGGAAATGACTTGCCCGAGGTCGTGCAGCGGGGCAATGACTCAAGCGATTTCCAATAACACAGTTAAAGGCTTGAAAGAAATGGAGCTTGATTCACCGCCCCGCAGCCCCAGCCCTGCGCTGCTGCCGAGAAGAGCACGGTCCCGGCAGCTCCGGAGGAGTGTGCTGTGTCAGGCCGAGTGTTTAAGCAAAAGTTGGCGCTGGTTCAGCTGGGAGGGGAGGCGAGGGGGAATGGATACGAGTGTTTTCAACTACAGATCCTGAATAGGAGAGGGAGACTCCTGAGATAGGCATTTAGCTGACTATTTTAAGAGGTGACGGAGGTAACCCACGTCTTCCCGAAAGGGCAAGTGAGCATGAAGATGAGTTGGCAGGTTGGGCAATGGACAAAATACTCTTTTTCTGTTATGTCACAGTTTTGATTTCCACTGCGCTCCAGGTCCCATGACACCCAGCCACTCCGCTTTGAGGACTCACATCCCTCCATCCTCCACAAATCGGGTGGCCCATCTCCCTCTTCCCGCAGCGAAGCGGGTCAGAAAGCCTCTCGGTACCACCAACCCTGCCCCAGGCACACCGCCTGCCAGCGGCAGGGGGAACCCAGCAGCTTCTCCTTGCTGGAAGCAGAAGGCCCAGAAAGAAAAGAAGGGCAAGAAAAAGGTGCCCACAGGGAGGATTTTCTGCCTTCACAGAGAAGGGAGCTCTGGGGAAAACCTGGATTATAATCCAAGTTGCGTTTTCATCTCTACTTATTTGCAAGGTGCTGCAGCATTGGTTGAGTCATCTCTTGACTACTGTTCATCACCTCTTCACCAGGAGATAGGAAAACCCCTGCCACCACGCAAAGCAAAACCATGAAAACAACGCGGTAAGGACTGGATTTCAATGCTAATTTCAAATTACAAAGCACAGGAGCAATTTTCCAGATGCAATTTCTGATTCTGCTTTCTATTCCTGTCGAGCTGCAGCCAGAGTTTTGCCAGTGAAAAGTGCTATAAACAGCCCTGGCCTAGCTGAAAAAAGCAATATGCCGTCAGTCTGACATCTACCTCGCTTTTCCGCTCATTGTCAGCACTTTGATTGATGGTGTTGTTCATTAATGTGGGACGATTGTCAGCTTTTCCTGAATAAATATAAAAAGAAACAAAGAAATCCCCACCCTTTTCAAGCCAGAGTGAATTATTTCCTATTTTCCTTTGCTGAATTCAGGCATGTAACAGTACACTGCCCTCAAAATACTCTGGAGCTTTAACCACAAAGTAGGAAATTGGACTTCGGATAGAGGAACCAAAACTTTACTTAAGTAGTAGGTACAGTAATTAAATTTTACTATTATTTATTTTCCAAAAGGAAAAAAACAATGGTACGCCCTAAAGGCTTCTGCTTTAATACAGTACTTCAATTTTGTGCAAAAAGCTAAAAGAAATCTATTTGGTGAAGACTAAAATGACATGTGAAAAGCAGAGGCAATCACAAGTGCTGCGAAAGATAGGCAGAGATTCAATTTAGTACAAGGCTGCATCTTAATTCACACTGGGGAGAAAGGGAAAAGTGATGCGAAAATTCACATACATTTAAAGTATTTAGAAGACGGGTAATTTTTGTTGGGCCTTCAGTACCCCCAAAATACTCCCCACGATATCTTGTCTGCTCAGGAATCTTTCAGGCTTTGGACATCCCCATTGTCTTCTTGGACATCTTCACTGTCTTCTCTATATTGCCATACACCGGCAATTAGAAGAGAAGGAAATGCCATAGAACCCATCCTAAACTCTCTCTTAACATTTGCCATTTTCACTACACATTTTATCTCCGTGAGTTTTCCTTGCGCTGGCACCCTTCGCTTTCTGCTTGATGGAGTCCTTCTAATCAGGTCATTGCTTTTATCGTTAGCAATATGGTCATTGCTCAACATCTTTTTCAAATTGTACATTGCATCAGTGTGTATGAAACACAACAACAACAACGATTACAAAATCGTAACTGGGTGTGGGGGGAAAAAAGGGGGAGAGGAATGTAAATGGGTGACCAATGATTAATTCAGCAAATTATGCTTCGGCAAAGATTTGATTTAGTAGCAACACGCTAACAATAACAATATTCTCTGCAAGTGCTACATTTGTAGAGTTGAATGGCAAATTATTTTGAATACCTCTGTAAAGAACAGGAAACTGAGAACTGTGGAAAAACTGGCATTACGCCACCGATTGAAGATTCAATCTGACTGTAATAGAAGGTGATTATTGGGGACTAGCAGGCAGATGATGGATGATTTCCTCCTAAAATGACAGCTCCGCTGTGTATCAGCAATCCTCATACAGCACAAATGTACAGGTCGGCTTTTGTGGCTTTTTAATTCTTACCATTGTGGGAAATAGATTTCAAACCTGTGGCGAGCTATTTCAGGCTAGCAGGGCACATTTGGATTGTTCCTGTCTTTCTCTTTCCCCCCCTCTCCCTTTTTTTTTTTTTTCCCCTTTTCTTTTTGCAGACCTAATGAAAGATGCTCACTGAAGTTTTCCAGCCATTTACCGCTGGCAGCCGGGGAACAAAGAGCAGAACTGCTCAGTCCTGGCTCAGGCAAGACCCCGCTCCAGCCCGGGAGGAGAACGCCTGGGAGGGCAGAGCGGGATGAGCAGAGCCTCGTGGCATCCTTCCCCACCGCTGCCCCCGCTCCTGGGTAGCCTGAAAATTAAAATACCCCCCCCAGGTATGTAATACCTTGGGTTATTATGTAATATGTGATATTACTATGTAGTATCTTCCACCCTTATCTGCTGTGGTGAAAAACACGCGCACACAAAGTATAATTCATATGCTAGAGTCTGGTACTCTGTGCAGGGTTTTGTTTCAAAAATACTCATTAGGGTTTCCTGGGGAGCGTGGGCAGCCCACGGGCAGGATCTGCGCTGGGGGGCCAGTTCGGCTGCAACACCAACCACTTTCCATGCTTTGCTGCAGAAAAGGCAGTCCAGAAACTTCAGAACAAAAAATATTTCAAGTTCCTTGCGTAAAGCTATAAGCTCCATACAACCTTTTGTTTTAAAAGACAAGCTAATCAATAACCCCATCTTTTATTGCTCTGCCCGGCCACGTACTCCATTAATGATCACGCCGCGCTTTTAGTACATCATGGAATCATACAGAGCAGTTATAGGAAAGGCTGCCTTCGAGGAGGAAAAAGTGCCATCCAACGAAATCCAGGCCTTCTACTGCA